>NW_002060943.1:4141006-4528238 GCF_000150275.1 Trichoplax adhaerens | reverse complement strand
ATAGAGGTTGTTTCTTACCTCTATGGGTCTTTATTACAAATTTCTGTACTGAGTACTCTGGTAGAAAGTGCGAGTTCATCTACTGCTATCTCAGATTTATCGATGGCAGCTGTAAATGTGCGCTAAGATACAGATCAAAAGCATAAAAAGGAGTTTTTTCCCTTACCTCGATGTCCATGCTACAGTAATAGAGGGAGATTATGAGAATTGAAAAGGACTGCAAACGATCTATCCGCCAATGATATGGTAAAGTTCACAAAGAAATCTTCAAAAGGTTTAGCATTCCATAGTAAAAACTGTCAAATCTTGACCTCAAGATTCAAGACTCCACTTTAGGTTTCATTATTCATTCACATTTGACAATTTATTTTCAAACTTTCCCACGTCTCTCTGCTAGAAAAATTCTAGAATTATGGAGGCTGTTTTACTGTGGGTTGTCGAAATGGACATTTCTTTAGCTATCTGCAACCATTTTGTTCAGTTTTGCGAGTACGTTGGGTACGTTATCCGAATACAACACAGCAGAATAGTCTGCCTGCACATTATTGGTAGTGATTATAATCGATAGTTTGCATTTTGCAATCCCTCACCTCTTAAGTGTTCCTTTAAATCAGAAATTCTCATCATGTAGTCCGTAATTTGCGAGAATAATCATCCCTATTAAAGATATACGGTGGATATGACGTCCTTTTGCTTATTTGAGTCCTGCACTCTCATTCATCAGGTATACTTTACGATAAATTCAATAACGGCACGCAAATTGCCTTTCAAAAAAATGCTAACGAGTATAAATTGGAGCACGCCTATACTCAAGAATGTTCGCTACTCAATTTATTTTAGTGACTGATTTCGAAAGCAATATTTTGAATGAATTAATTGAAATCGTAGCATAATGTCACGAATGAGTCTGCGACACAAGGAGATAGTGCAAAATAGGAGTCTTTCCGCTCGTTAATGCAGCAAATCTACTTTCTAACTTGATATCAAGTAGAATTGCTCTTACAATAATTATACCCTAATTGTTTCCGTACTGATATAATCAGTACTGGTCTATATTTTACCGGACAAACAACTTTTTAATTAACGTGTATAGTCTACTTAACTATAACTATTGAGCTCAATTTACGCATGATACTTCGCATGCTTGTAGTATGCATTAATTAGCGTATAGTAACGACGCACAGCAGGATGTGTGAAAGATAGCCAGTAGCTAGGCAAAAATCTCGACTTATCTCAAAGTCTTGCGACATTTCGTTGTATCCTACTACGCCACAAAATTTCAAAGTAAAAGATCGAAATAAGCAGCGAATAAAGTACTTCTGAAGTAACAGCACGCACGAGCTGTATAAGGAATTAAGGCACAGATACAAAACAATCGAATACATCTAACGAAAAATTGATATCTTGAAAGCGCATTTATAGCTTAAAAACTTAATTAAGAGTTACGGTAAATAATTACAGTAGAAACGCTTTCGTGCTTGTAACTGGCACAATTTACTATGTGGTACAATGCTAACGCCAGGTTTGTGGACTTCCTTAGTCGCTTGCGTATCTAGAATTACCCTTCTAGCGATTGTCTCGCTGATAAACTTCTTAACAAGACAAGTACAATTTTACGAAAAATCTTCACTCTAAGAAGGCATTCAAATAACTACGAATCACTCTCAAAACTTTTGTCTCCACTTGAACTTAAAATGAGATGTGTTACAAACCGAAATTTGTATTGGGAAAATTTAAAACTCCAACTACAGTACAGTAGTATACCACTGCAATAATGTCCAGGCTCCCAGCCAAGCGTAAAGTTCATCTTCCCGGGCATCCACCTTTAGTACGACTTTAAATACTGTCGACCTCCCGAAGGCATAAAACTGTAATTAAATCGAAAAATCTGCAATTCACCACTTCAATAACTGTTCTATTTATCACTTAGACAGTAAAGTAACATAAGCACATAAGATCACGCAATCAGAACTGCAATTTATAAAGAATTGTATATGATATGTTCGGGGTGCCTGACGAATAACGGAAATGCAGTTTCTTTAATATTAAGAATGTCTACGGGATTATGTTTTTTTTTAATAGATACTTTATTACAGTATTTCCAAACATTGAAAAACTTTGTTTCCATCACGCTCCATTTTGATAGCCAATTCATTCTGCTGCTACTGTCATGATATCGTATAGAGTAAGCACATTAACAACACAATAGCGATCCTGATTTAGGTATTTCCGAAGTCTTTCGTTTAACAGTCAGACAAAGACTCTCACTCATCTGTGAATAATATGAAAAATTATATGGTTATATAGTTTCTGTCTTCCATGAAGATATTGCTTTCAGCTTATTTTATTAGAATGTATCGTCATAACCTATATTTAAAGAATTGAATACACACAATGTTTCAGGATCGGTGCTAATTACCTGAAATCAAACCATGAATAATGAATAATGCAGTATATTTCCGTGTGAAATCAGTAAACTAGAAATAGACATATCCTTGAAGTAATGATTAATTACTCTATATAACAAATTGTTGACTTATTAAAACAATCAAGCATCTTATTAAAATTACGATAGCCCAGTACTTATCATCATAGCTGCAATATAATTTTACGACATCAATATAAAGTTAATACTTTACGAGCAAATTTCATATCGCAACCTGGCTATTAAGCTATTAAGATATTCTAGCAGGATCAGCTTTGTGTACATTAGTGTACATGATTGGGAATAATTAATTTCTGTTTACTAATTCAATACAGAAATAATTTATTCACAGGGTATACTTGTGCAATAGTGCAAAATAATTTTAAATGCGATTACTAGAGCGTCATATTTGATATAGTGGATTACTAAATGAAACAACTGAAAGCGCTACACCATTTAAATTAATAGATGCAACTGTTATCCTTGCTGCTAAGTAAAGCATAAGCAGACTATCTTTCATTCGTCATTATTTCGCATTAAGAAATATATACACTCTATAAGAAAGTAGCATGTATTGGCAAAAGAGCATTCGTTTTAATTAATTATTATCGCTGGAAATAGAGTTTAAGTCATTCCAGTCACGCAATACTTATAATTACTTTATTCTCCAGATATCGTGTGATTCTATTGTTATCGTTTACCAGACTTACTGTCTACTTGCTCCTTATTTCCACAATAAGTAACATTGTAGCTTTTATTTTCTCACTATTTTATGAATTTTTCATCTCTATTAATATCATACAATAGCTTCTTTATCTAAATAAATAAGTCTGTAGCTTAGATTTGTTAATAAATCTAGATGTTACAATCACCGAGAGTTTATCTCATAATAAATTGATCTTTACATGTATCTTAAATAAAATTGCATTCAGGTATCAGTGGACTCTATAAAATGATGCTAACTCTGCAGGTACTGGACGCGTTCGAAAGCTAAAAATTGGTGCTATATTGATGATCGATTGTTTTCGAAGTTTCAGTTCTAATTTTGAAATTTAAAATTGATTCTAAATGATATGTATTGTCTATGCAATACTTTGGCTGTATACCATGAACGCTAATGTCTATATTCCGTTATCAATTATAAAATCTATTTTCATCATTGTTAATTTAGTATCCAAAGTCCAGGATATCAGTATATATATAAACCCTAAATATATTTTATTAATGTTGATCTGACAATTTTTATTGAAAATTTAATTAATTTTTTTCTCAATAACAATGAATTGATCATTTGGTTACACAGATAGTTGTCTCAATGATTTTTATTACGTCATCTTCATTGCCTCCGAGATATTGATTTACACCTTAGCCATTAGATGCGAAATGGATCACCCATTTACATCTTTAAATTAATGAAACCGAGAATACCCCCTACAATACAAGCAAATCTTTGTATCATCTACTGCAATTTAAATCTGAAACAATGGCTTTTGCTACACATATCCTGTAGAAAATCATCATATTTTCCTTTATCATCAATCGCAAATTTGGAGATTTCCATATGTTAAAAGTGAGATAAAATACAAGTCACATCTTAACGTCGCCATTCCATTAACAACCTAAATTTTAATTGTAGTAATTATTAAATAATAAATCATATATCGAGCTACAGTAAGCAATCACCTTTTCCACTTCTATTGTCATGTGTAGTACAAACATATAAAGTTTTTCAGTAAATTACAAAGATTGTACACTCGTACTATAGTACTAGTTAATCAACACTATCGAACCACAGAAATGATTATAAGCAACAGGAATCAATACCTTATGCTTATTAAGGTTGAAATACAGACAAAAAATATCTTGTTCATCTAGATACAATTATATACTGTACCATATATATTAGTTGATTAATACGAAATGTAATGCGAGCATAAAGCAAGGGAGCATATCAACTGAAAATTGAATTAAAAATTTGTTTATTTATTCAGTATTAATTTTTCTATGTTTTTTCTTTATTGATATTCCGCTATGGTCTTAAGCATTTTAAAGTTATCAAATGACCGAATTAGGAGTATATTAGTATTTTCTGCTAATAAAATCATGATATGATGATTAAAGTACTTTATAGACTTGAAAGTATTTTAAAAATAAATTTTATGATAACTTAGTAAACTGGGACATTATTTTCACATCGAAGTCCATTCTCTAGAATTGCTATGGGTAATTGATTGGTAAAACTAAGATTGTAGGCAGTTTTAAAACCGTAACTAAGCTCTGAAAGGATGTTTAATTATAGATTCTTGAACGTGTCCGTTCTAACATGTTTAATTCCAAGAAAAAGAAATGATTGGCATCACTCTAAATCACTGAAATTACCAACTATTATACAACTTATTTATTTGTTTTGACATTCATACTGCGCCGTAATTCCTTAACATCCTAAAATTAACAATTGCGGCTTAATGCATAAGATGAATCAAAATCAGCATAATATCAAAGTACAGACTTCAGAACTCATATAAGTACTCCTATAAATTACTATAATAATTATTAATTATCATTGCATTTAGTCAGACTTTATTTCCAATAAAGACTTCATTTTCTTGTGAATATATATAGAGGCAAGAGAATAAACTTAATCAAAGCGCTACAAAAAAAATTTAGTCAGTTCAAGGGCTTATTCTATCATATTATTGTCTCATATCCATTAATTTTCATGGCTGCTTAATTAGTTGGCTGCTGTCTAAAAAAGATTCACACCTAGTTGACGAAAACTATGAGTAATCTATGGTTGCTAAAGAAACAAATATTGCATACCTTTACAATTTAGTACTGAAGTTATTGTTGCATTGAGCAGTATAGCAGCCAAAAAATTTTAAATTAACGAATTTTATAAAATTGTTTATTATCCTTAATGCTGTACATTAAAAATATATTTTATGCCCTATTCTTGATCATATCTGCTTCCCAAATAAATACCATATCAAATAAAGCTACAGTAGTTGTTGAAAATAATTTATGACTAATTAAGACATTAAATTTTTATCACTAATGCGCGATAGTATCAAGTTAGCAAGTAAATTTTCAATTTTAACTTAACTTAAAATATCTTGCATTTTCTCTTCAACATCACCAATGTATAACCTATCAGCGGTAGGAAATTATTGCAATGATTATTTCAGTGCTTTATTCAATTCTATTTAATATCAGTGTAGGAAATAAGAATTTCAATTGTCACTATGGTGTATCAAACTCTTGCTACGATAGTGTCAGTATTCACATCATGATACTGAACAGTAATAACTTTTAAGACTATTGATGGTCTCGAAATAAGATCCACTACTGATATCGCAACCAATTTTACTAAATTTGAGACGAAAATCTTCATTGGCTGAACTCGACCTGATGTATTAAATTAGCAATAAGTGTTACTATAATTTTACGTACAAAATTAAAAAATTTTACCAATTATCGAGTTTGACTTAATTTGAACATACTCCAATGAACTAAAATTTTAAACTTTCAACTCTAGTAAAATGTCCAAATCATAAGTGTATGAATTTGAAATCTTCTGGATTGTAAGCCTCAATAAAATTCCATATCAATTGAAGGTTTATCATAAGTGCAGCAGTACGTAATTTATGTCTAGTGTGCAATACAAAAGTAGTTCCAGTATATTAAAAAAATCACTTAGAATACTAACTATTTCATGAATTAAAGGAGTTACTGTATTACTAGTTATATTAAATTTACAAATCCAGTAATACAGTGAAAATTTCAAGAATAATTCAAGTGCATACATGGTGGAAATTTTTATATCATGTGGGCTAAAAGCTGATTAATAAATATTAATTATTAGGCTACAATGACAACGTTCTTAATTATAGCATAATCTTCTTTTAATTACGAAATTATTAGCAGAGTATAAAGTACAGTATGTTTTCCATTTTTAAATACTACTACCTAAGCATCTTAAAGCTATATGCCTTAGTTATCAGCATTCAAAGTAAAACTGACTATAAGGCATGTACTTTAATGGAGTTTTGGCATCGTATTATTATCTAGCTGCAAGTTACAAGATTCCTAGTGAATCTGCTACAAATACCAATAGCTATTCGATTGTTTTTAGTTGTGGCACCCTCCAGAGATTTACTCAAACATCATATCCGCGTATGATTTCCGTGTAAAAGGAACAAGGTACTACAGTTGATGTTTGGAAATAAATAGTAGGGATTGCTTAGAGCATTAATTTACAGCGTAATTATCATATATGTATATTTCTTTCAGTATATCAGTGTGATGGAGGGTTCGAAGAGTCAGATAATGTGGATTTAGTTGCCATGCAGAGAATTGTACAAGGAGTTTAAGAAAAGAGGATACCTTATTGTAGATAGTAGTTAGGTACAGCGTGATAATTACAGTAGGTCAGCTTGGTAGCTGCCGTGAGTAACATGTGAATGCTAACTGTGACTAATAATGCAACTTAAGAAGTCTAAGGTAGAAAATGGCAGTATTTATAGCTATGGCATTAGAACACATGCAGAGAATATGATTGTAGGATTAGATACAATATATACCATAACAGATTTTAGAATAGCAGATGATTGTAGAAAATAGCGAGGACTGTAATAACTAAATGCAGTAAGCCATATTTGAATGTAGAGCGAACAGACTGTAGATATGTATAAATATAAGATCAATACAACATGTTGTCACAAAAAAACTTTACAACAAGATAATGTAATGTACGATCAATAAGTCAATTCCTTGAACCACGTATCAAGGAACGATATCTACACTATCAGAAATACTTTTTGCTCTACTAGCAGACTACACAAAGACTTAGACGCCTCGTATTTTACGTTAAACACTAAGTTTGAGAATCCACTTTATTTCATGATATACTGCATTTATATACTATTCCTCAATAGTTCATGAGTCATAGTTAATACAATTAACTTTGGAATCATTTACTGAATTAGATATTAATTTTAGTTACTGCTCCCTTAATGCAGACAACAGTATTTAAGAACATAGACATGTAATGACTAATACAGAATAGTCAGATTACGATATGTCCTATCACGGAACATTTCCATGATAATTTACAATCTACCATAAGTAAATTACAATCACAATGATTCGAACTGTAAGTAGATGATTTGCATTCCCTATTATAATTATTAATTTCATTACATGTATATGTGTCTCTGTCGTAAAAAGTCAATGTTATATTAAAACACAGTATATCCAAATTAGAAGTTAACTAAAATAAGGATAGGCTAACAGGATTATCTTAACATAGATATTTCTACTCTAATACAGTACATAACACTGTCACACATGTCTATATTTAAGAGCAGAATATGGTTATAGTATATTCTAAATACACTACAATTAGCTAGAGTAATTAAATAATAAATCGAAATAACTAAATATAGTTTATAGAGTAGCTCTAATAATAGCATGGAACTGCCACTTTTACACCATATTTTATATCTTTACCTGTTTCACTAGTCACAAGCTATTTGGCTACGGGTAACTTAGATTAGCATTTAATGGCTTTATATGCGCCACCAGGGTCATATTGTAGCTTTATAATCCTTAATTCAGTTATATCGTAAGACAAAAGCTTAAGGAATGAAAATAATATATCTGTAAACACGCTTAGTCAAAACATAAATAGAAGCCTTACAAATATCTAAGCATTAAATTAATGTAGTTCTACTCTACTGAAAAGTGTGTCCTGGCTCGATGCTATTTAAATGATATCTTAAAAATAATATAGAATTGGCATAGTAATTCGTAATGATCTTCTATCAATTTATCTAGAAAATTTACTTGATAGGATTATAAAATATTTATCAGCAACCATTACTAGGAAGTTCCGCATCTACTGTTACTCTATTATTTTTAAAGCTGAGAGCATTATAGATATTATCTTTATTCGTTATCAAAAATTTTCGGTAGCTTGCCTTGAGGGCATTGTAATTTTTTACGATACATCATCATACTATATCATCTGTAACTGCCAACAGCAATTTAATCGGCTAATGTCTAGACTAATTAACATCACTTCCTAAATTGATATAAAATTATAAATACTGTAAATCAAGAATATAATCAGTTTAAAATTCTACCATTTAGATAATACCTGTCGTATTTGAAATTTAATGGTTTACGGCACACCGTTAAACTCTTGATTGACAATAGTATATTTGTATATCTAACATACACAGTATACTTGGATAATTTGCAGATTTCAGTTATTATAAGCTACTTCCATTGTTTATTAAGCATCTATTTAATTCGATAAAATTTAAAACTATTTCTTAGAGTAAATTGTTTGTTTTAGAGATCGATCCCATCCTCACAATCTTTCATATTATTTCTGAATCTTTATGACCATGATCTTTTAGGCTTCAAGATAACAATAGCCCTAAGTCTTGACATATGCAACTATCTTAACAATACATTCTATTTGATATTGAAGACTTTTGTCTCAAAGCTATTTACAGCATAAAAAGTCGAGCATAGTTTATAAAATATACGAATAGCTTACTGTATTAACAATATCAGTAACAGTCTATAAAATTTTCTGTAAAAGGAAAGATTGGTGTTATTATTACTATACGATATAGGACTAAGTCTCGACGAAATCCATTAACACATATTCATATATTTGGGATAAAGAAAAGTTATTTTGCTAAACAATTAGCTGTAAATTTAGTAACTGAATCATTCGTTTATTCAGCCATGGTCTAATTTTTTTATCGAAATGGTGGTCATAATATAATGTCGACTCATCTAATAAAAGTATCGGCCGCAGATATCCAATAGAAATTTAATAAGTAATTTCGCTGTAGATGGTAGTTAAATGCATGAGGAACTGTCGTTAATCTGCAATATATTGTTTCCAAATACTTTATTCTTATAGCCAATATTGTCGACCAATATCCTAACGGCTAAATGCCTTTTTGAGTTTCTTACATAATTCGTAGCCTTTATTTTATTCTATCCTGTACGTATAACTTACTGAACTGGATATGTATTGTTATTGAAATTGAGTTTACGGAATGCTGTCTGCTATTTTATATTTAAGCAATCATTAAAGCTAGTCTTAAGTGGCACAATTAATTGATTGATTTATGGTATTCTGTAATGCCTAAATGAAGCCCATTCTACCAGAACAAATAATTGTGACTCTTAGCCTAAATAAATTTTTGGTATAGAATTCTTACGATTAAATTCTGAAAACGAAAAAGGTGGAATCTCACGACTGTAAAAAGGTGCTATATGCAATATTAAGCCACCTAACAAATACTATATCCCATCCACTACTTGGGTATCGAAATGGTATTTAATACGCAAGTTATCATAAGATATTCATTATTTTATAAAATTCAAATTTAATGTCGTACTGACACATATTATTCAGCATCGTCAATAAAGTAAATTAAATTATACATACAAAACAATTTCAGTTATTGTATTGTCAGATAGGTCATTACCATTAAACGGCCAGATAATGTTAGTTTATTAGTTCATTAGATCATAGCTTATAAAATTCCCCATATTATCTACATCCTTTAAAGTTACACCTGTTATGAAAGGAGTATAAAATTGATTAAATTTTATTATTAATCGAAGTTTGATACCATAAAATGTAGGCAGTAGTTTATATTAATATTATTATCATTCTGTTTACAACGCAATTTTAGAATTGATAGTATACCTAAACTAATGTTAATAAAAATAACTTGGTTATAATAAGATAATAAAGGAATCACCTTCTTTTATCTTCTATGCATATAATTGAAATTCAATTACAAGATGAAATACCGGTCTAATTCATAAGCAGTGGGCTAATAATAAATGGAATGATATTGTTTGAATAAATGCATTAAAAACTGCAATTTTGACAGGTCTTACTAACTTTTTGAATTAACCGGAGATTATGAAATACAGACGTCTGCTTTTTCATGTGGAAAATTACGTAGTTTATTATGTTTATATTGCGTCTTTCAACAAATGATTCATGTTCAAATCATTTCTCACGATAAACGAAAGACATAAATAAAGGTATAAACATTATTTAAAACTTGGTAAGTTATTAGGCATCGCTATTTACAATTAAAATCATTAGTTATAATTAATTCATTAGTATGCATACGATATTATCGTCTACAGCAAAGTAACCAAGTAGCAAAGATTTATGACAGCTATATCCTTGAAAATTTCGTGATTGCTTCATATTATAAACCATATTTACAAATTAAAACTAGCTTTTGCTTTAGCAAATATTTTAATGCAAATACTGATAGTTTAAAAATTCTAACTGACATTTCGTAGAATAAAATAGAAATAGCTTTCAAGCTCCCGATTTGACAATATCAAAACTTCTTAAATTGGCCTAATTTCATGCGTTGTAGTCATGCGATCGATTAATAGCCCCTTGCATTGACAAAAAAAATGAAATTGTTTTAATTTAATTCATTTATAGTTGTATAGTGAAAAATAACTATTGAATTTTATATCCAAAAATTGACCTTAAAAACAACAAGATGTACAATGCTATTCTCGGTGCCAATATTATCAATAATAGACTCATTTAGAATTATTAATTCTGCATTGTATTACAAAAACTGTAAGTTCTGCTAATGATTATAGCTGAGTTGTAATCTACAGTTTTATTAAACACTACTCCTAAAATATTTCTAGTTTCAAGCACAGTAACAAATTATCAGCAGTCTAAATCATTACGAATAATGTAAACAAGAATTAGCATAAGAACGTGGCATTACTAAATTTTGATTGTATGTGAAATTGGTTTGAAGCAATATTTTACGTTGATTGTAGTAGCTACTTTTTGTAGGGGCTATATTGATTGAATTACTATATTTTTAGATAAAAAATTTATTCTTGGATACTTAAGAAACATTTTTAATACTAACAAATACAAAATGCATCGTACACAGCGTAGAGATTTGTCTTGTATTATTGTAGTTTAATAACTTTTATTACTGTCTTATACTAAGTAATTTGGCCAGAAAGGCTGCTTATAGATCACTTGATGAAATACTGGATTCATTCCAACTCTGTTTTACCTATATCGCTACCGTGGTCACTATTTCGATATTACTGTATGGGCAATAAAATACGAATTTACTGCATTATCTATAAGTAGGAAGTAAAAATATTGTATTTATAATTCATCTTTTGTAGCCTACGGCAGTAACAGAACATTGACTATATTTAGTCATCGCTATTAAATCACTATGATCCTATGATAAAAATAAATATTACTAAAGTTCTTTTTAATTAATCGGAAGTATAATATATAAGACGGAAATTTCGGATTTTTCTTAAAACCAAGCATTATAATCTGTCAGATCAAATCTATATCATCAACACTGTATTTACCAATAGTGACATTCGAATGAAATGTTCTTGTAAAGCTATATATTCTAAATATTTCATTATTTCAATCTCATAAATTGCAGTACTAGTTGTATTGTGATCAAAAGATGTCGTTGTCATTGCGAAAAATTATAGCATTCGTTAGCACCAATGGCTCAGATTACCTTCGTAGGCCTTTTTTAGATTTCTTTTAAGTAAGCGTAAACTTTAGCATCATTTGATGAGGCTAATCGCATATCATCTTTGTATTTATGAAATGAAGTAAAAATTAAACCCGCTTTGTTCCATACCTAATCAAATGCAGCCGCAAAACTGGTAATAATGGTAATAAATATATTAGCTATAATGATGTTAAGATCGAATTGTTAGCTATAAAATACAATGATTAGTTTGCAATAGCAAGCGATTTTCATACATTTTCATTGTTTCCCTCTTTTATTTCTATATTAATATTCCCTTGCGCAGTAAATTAAAAAAAGATTCACCTACCTCATGGTATTAAAGTTAAGTAAAAACATTGGATATCTTCTTGATATTTTAATGTTTTTTTGCTGATATCAGTTAATGAAAGATGGTAGATCTATGTGACTGTAGAATTATGCTGTACCCAGCAAACAGTTCTTAGCTAAGCAGAAATGTGGTGGTCAAATATCTAGCTTATAATTTCATTTCTGTGCCTATACAGTTGATTAAATATTTTAGTTATCCCTTCAATCAAGAGCTTTATGCTGTAATCAAAAAAGTGAAATGCAATATGAACATATTTCATAATGTATCCATACAGAAAATAGTAGTCATGTTTCATAAGTAAATCTTTTCTTTTAAGAATAGATTGACTTCCCTTATTTTATTATTTTATAAGCTGATCAATAAATCCACGTAAGATGTAAATGCACTCTACCCGCTATTTACAATCAAAATATTTCGTGACCCTTGGCAAAATTGCTGTAACTCAATTTTGATTAATAGATTTTGATTCCTCTTCCGCTGTTGTTTCCTTTTGATGGCTAATCAAATCTTCCAAGACATTGATTGTCATATGATCTAATTCGTTGATTAATATTTGCAAAGGTAAATTATTGGTTGCTTAATTATAATGGGAAGCATACTGATCTTACCTTGATGGATACAGTATTGCAAATAAAGTTGCGGTAAGTAATTATAACGTTGATATTAATTTAATTTTTGAATCAATAGAATCTAATTTACTGCAAAAGTAATTTTCTTAAAGTAACTTAAATTTAAATAGCTTTATACAATAGGATAAGGCTATGTTGATAAAATAATATGGAATTATAGATAGATACGGTTAGCTATTTATTACTAATGTGCCTATATAAGGATTATATAGACTAGCAATTCATTAAGCCAATACTCGAAATAAAGCTATAATCTTATCACCGTTTTTCCCTAATATTCACTAATGAGCAATTTATCAATGTCTGATCTATACTATATTAAAGTGAAGTTTAATTAAGAGCTATAATGAATATTTATTTAAATTATAGAAACAATAACAGTAGAAATTGCATATGTAAAATTTTGGCATTCCTGTTACATAATACTCATAGCTATGATTACAATATTATTGACATAAAGACTAAATTATATTATCCACTGAAACGCTCATTAACAACTCTATTTTTAACTTCCTTTGCTACTAGGGTATTTTTTTAGCTGGTGGTATTCTCATCTAAGAATAAATAAGCTCTGGTCGTTTTCTACGTGTTATTTAATAGCAATTATTCAATGACGAGTCGTAAACGTGATAACAGACAATAATGAGATCGAAATGTCTGAAAGGACGAAATTTCATGCTGCTTTGGATCAATAAATTTATCATATGTAGTTATTGTATAACCTTTACATCTATCTGATAAAGCCCCCAAATAGCTTAATTTCACCGGTCAGACGCTATTAATCATGAACGTACGCAATATAAAACATTAGAAATTGACCGTAATTTCCTATTTTTCTAATAATACTGGATCAATTAAGAAATTTTGGTGACACATTGTTCTTAGGATACTGATAATATATAATGATTTTATTCTACTGTGATTGATCTAGGGGACTGATAATCACCCGTAAATGATATTATTCAATATTTTCTAATTACAGCTTGATCTATTTTTTTATTGAATGAGTCTCTCATTCGTTCAGGAAATTAATTGTTACCTGACTGCATTAATGTCTAAAGTAGTAGCAACAACAGTTTGCATTAGCTACCACTATAATCACTTCTGCAATCATTATTCAATAGTACGGTATAGTTAACTATGGTGTAAGGCAGGTGTGATACCCATTAATAGTGAACAAATTTGTACTGAACGCAATACTGTAGATTAATAGATTACTATAAATGCGTATCAGTTAGTATTGATCATTAAATGGTAGCGGTCTCAATTTAATTAAATCCGTTGTGATGGTATATAATTAACATGAAAGATCAATATTAAAAGTCTTTAGAATATATTTTAAACTTTGGGGTATAGATTTTATGCATTTATACTTTAAAGATAAAAGATTCTCATATTGATCAATTACTACTAAAAAATTTCTATGTCGTTATCACTCCTGATTAATATCAACGAATTAATTATTTTATTCTGTATAGATTGGAGAGTAAATCGCTCAGCCGTCATCGATGTGTAAAACATTATTGGCTGCTTTAAATTATTCTGCTATTAGAAATTATATTTGAGTAATAAATCTAAATTCGTAGAAATGCTAGATAGATTGATAGATAGATATAGATGAAATAATATTGTACATATTAGGTAACAATAGAATTTTAATTATAATCTAAATCGGCTAAATTGACTCAGCACTTTAAAAATGCAGAATTAGTATTTTGAGTGTTTATACTTTATTAGTTATGATTACTCTTAAGACATTTAATGTGATTGATCATTAGATTTGAATCAGAACTGAAAGCATCACTGATTAATGTGTTTAATATAATCGGATGGCTACAGTTAAAGTTAATAAGCAAAATATGTTGATCAATAATAAGAAAAATGATAACAGTAATCGAAATGATAATAAAAGTCATTAATTATAGAACTCTTTTACTAAGCTGGCTCTAAACGTAGCTGTTACTACTATTTTAAGCTTTTATTACTTTTGGCTACTGTTAATACTAAACAAATCAACAGTGTTGTTAGTTACATAATAGATACTATCCCAGCAGGTGCATGTCCTGTAGATATTTACTGCTTACCGGTATCATTGCTTTATTGAATATTACACATGAAATGTTTTATTTTTCATCTGAAATCTTTTCTTTTTCTGATTGAAATCTTTTGACACCATTCTAATTCAGTCCAGTTCACCTACCGTTCTATTATTAACGAAGAGACAACCCCTACCGGCAGAGCTAATAACTATTGTATTCAAAGAAGATTGATTGTTTCACTGCATTGATTTATATTAGTGGCTACTCAATAAGGAATACTCTGTTAAAACTAACCTACTGTTTAATCAAATTTATACTCTTTCTCTTAATATCCCTTCCTTCCTCATTTTCATTATGGCATTATCCCTACATTCTATTAATTATTTGCTATAAATTGCATAGTCTACATTATTACTCTCTCTCTCTGTATTCCTGTCTATTTATTTCCTCAAATCTCATTCGCTTGTTTAGTTATTACCCAGCACCTTTGATTTGTAACAATTCCTATTTTAACAAATCTCCTCCCATCACGTCGCATATCACTTATTGGTTTTCAATGCATGTTTTTATATTCCGTTGATGTGGAATTTAATGCTTACCTTTGTAATTTGACATGTGAAAAAAATATTTAAATTAACGATAATTATCTTTATTGTATCATCGCATTTTCTTGCTTAATTTTCATATATTGTTCCTGAAAAAAATGGAATAATTATTATTGCAGTTATTCAATCTTTTATAATTAAAACAATTAATGGATAGAATACTCATCAGGGTAGACATAGCAATTATAGTTGATGAGGCTAATAATAGCAATAACTATCAACATTGTAATCGTAATTGTGCTGGATAGCAACTACCGTAAATTATAATATGACCTCCAGACAAGAATGATCTTGGCCCTGGCTTATTAATAAACGCCTATTTAAATACATGGCATAAGGGTAGCAAGTGCAAAATTTGTTTTCTCTGTTCACACCATTCAATTCTTCACCTTAAATACAAGTACACTCAAATACACATATAATCGTATGCACACATTCACTTTCTTTTTAACTTTCATCTTCTTCTCTCGTTGGTAATATTCTTGCTTTCCTATCTTATAGCGTAGCAGTTAAATTTCCAATACTACATATAGTCCAATTTCAACCTACTGAATTTTAGCAATTTTAACATCAGGATATCCTTCATTTTTTAATAATTTAGTCCATTTATCAACTTAGAGTTTTAAAAAATTGATCCAATCATATGTTGAAGCTGGCATCATGGCACTATGTAGGAGGAGAAGATCGTTTACAGTGGAATATAAAATTCAAGCCGTCAAATATTTAAGAGCTAATAACTGTAATGTATCTAAAACAGCGCGAGAATATGGTGTTGAGCGTGTTAGAATTCGAGAGTGGAATAAAAATTATGTTAAATTAGCCGCAGAAAATGAAGGCGATCGCAAGAAGAAACGTAAATTACATGTTGGTCGCCGACCTATATCTATCGATTTAGACAATGCTGTCTATGAATATTATAAGGATGAATTAGCCAATAATCGATTGGTAAGTAATAAATTGCTTAAAAAGAAGGCTTTAGAGTTAGCTAAAGAACTCAATATTAGTCAGACATTTCGAGCTAGTGACACGTGGTTGAAACGCTGGAAGAAACGCCTGGGGATATCATTGCATAAGTCGAACAATAGTAATTGTTAGGTCTCGATCTTATATCCTTGACCTCCTTATTTAATTCAAGTTTAAATCTCATATACATCTTAATTTGAAGACTTAGTCTGTGCGAACATGGTCATAATGATCCAATCAAAAAAATACTCATCTACATACATACTTATTGGGTTGCAAAGTCCAAGTCATACAATGTCCGTTTACTGGACTGATGGCAAATTGCAATGAGTTGAGCAACATAATGGTATTCGACATCGAAATGAAATAATCAATTTGTTGACATATTTTACTTGATGATGGTGATAATTACAATTGAAAATTTCTTGTGGCACGTTAAATTATTTAATGGACATAAATATCCTGCAGAGATTTTATAGCATTAATTAGCGCTATCTCGATTAAATAGACAAAAATATTATACTTAAAGGTGTAATAAATTAGTCAACATAGGTCATGAATGTAACATCTAGCGATATTGTACATGAGTAGGCGTTACGGCTATCATATCAGATAGTTCGTTTTTGCTAACTTCTATAAAAGTAACAATAGTAACCAGAAAAAATAGAAGAGAAATGAAATCAAGGAATCCATGATATCTAATTCAATGTTATATAATGACAAGATATCAAATTGATATTATAGGCCATATTGGAATTAATGCAATTTTTGATCGACTTGTTAATAGTATGCAATTACAAGGTATTATCATCGATAGCATTACCAAGCAAGTTAATTCTATATCTCAACAGCTAACTTTGCTAAGATTGCAGAGATTTAAGAACCTGTATGTGACTAGTTTTGATCACATTAATAGAGCAAAATGGAAAATGAAATTTGATTGAAACAAGGACACGTTGCACACAAGTATAAATATTATCTTAGATAAGAGGAGAAAGGGCGGATATTATAGACGTCTGTTTTGTCTTGAGAAGATTTTTTCGTCATAGGTAAGGTGGACGATGTATAATTAAAATAATGATGGTACTAGTCATACTAACCATTTCAAATGTTTTTACTTTCACTTTTAGCTTATTATTATTCTGTGAATTTCGATTATTTCGACTTGTCTGTAAAATTATTATCATTTCATTCTTAGCTTCATTTCTAATTTCAGTTATAGTATTATGTTGCTAAATATGGCTAGTTAATTTGTAATTTCCACAATGTGTCGACTACTGATGTTCTGTGAAATGAAAGAACAAAAAAATTGGATTTTTTATAATTATTCCAATTTTTTATTCGAAATTTTTAAGAAAAATATTATAAACTGATTGGAGTGGCTCTTCATTTGTGTGATTTTATTTCCTACTGTGCAGCTGACCTTGATATAACTTGATAACAATTCTATAATTTTAGGATATCTACACTGTAATATTAAATTTAATCAGATGTTAGCAAAAATAGCAAATGGTAATGACCAGTAATAATTTTCAATCTAGGTATTATTATACAGCAAATAATAGAGTTTTCGTATACTATCTATATGTTTAGTTATAGCTAAACAATCACTTTCAGCATAGGTAGAATAGAATAAACGACAGATGCATTGAAATCACTATAATAAAATACCAATAAGTCTGTCAATAGGTAACCTAGAACGTAATATGACATAAAGGTGGTCATAAAATGGTATGCTACAAAAATAGCCACTTTTTTATATCTTAATCAAGGTCAGAGGTTGATAAGCCTAATGTGAATGTGTTTTGAAAAATAGAAATTTATTATGGACATATTTAATCATCATATGAAATGTACAATAAAATTTGATTTATCTTGCCTATGAAACTTCTTTATTCAAAATTAGTAGTATGGCAGACATTGCGATTTTAATCGAAATTTAAAGCAAATATTGTACAGTGTACACTGGCATATGTAGTTTTGCAATTTATATCATTTCGCGGGTATGATTTTTTTCCAATAGAATCTGATAAAACCTTTTCAAGTCTTGTACCAATCTTTAAAAAATAAAATTAGGTATTTAGGACCGATATCTTTTTAGCATGAAGTCAAACTTAAATTGCCATTTGAATATACTGTATCTTCAACTGGTTTTGATTTATGTTGATGCTGTAAAGTAAAAAGATAATTATTATTATTATTGCTTGCAAACCGTACAAAACAAAAACGATTAAATTTGCTTTAGTATTTCATTTACTGATACCAAAACAAATCACTAGGCAGGCTCTAGAATGAGTGGCTTAACTGCAAGACCAACGCTATTATTGCATTTAAATTTTCACTGCTACAACAATAAGTAGGAATCATTGCAAATTCAATTCCAGTTGTGCTATATTTCATAAATGATACCATAATGCTTTCAACTTTTAATATTCATTCTCACACTCACGTAGCTTAATTTATTTACCTTCCATAAAGGAATACAGTAGCGATAATTTTGATATATTTTATTACTACTGATTTGCTTTAGTCCTTTATATCGAGTACTTTGATCTGATGTTACGAGGCATAGTCTCTTGGTAGAGAAAGAAATAGTGACAAAATTAGTTGGAACTACAATTAATTAATTTTTTGCTTAGTTAGATGATCGAAATTAATAGAACCATTCGCTCACGTTAATTGAGATAAAATTATTGAAGTTAAAGGTCAAAATGAACGAACTATAACGTATAACTAATAGAGATTTTGCTTCGTACGATTTTAATACTTTATCTTAAAAGAGTATCAAATGAGAATTATACATATGAATATTTGAAGTCAGTCTCTACTCTGTATTAAAGCTATTTATTGATACTTATAATATCGAACTCTACGCTAACGAAAAATCTTCTATATAAGCTGAAATTGATTTCTTTAACAGATTTATTAAAATTATAGATATATATTTATTTACTTAAAGAGTAACTTAGATAAGTATTTTGGCTAAATATCCTTAAAAAATTCCATATCAAACCATAGTTTTAACCGATTCGCGTGGTACAGTTAATGAGGTTAGGCTTCTTATACTGTAATCAGAACATCCTAAAAATGTAGCAATTTCGCTAACGACAACTGCTGGTAGGTAGAATTTTAATACGCATTGCATAGATATTGACTGTGTGATATTAGAACTTTAAATTAAAAATATTAAATTTGTCCAAGAATGATTTTCCATTTCTATTTCAGCTGTAAACAGATCAAAACAAAACGTACTGTTATTATCAAACTAAATAAGGAAAAAGACTTTTAATCTCTATCACAATGCGTTTCTTGGCGTTAAACTGCTAGGTCTAGTCAAAATAAATAAATTGTAAAGTATAAATAATTTTATGCAACTAGCAAGCTAATAGCATTTAATTGATCGTTACCGGTCTTACGGCTAAACGCTTATCCTTTGATGAAAACTAAAGCCTTTTTGCTCCGTTAATATCTAATAGTTCAAATTAATAAAGAAAAGCAGTAAAAATTCTTTCTTATCTTTTATTTATAACAGTTTCTCTGATATGAGCCCTTTTGGCTTCAGTTTGATAATGAAATAAATGAAAATTATCTACGTAATTACGTGATTCTGCATTGAGAAAAGAATGGTGTAGCTGATTCTATTGATGAATACAGCAATAAAATAAATCAGTGTGAATTTAAACTGGATATGTTAGCAAATTTAGTCTGGATAATTGTCTTAAAATAAAATATCAAACTTGACGTCTTGTTAAAATTTCAGTATAGAATATTACAATCATATTACTGTTAATCAACTATGATCGTGATATGGCTCAGTGAAAGAATTAAGAATACTGCCTGTCCAAGTTACTTATGACAACCTCATTGATCAAAAAATATTTATTAAGAGAGTATCATATTCATGTTTTCTCATCGCTCAGTATTTCATTCATATAAATAAAAGTAAATTACAATAACAAATATATTGCATTTTTTATGCAGACACGCTGTTAACAGTCTCCAACTACATATAAAAGCGTGATTTATTTCTTAACTACATTTCAATTCATAGAGTAGATTAACATATACAAATGCTAAATTAGCTTACAAACCAATTTAATTAA
This sequence comes from Trichoplax adhaerens, assembly GCF_000150275.1. Lineage (NCBI taxonomy): Eukaryota > Metazoa > Placozoa > Uniplacotomia > Trichoplacea > Trichoplacidae > Trichoplax > Trichoplax adhaerens. The sequence goes on along the minus strand of NW_002060943.1, from coordinate 4,507,541 downwards.
ATTTCTATAATATATTAGCCTACATGAAGTAGTAATGATTGAGATAAGAATAGAAGAAAATGCGAACAATAGAGTTCTCAGATACTGTCTCCTGTTTAATCCTTTCATTAGTAGCCTGTGCGATACTGCAAAAAAACATCAATAATTGTACAGTAAACTGTATCGCCTCTGAAAAATTTTTATGAGTAGATTTTTGTTTATTTAAAAGCAAATTGCCTTGGCTGTGTTTGGATATGATAATCGGTATAAGGTATTAGTTAAATAATATTAGTATTCTTCGATGTTATGAAATTTACGATTTATAAGATGAGCTGTTTATATCTTTCCTCAGATATGGATATTATGTTTAAATTTGCGGTATAACTTTCCTGGTAATATTAGATTGGTTTTATAAATGGTGCACTGGTAAAGATAATAAATATCAATAAATAACCAAAACCAAACAAATATAGGTAAGATTTTTACGTCTACTATAAAATGTGGCGATTATTTATAAATTTATAAATTTCATCTTGAAGTTATTCTCCATCCTTAGGATACTTCTCAATTTTCTGATCAATTTATTAAGTCCACAAATTCTATGTTAAATAGCGCGTAATTCTACGCCGTTGAAATTTATTTTATTAAATCAGATTTTGATCTATATCAATTAATCGGAAATTATTAAATAAGATTAAATGAATAAAACGTTAAAGATGAAATTTGCTATGAACAATACAAATAATATATAATCAGTATCTAAAAGCAGCGCTGATAGTTATGGTGTTTCAATGGACTCTCTTACTTTTAAAAGCCCTTAATTATCGATACGAGCAGGGTATAGCTATGTATTACAAATTTCTTTCGCTTTTAACCAAAAGTCTGCCATCTGAAGTAAAAATAGCAGAAATAAATTGGCTTCCTGTTTTATTTAGTCTTGCCAATACGCGGTTGAAAGAGCCATTTTGGCTACATACTTACATTCTTGATAAAAGTGATTACTATTATAACTTATTAAATCTAGTGATCTGCTAAATTAATATTTATGAGATAGCGTTTTTCGAAGAAGCATAATTTAATAGTTATCAGCAATCAGCTAGGCCATTTAAGCATTAGTTTTTGTATTATATATAATTTTGCTCTGCTACATATGAATAATATTGAAATTATTATGCTGAACTGCAAAATAAAATCATCAAATGTTTCATAATTTACTTCGTGTAGAAATTCTCTTCACAGATAAAGAAAGAGCTGTACTTAAGAAGTAATATCCAGTATCTTGATAGGAATATTATTATTCAGTTTAATTAATTAAAGACTGCGGACAACTAGATGTTGAATATCACCCAATATAACAAGAAAATTCATCTTAAGGATGAATGATTTCTATTATGTTTCGGTATAGTAATATTATAATCAAACTTTTGCAATTTCATATCAACACTTAGTTGATCTATCAACCTTTTGAGTGGCGTCACCATGTTTGAACTAAGCAATATTAGCATACCAGATATGATCGTTCATTAATTTTTAATTTTATCATGATATTTGACTTTCATACTTTCATCTAAATAAGGAATTTCAAGCTTACCAACAACTATCATATTATACGTTATTTGCAATCCTATCACAATATTCGCGTTATATATAGAAGTACGAACTTTGATTTACATTCGAGGTTCGTGCATTTAAACTTCATATTTTAGCAATAAATAGTTTAAGCTTGATCAAAAGCTTGATACTTATATTGATTAATGGTAAGAATAGACCGTGAAAGTATTTGAGATTGTACAGTGGTTAATGATGCATCCGAAATCCTTAAAATAATATTCCTAAATTGTTCAATTTTCCCTATTTAGCGTCGGTTTATAAAAATTAAAAACCTACTCTTAATTAATAAGCTCGAATCGTTGTCTTTCAGCAAAAAGCAAATTTTCAGTCTTGTTTTCTTAATAAGATTAGAATGACATTTTATTTTTATAATTCTATTCGTCCATTTTGCGGCGATTGTTCGATACTTATTGTTCCTTGTGCTATTGCTGAAAACCTTATGGAATAAGATCTTTTACGAAGTTCTTATAATGATCTAAGATTAGATAAATTAGTTAGAGTCGGTTAGACTACTACAACTACGCAACCATTAGTACAGTAAATTACGACTAGTGCCGGCTATGGAATCTAAGTAATCTTTTTCTTTGAATCTTAATTAATTCTTCAGCTCTAATAGATACTTGGTATGTTTAAGTTTATACTGATAGTTGAAATTAGACATAGTATGATATGGAAAAATCAATATAGTTGAAGCCGTGGTTTTAGTATCTTCACGTAATAGTATTATTAAAGGATAGTGCTTTATGATTAGAAGTGATGAAAAAGTACTCTTTTTATTATCAAATTTATTGACTGTAGTTCTGATATTAAGAATACTCTAATGATTCAGAGGTGAGATTTAGTAGCTCATGATAAAGTGTATGTGAGCATATTTACAGTTATAATTGTCAAATAAAAATTATTATTCTATTTAGTCCATAAGGTACATATCACTCGGGTAATTGGATCCACTAGTAGGTCAAGAATAAAACAGAATTCCAAATGACGAGGTAAAGCTAGGCATACAATATTAGCTTGTATAAAACTCAAATATAGAAAAAGGCACCATTAGAACTAAAGTGAAATAATTATTATTTCCGGAAGACATAAAACTTAATTACTGGAATTGTAAAAGTGAGGCCGTAGTCTGTAAAGATAAAGTACATTTTCACCTTTTAAGGTCTTTTTACCGCTAATCAACAGTGAATATAATTGTAAATTACTATTGCGATTGTAGCTTATACTGCTATATACGGTATACTCTATTTTTAGTAAAATTAATGTCTATTACGCTGTAGTATAACATTATACGCGTTCATTCATAATCTATATTTAATATTTGCAACGTTGAATTCCATTTATATTCTAATCCTATGGTAGCATAGAAGTCTTCTAATGTAGAATTAAGCTATTCTTATTACTCATTCGCGTTTATAAATAATTTCTTCCTGCTGCGCTTCTTACATTATGAAATAAATCATCATGCATAGGTCTTGTCAGTTTGTTCGGGGAAGTAAACGGTTTTTCTTTGCCCACATACTGCAATAAATACTACTTTTCAATAACCTATCTCTCTTACAATTGCTTGCAATTGTAACGGACAGGCAATCTATTGAAACATCGCATTCATAACTTCTTATTTTGATCAATAATAGCAGCGCCAATGATCTGTCCAAGCTCATTTACTTTCACATTGGAAATTGCTGAGTATTTTAGTTACACGTAGCATTAAATATATTTTAAAAGTAATCATTAAATTCAGAAATAGTTACTCCTGCATACAATATTTTAATAGCATGACACATTGATGAATAACTTGTTCATGTGAACCAGCTTTTTATTAAACAAAACAACGCCATATCTTTTAAAATTTCTAAGTCAGTCAATTTATAATCTTTTAATTAGTACTTCATTAATAAAATGCACTTCACTTTCCCAAAATAAAAATAATTCATTGTATATATGTATATATATATAATTATGCGATGCTTGATTGCTTGCTAATGTTACTTTAAGATAATTGTTTATCACCTTTCATATATTCTTCTCTCTCTATATTAAAAATCAATATGTAATTTAGAGATTCTTTTAGATTACCAGTATCAAATTAATCTTAATTTTATTTTAAAAGGATTGAAAGGTTGAAATTTTAGCAATAATAACAAGCAAAAAAATATTTCACATTGATTCCAACACTATCATTGTATTATATTGTTAAAATTGCCTCTAATTGATATTAATTATTATCGTTTCGCCCGTATGCTGTAGTCTACTCTGGACATGAATCCAAGTCGTTCTGTTGACTCTCAAATACTATAGCACATGTAAATCAAACGAAACTAAGAGAAATTAAAATCTTAATGCTAACCAAGAGAGAATATAAATAAATTCAAATTTATGTGGTAAAGCATACCTTAAATATAATAAGTTTTGTATCAAATTGTACTAATATTATTACTAAAATTATCTGATGGTATCCTTTCCGCTAAAGCTTTGCTTAATTTATATTCATGAAATATCCTATTAATATTTATTGATAAGAATTTAAAGCATTGTCTAGTAGTCTATTAATACTGAAATATTCAGACGATGATTTTTATATGTTTCCCGGATATTAACTAACATCCTGCAGATATCTATTAATAGCTATGAATCCTCAAATAATACTCTCCTTTCATCGAATAGTTGTAGTTACCAATCATAACTAGCACATTCAAACATGTTTCATATTTATCCAATTTCATACCACTTACTAAGAAAACGCTAGTGCAATCTAAGCCGTTTTTGTAATGTAACTGCCAGAAAATTTCCGATTTTTAAATATTATTAATATACAAAAAGTCTAGGTACTAGAGGTGTGTAATGACCGAGTAACAGTCTCCTTCCATTACTATTAGTTCAGCTACATAACCCAAAATTCGAGTTAGCAAAAAAATTGAGTAATTTCCTAGGATATCTTATACTAGAAACAGTACAAGTGCGCCGTCTCATCCTATTAGCCACCTGCTGTACTACTACAATTAGCTAAAATCATTACAAGGCGAACGGATAAAAAGAGAAAAATATGAAGTATCCATAATTTTTACTCAGTAAGAAATACACCGTTCATATTAAGTCATTGAGTGGTATCATACGTTAAGCTAAGATGCACTCCTCATAGTAAAGAATTTAGCAGTTCATATTTTATACATAATATTATCGTAACGTTTTCTAAATTTGTTAAAATCGATTGCTAATCAGTAAGTGCACTGCGGTGCTCATGATTTACTTACTGGAATATACCGCTTTCGGTTACATTTAAATATACTTTTACTATTTTATCGGTGCCATCTATTAATCGCTAACATGGTATACTAATTTATGTAAGTATATATTGTACAGTCATAAAAAATTGGAAATTATCATATTTAAAAATTAATAGCTCCAGAAAGGCCAAACAAGATAATTTTAGGGTTGTACGCGAACTTCTTGACTTCCAAGTCTGTAGCAATATAATAACTATAGCACATATGTCTCTACTATAATTCTATGTTAGCAAGTACTTTCAAGAGCAAGATCAAAGTTAGAATTTAGTGTATGTCTCTAGAAAGTTATTAATACATGCAAGAGCTTTACGAAGCATGGCGTTTTATTCTATCTATGTCACGGTAGTGAATCTACCGTGATGAATGATAACTTACTTAATTTAGACATGTATATGTATCACGTTAAGATAGTTATTAATTTGGATATGTGCATGAATTATTTGATGACTTAATATAGCCGATACAAACCTGTTCCTAATACAGGTTAAATTATACTAAATATGGTATATGAATTGTCAATGGTAAATTTAATGGTAAATTCAATATAAATCCTGTTAATTATAAGCTGGGCAAACATAAAGTTAATCTATAGTAATATTACATATTCATTGGATTAGACTAGGAATAATTTAATGTATTCATGAAGTCTTATTGGTCGAAATATATCACACATCGTAAACCGGTTTTATATGGCTAAAAATGCTATCTAAATGATCGATTTAGAATATTAAATTAGACTTGCATTTTCTAGAATAAAGATATAGTCAGAAGATTCTGAAAGTGCATTTCTCGGTTATTGTTACTTAGCTAGGGTAGTCTAATTAGTTTAGATTAGGCAAGTTTAGTTAGGTAACAACCTTCGTGAAAATTTAATCCCAATATCACGTCTATTAAAAATTACTAAAAAAGTGAACCCTAATTTAATCTAATAACTATTATTCTTAATTTTTACGGTTCAAGTTATGAATAAATTCCATATACGTAACATTTATTGGCTACTTTCTAAGAGAAAAAATTGAGCATGATAATATCTAACTAACTTCCATAATAACTTTTGATAATTGATATTGGACAGTTTCAATTCTCCATATTTTATACATTCGATTTTACCAGTGATTAATCGCACCATATGGTATACTCAAGGGATAGGATATAAAACGAACAGGATATCCTGTCGTTGACTTCAGTAATTAAGGTGGCGGTAAAATTTTGTCACGCATAATTTTATAAAGCTTTGTAATTTAACATTAAATGTTTATCATTATCAACATGTTCAATATTATTTTTTAAATAATGTATAGCAAATAAAAAATGCATTCCACAGCAATCAAAGTGCAATATTACTCGAGAAATCAATTAATTTTTTATATTCTTGGGCTAGTAAAACTATTCATCATTCTTGTATACTGTATTGAAAAGTCCAGTTATGACATAATAGAAATTCTTTCTCTAGCATATTACTATGTTTATTAGGAATACATGCAGTATTTATAATCTCTATCCGGCTTGATATCTACGCCTTACTTATAATTAATCAATCTAAATTAAGAGCATAATCATTTTTTATATGGTTTGGCAAATAAAGGTATCGTATCATTTTTTGTACATTGTACTGAAAAACTCGTTATGACAGAATAAAAATTGTTTCTGTAAGGTGTTAATGTTTTTAGTAGGAGTAAATGCATGTCACGAAAGTAATCTTCGTGACGTATACTTTATTTCTATGTTACATTCTATATATGTTTATATCTCAAAAATGTTTTACGGTCTCCTTAATTGTAAATTTAGTGGTTAACAGTTAATATCCTTAATTTAAGATTACATAGACTAAAATAGTAATTACCTGCAAACTAAGCTGGATTATATCTATCACCTCCAAGGTTGTTAAAATTTAAAATATAATTCCTAAGTTTAGACGAAATGCCTTAGTAGGACAGTTTCACAACCCTCACTTGTGGCAAAGGAAAGTAAAGAACTCTAGTGTAGTTACTTAAAACTAGGGCTATTTCTCCCAGTACTTTCAGTTTCTATGAGAGAAGTATTTGAGAACTCGATTTCTCGGCTGATCTCCACAGACTACTGACTAATTATTACACTATTCTTCACGATATGAGTCTTGCCGTTTCTTGAGCAATTACTTGCTTTATTCTACAAACACACGCGCTTAAATAGGTTTCTACAGTGAATTCCAATATTAACGAGTGAGAATTCATGCTTTACAAGTTACATTAATTAGTATAATACCATTACTAAATATACATGTCGATATTCTCAGACTTAGATAGCTACAAGCTATCAGGTGTTAAGACGCTTAACCTTCGTCCATATACAGCTCAATTTTTAGAGATTAACATACCTTATAAACCTACAGTAAATTAACTGTTAACAACTTCTATTTTTATCTCATTCCTACCATCCTATTATCAGCTACAAGCGCATTAAACATAGCACATAACCTTATCTTATCTATTCATAAGCATTCATTAATTTACAGTTACTTAATTAGTAACGGCGTACCGTGACGGACAGCTTTATATGTATCTGCTAAACTATTAATAAGCATTGATTATTTCAATACTGTTACAGTAAATTTAATAGGATTAGATTGTATCTAATCGGTACAGATAGAATCTCTTTAGAGTATTAATTTAATTAATTTCTAATAGACGAGGTGACTTGGGTAGCTAAACTAGTTTTAGGTCCGAAACCTATATTAAGGGCGAGTTTACCGACAATAAATTAGATTGTAATTTTCTAGTAAGTCTTGAAGGTCTCTCTGTGTTGAACCCTATCTGCCGTGGAATACCAATTGTCTAGCATTCCAAATAACAGTAGTAAAGGATAGAAATCGCCCTCTTAATCCTAGTAGCAAGTTAGGGCTATTCCTAGCTCGTAACAACGCAATATCTATGATATCTATCCGGCTAGATATGCACGCGTTAATTATAATTAATCGATCAAAACTAATAGCACAATCATTTTTTATATGCGTTGGCAAATCGAGTTATCCGTCATTTTTACATACTGTATTGATAAAGTCTAGTAATGTATTGGTAAGTAAAGTTATCCATCATTCTTATATATTTTATTGAATATCTTGCTTTGACATAATAGAAATTCTGTCTCTAACTTGCAAGTATATTTGGTAGAATTGCATACAGTATCTATAATCTCTATACAGCTGAATATTTCCATGTTCCTTACAATTAATTAATCTAAATTAACAGCTAATTAAATGCTTCTATAAAACTAAGTTTTAGAGCAAAAATAATTTTACCATGCTATTACGTTTTAATATTGCAGAGTGCTTATTACAGGTGCGCATGACTAAGATATCCGTAACTATATCAATACGCATGATCATACTGTTGCCAAGGCAACAGTAGTTACAATACTGAATCGAATCAGCATGGAATAATGCATATTTTACTTCAATTTCTTACTAGGTAGTGGTAAATCGTGGGGTAAATAACATAATATACCCCCATAGTAACTCATGAATAGAGCTCATAGGTAAGACAGGCTACTGCTTGAGGGAAAAACTGAGTTACGTAAAATATTAAAGAGTTATTATATTATCATAATGCAAAATCTTGTGGTACACTAATTTTACAGTGGTAGCTAGAAACATCTACTATAGGAAATTAAAGTCGAGATTTATTACTTTGCAATTCGTTGAGTTGGTACTCATCCTCCTGATCTAATTTCTTGGCCTATCGAGGCTATAATATTAGGTACGTTACAGTACTGATGGTTGTAGGTATCAAACACCATTAAGAACATTGTTTACGTATAGTAGTATTCATTTTCAAATCAGCAAGTAAATAAAACTCGTGATAGCCATCAGTTGGTAGTGCTGTTGCGGTTATCGCCTGATTTTAATCCTACGCGGTATTAGGTAGACTGGTATACCCTTAGTGATAATGTTCAGTGTAATTTCGTTTTTAAACTGAAGCTTACTGATTACTTTCTCTATTTTTTTATAATTTCTTTCATCAGTCTTTCTAATACAACCCTAAGGATCTACTTTAACAATTCATTGATACAAAGCATCCATATTTATACGTTATACATTAAATTCATTACTAAAATTCTGTAGTTTGCTGACAGTTGCTGGTCTTTTATGTGTCTTAAAATCATGACAATTTACTTATTTAGTGATGCAAACTGATATTCTATTTGAAATTGCTTAATCACGTCCTCTTTCTATAATATGATAGTCATGAAAAGATCTCAGAGAAGTGGTGCATCTACCAATATGGCAAATTCATCCTTCCAAAGGGGCTACGAAATGAAATTAGAAGACCTCGTCATGATGCAATATATCGAAGAATTAAGGAAATCGATGAAATCATCACCTTTACAATTGAAACGGTGCAACATCCGATAATGAGTGATCAATATCTCTTTTATTTAACGAAAATATTTAAATTTTTTCTTAGTAGTGAGTCGTTTTTGTTCGGAAATAAACGTATTACCATTGCCACAGAAAATTGCACTTCGATATAAAATTTTAGTTTTATTTTTCACTGGTTGCCATCTATGCAGTAAAAATGGTCTTATAATTAAACGTGCTAGCAGTCTGCTTTTTTATCGACAAACGTAGACATTAGCCAAACGATTACGTGAAAGCAAATCTTTTAATTTTGTTTACCAATTTTAATAGAAGCCATGAAAAAGCCCCTGATTATTTTGTTGATGAAGCTCAACTGCGAAAAATATATCGACGAAAACGGCAGTCATTAACGAGATCAAAAGATACCTCACCATCTCCCTTTGAACAAGCAGCATCCCCATCGAGTAGTAAAGGGTCCTCCAGACGTCATTCATCTCCGACGGTTAATGGAAAGAGACGGTAACTATTTACAAAAACTAATGTTTACTTGTGATAGCAACGATACAAAAGCTGAGAATTACGTTATAGAAATTCTTAATTCTGCTAGTTTCAGAAGTACAGTGTATCGTTAGCACACTTTGGAAGCTATGTATAGACTCGAATAGTTTATCGTAGTACTCATAAATTTCATTATTTTAATCTAGCTATTATCTTGTAGTCACTAATTAACATAGTATTGCACAATTATTACAATTAAATTAGTGCATATAGATCTGAGATTCCTTCACAAACGACAAAAATTTATCCTGGCAATAAAAAATTTCTAAAACGAATGCAACAAGAAAGATTAAGAGTCCGGGCTTTCAGAAATGGTCAAAGTCATGATTATTTTTACGTTGTGGCAAGCAGTATCGAAGAGGTTTGCAGTTTTATTCTAGGAATAATTAGATGCTGTGTATTAGCTACAATTTGGTCTATTTCATATAATCGGAAAAGGCTAGAAGCTTACAATATAACGCGTTGTAGATCTTAGATGAATGTACAAGAAAGATGAACCTACCGTCTGCGGCCAGAAAATTATTTCTAGCCGATGGCACGCTTGTCACCAAAGAAATAAAAATTTATATTAATTGTGATGTGTATGTATCGTGCGGCGAAGCATTTAAAAATCCTGACATGAACTTAGAAGGTATATCAACAAACCTGCAAGAAGAATAGCACAGTTCTGATTAAAATTCTCTTGCGGTCAGAATGTGCAAAATAATAAATAACCGAAAATTTTAGCAAATCCCTGAAATTGCTTCTAAAATTTAATTTTGATCATTTAGATAACTCAGCAGCAATGCAAAATACTAAATGGACATTAACTGGGCTTGTCTTACCGCAAGACAAGAAAAGAGGAAAGGCAAAGACAGCTATAATGTCTGATAGATTAAAGTAAGTAGTGATATCATATCAAATGATTTCACTGATTAATTATACAATTAATGATAAACTTTAAATTAAATGAAAGAATTTGCTATTTAATACAATATTTAAATAACATATTTATTTGAACATAATTTATAGATCAATGCTTGTAGCGAAGAATAACCGATACATGATCTTTCGCAATCAAGAATGGACTAGCAATATTTATCTCGTCAGTAGAGATGTAGATGAGGTAGGCTACATCTTGTCCACATTTTAAAGGAAATGTTCCCCTAGTCATATACGATACTTCTTTTCGTGATGTAAATTTACGCAAAGCAAGATTCCTTTATTTAGAGGCTACTAGTACCTTAAATTTTCGATCGTAAATACCAAGAGATAGCCGGACATAAATTATGGAATTTAAGGGTCAATAGATAAAATAGTACTTGCATGCCTACCATATTATTCCTGGATCTCCTAGTATTTGTGGAGTAAATATTTACAATGTTACGCATAATTTCGTGCTTCATGAATATTCTTAAATTTTACCAAACCTTCAGCTAAAATATTACTAGCGAATCGACATCAACTTTAATGTTGATTTTATGTTCTACATTTCTATTTGTCTGTTAGTTAATGGAATTATGCACTCAAAAATTTAAGCTGGAATCTCATTGCACTGCGGTATATAATTGGAAAGGCGAGCAAATAATAGATCTTTCGACAGGTGCCTTTATATTTTTGCAATAATTTTAAATCATATCATCCAATGCTAACAATTTCTGAGTAAGCTTCAAAGTAACGCGATTAATTTGTCTACTAGTGCCAGCTTTAATAGATTGCCTTCAAATCAAAAGCCAAAGCAAAGTCTTTGGCCCTCTGTGGGTTACCAGAGGTGCAGAACATTTTAGCCCAAAGGGTGCTTATGGTAAATATTAAATTTAAGTTAAGTAGGGGTATTTGTAGAAACCTATTGAAACTAACTACGACGTAACATTATTTCCACATCGGTATTTATTAAGAATATATTCGAAATGCAATTCATGCTTTAACGCTTCGATTAAATGAAGTTAAAAAATACGGGAAAAAGGTAATCATTATTTGCAGCATACGAATAGATGTCTATTTCAGGTTAATGGTCATAACTTATTACTATTATCGTTACTACTCTCGTAACTCTATAATAAATGGATAGCTTGATCAAAGATTGCAAGGTAATACCAATCACGGTGAGTTAGGATTGACGATAGCCGAATATACTATAGAGCAGGCTAACTTTGAAAACGTAAAGGTACGTCAACAGTATCTCTCCTGTATTAACAATAATACATAATCAAAGCAAATGGGTGCCTTAAAAATTTAAAAGAGACAGATAGCAAGTTATTAACGATCCTTAAAATATTCGTTCTTTCAAACTAGCGTTATTTAAAATTCTATTTAATTATCGATTACTCACAGACATTTGTGCAGTATTGGTGATAGTTACAACGCAATTACAATGTTATTTCTTTGAAAAATTAGAATGAACAGTTAAAGGATAAAGTCAAAAAGGGTATAGCAACGTTACAAGCAGACTTAGAAAGCATTTCTAATTTATATGAAGAAGAAAAGGTATAATCTTTTTAATCCATAATGGGCTAATTTCGTCAATATTTAATCGCATCAATCCGAAGCAGGCCAATGAAGCGACCTATAAATTGCAACATATTCCGGTTATGGAAACATCAGATCGCTTATTAGGGGCTAAAGGTTTACGCCTGAAGGTACTAATCATTAATGGTTGGATATTTATACGATTTTTTACTATTCATTTAATATGCCCCACGATATATAGCAGGATTATTTGATTTGATGTTTATTTAAGCAGCTTTTGATGCGACTCTGAACTTTTCTTGGAAATAGGTTCACATAAATGGCGATGATGTAGATTTTAAGGTTATCCATTTTAACGTTAGACAGTCAGGCTTTGGCGCAAGTAATGATAGAGTTGTTATAGAAAAGGTATGATGCTAGTAATCGCCTTATGTAATCACCCTAACGCCCAAATTATCCTATTTCGCCTACATTTATTTCCCAATCCCTTATTACTAGTAATAAAAATCGTATGTTCGATATCGGTAGTACTATGATGCTTTATTAATTCAAATCAGTAATTCCATTAATACGAGTTATGGATGAGATATGGAGAGTCAAAGTAATGCAATATATCGCAATTTTTTTATAAAGTTACTCGATCGCTGCAATGAATATTTCCAGAAGGTTGGTAAGAATACCATCAGCGGCTTTTCACTTGTTCCACAAAGGTTATTTACACGCCAAGGAGACGAAGTAAGTAGATAAATGTTTCACATCAAATTTAGACGATAGGAATGAAATGAGTTACTCAAGTATATTGAATATGAATATCAGAAGTAGTACGATAATTATGAATAATTATGAAAACATGAATTTGACTTGTACATTAATTATCATTATTTTCAGATAAAATCGGTTTTGGATTTAGAATACGATCAGGATGTATGGATTTCTTATGGTGAAGATTTCATACCTTTAAACAGTACGTAGTATTGTAATCGGGTAAATAAAAGTTCAAAAACAGGCAAAATATAGCGATATCAAACCTCGTAATAGATAAAGCGAAGCTAAAGTTCGAAAGAAATTATTTTCTAAATATTACCTTTCCTATCGTATATTATTTTCAGCCCGAACACTTCAGTTCGTCTTAAACAAAGTTGTTCAAGGATGCACTCCCGACGGAATGCAATTTATTGGTGCTGAAGAATTAGGAACCTTTGATGAAATAGATTGGCAAGGGTACGCTTTGCAAAGCTAAAAATATTTTATAGCAAAAAATAAGATAGCAATAAATACGCAACCGATTGACGTATAAAGCTGGCAAATTCATTGATGAATGAAATTAAGCGATTATTAACATCTCTGAATACTATAGTGGAAGTCAATGGGAAGTTCTGACTGAGCTCTCTTCCAGAGAATTACCAACAGCAATGGGCGATATTGGTGGCCAACCAAAAGAAATTGATAGAAATTCGCATTATTTGCGTTCCAAGGTAAATCACGATCGAAATGCTTTCAGTTATAAATGTTCACTATAAGCAGTAATTTGAAAAATTGAATTTCCTCAGCCTTGAAATACAGATTTGCACTAAGGGTAATTATATGCGGCTTCTTGTTCTGTTTTGTTTGAATAGGTTAGCAAAAACATGATTTTATACCCAGATATTTCCTATGATAAGAAATACAGGTTAGATCATAAAGAGCTTTGGCCTCCTATGGCTCAGCAATGGATCATCCATCAAGTAATGACAAATATTCGAGAAAAGTTTTAAAAACCATTTTAGTTAACTAACTAGATTTCCTCTGGTCTACTTGTATAGGACGGCCACATTTGCTGTAAATCGCTAACAAGCTTGGCTCTAACTAAATTAGATCATCTGATTACTTTGGAGATTCCAAATCAAGCTGAAACGTATAGTGGCTATGAGGTAGCCCTGCGCAAATAGTAAGTATTTAAGCTGGTAGATACTCTATATCTGTTGTATATTAATAAAGTTATAGTAAGCTCGCAAGGTATCTTACTACTGTTAACGTTAAGGAATTAATGATGATTTGCATTTCCATTTTAAAACCATCAACGATAATGCTACATGAAGAAAGCTAATTTGTAATTGATTTCATTCAGTATCATATTCTAATTTAATATCGCAATAGGTTCATACTCTATTTCTGTTACATATGAGTGAAGCTATAGTAAGTTAGTTAAGCTATCTTGCTACCATTATTGTCACCAAACTAAGAATGTTTCAAATCTTCGTTTTAAAAATGTTAACGATAACACTGCATGAAGAAAGCTGATTTGTAATTAGTTCCATATGGTATCACATTATAATTTAACATCGTAATAACTGCATGCTCTATTTCTTTCATATATTAATAAATTTATAGCAAGCTCATTAAAGCATCTTAGTACGAATATCGCCACGAAATTAATAATGTTTCAAGTTTCCATTTTAAAAACGCTAATGACAACGATAGTTAAGAGAGCTAGTTTGTAATTAATTTCGTATAGTATTATATTCTAACTTATTATTGTAACAAGTGCGTGCTCTATTTCTGTAATATATTCGTGAATTTATAGTAAGCTAGTTAAGGTATCTTCCTAAAATATCACCCGAAATTATTAATGTTTAAAATCTCCATTTTAAAAACGTTAACGATAGCGCTATATAAAGAAAGCTAGCCAATAATTTCACATGCTATCATATTCTAATTCAATATCCTGCGAAAATATATTACCATCCAAATTATAATATAACTTAGATGATAGTTAGCCTTGAATTAAATATTGTCACTTTTAATAGCTTCAGTGAAAGGAATTAAGATTAAGTTTAAAAAATCATAAAGTAACATAAATGTCCAATCAAAGTTATTACCTATTTCAGCAAAAAATCTAGACACTGTGAACCATAAAATCATAGCGACTATTGATAATTTTTTTCCTTTCATCGTCTAATACATTTCGACAGTCTTTCAGACATCCAAAGTCGATGCTCATTTTTAAATTAGAGCTTATGCTATATTTACAGTAAATCTAAAGATCCAAATCAAATATGGTGTTGGAGTGGGGACGGCAATGTTTATATTAAGGTAATATGAATAGAGCATAAATGGAAGATATCTTTAATTCTTTTTATTTGTTGGCCCTTTGGAAACAAGCTGTTTAATTTTCTATCCTGAAATTAACTTTGAAATTAAATTTTCATTGAAATATTCTAGAATGAGCCAGAACTACAGTTAACACTAACAAATGACTGTACAGTACTTTCATCTCGTCAAGGTAAATTGAACGTTCAGTTTGCATTTCATGGATTGATTCATAAAGCGCATTTACTTGTGAATGAATTCATCAGAATAGAATCCTCTAAGCTCATACACGACTAAATATTTTGATTCTAGGCAATCTTCAATTTACGCTTACATTGATTCCAAGGCTTAGCCGAAATTTATCACGCCAAAGGTATTGCATATCTGAGATTGCCTTAAAGAGAAATGAAATGATTACAGTATCGCATATTACCATGATAAAATAAAAAAGTTTTACTCCTTAACATCCCTGTATTAATAACATCAATATATACTTTTGAATAATCCTTATTCCTAAATAGGAGAACTAGCATGATTAATTTTAAGTTATTCCAACCGTATTTTAGGTGGGGTATTAAACAGGAAGGTTTCCACTCTATCGGACAGTTTAAATATTCCGTTGTCGAAAACCCCGAATGGAGCAAAAGAAGTTTATCATGGCCTTCCAATGCGGATGGTCACTTTAATGAGGTTAAAATGCTGCTACAGGCTTCAATAAATCCATAATGTTAATTAAAAGCTACTCATGTTGTGATAAGCTTCCTTTAAAATTATTTTACGCCTGAATAATCCTTAGACATTCACCTGGCCCATGGAAGGGTTTATAATGCCCTTTGCTCCTTCATTGAAAGCTAAGTCCGGCGATATTAATAAAACTAGCATAGGTTAGTACATAATCATACTCGAGATTTTTGAGTATGCTATAAAAAAGTTCATTCTTTCCTTGGCTTGTTCGAAAATCACCCTATGTCAAGGTATATTCGCATTTACAGATAGTAAACAGCACTCTTATTATTTACTTGTGATAGCATGTAGAAGTATAAAAGTATATCGAAATGGCGGTAATTTTAACGAGATTTCTGCGACCATCGTGATTCCGAAGAAGTCATGGGTAAATTAGAGTATAATGCTAGAAATTGTACGGTTTAATACTAGATGTACAGTACTACTAACGACTGTGAAGCTATTAGTAGATATCGTGTGGTAGTTCTCAGCTGTCATTTATTATCTTACATTGCATATTATATAAAGACTTCTCCAAAAGTACAAGGCAATTCTAATTCCAAGTAAGCTTTTATTTGTAATGTAAAATCATAATGTGTGAGAAATCTCTTACTGCTTCATATACGAAAAAGTAAATACAACCATGTAACTGATGTTCGATTAGAAATTCATTTAATTCACCTACTGAAGAAACAGAGTTCGATGCCGAAATGCAAACTGTAAGTTATATCAATTCATTTAATAATCATTGAATTAAACGTGAAACATTAACTGGGTAAACACTATCCCTATTACCGTCAGAATAAAAATGAGATTTAACGTAAATGCTTAGTTTGGAAAAATTAGTCAGTCCAAAAATACTGTAATCGTTCATATTCATTTTAGTTTGAAGTATCATACAAATCAGACAGATACAACCACAAATTACAATTTCATTTATCGGCCAGAGTGCTAGATTAACTGCTAATTTTCTGTCATCGGATTAGTTTTTAGAGAAGTGCACTAGTAAATTAGAATTACCATTTGCTGCTCGACGAGTTTTCGACATCCAAGGTAAAGAATTATTGAACCTTGATGCCATTGAGGCGGACGAAACGATATTATATATATCTTGTGGTGAGAATTGGGTTAATCCTAAGTCAATTAAAATGGAAACGAAAAAGAAAGAATTGTTAACCATATTAATGCATGACGTCGACAAGCTGAAATATTTTTGCAGTTTACGTCATCCAGCAGGTAAGCAGGCAGTAAATATCTAGGTAGTCATTGTTACAAAAAATTTTCTTCACATCTCTCTCTACATATGAGGTCTCATAAATTCTAAGTTGAAATATTATTTATACTATAACCTAATTAAGAGCTATCAATCGATTTTTCTATTTTAGATTTTGTTTTGGATGTGATTAAACCTTCTGCATCTGAGTTAATCACTACTCAATCCAGTATTCGTATCGGTAAGAGCGCTATCACTGCCAAGGAAAGGGATCGATTGACTAAAATCTATCATGGAATTATGGCTGAAGATGATTTAGACGATGAGGATTATGAAAGTTACCACCAAATGTCCCATGCACGCGCTGATGAACGATTAGAGAAATTGAAAAAGCCATGGCAATTAAATTCACATCCATTACTAACTGATGATGAAGCGGTAGCAAATCATGATTCTAAAATGGAAGTCATGCGGCAGATTATCAACATGAAGTAAATTACAGAAATATATGATCTTCTACTAGGATACTCTCTATCTTAATGACGTTATAGTATCATCATATACAGAAGATATTTTCAACGCTGTTTTTACTCGATGTCAATCATTTTCTTCTAGATCATCTGAAGACACATATAAAAAGATTGAGAAAGCATATATTGCCCAGCAGTGGTTATTTACAAAGCAAAATTTCATCTGTTGTAAATCTAATCCTAATATTGTGTTAGCTGCAGATGGAGAGGTACAATACTACAGTTTAAAAATATAACGAGACTTTCCACTTACAAGTAATCATTCCAATCGACCTTATTTATAATATCAGTACGGTTACGAATAGAATTCCATTATGAAGCAATTAATTCTGTATTTAACTGAATTGATTTAGTTAATACCCAATGCCAGCATCATCCTAAAGAAAAAGGATGTAACCGATATCACACAAAGATGGATCATAACAGAAGATGGGTAAGTTAATATCACAACTTCAAATACAATACAAACAAAATTATTAGAATTTTAGTTTCTTAAATTTAAATAATGAAGGACTGTATTTGACTTAAATTACAGTTTTTAGTATTCGCAAATATCAGTATACCTCAGCTTTATTAGGATAGATATAAAATTAGATTCTCTAACTGATACTTTCCGAAATCATGCAATGATTGCACGAATAAATTACAATACAGATAGATTGCAACTCCTTATTATTAATATTAATTATAAACCTGATAATATTATTCATTCGCTTTCAATGATCTATTCTAGTTATATTCTAGCTAAATTTAACATGAAATTGGGCTTAACCGTTACCATGCCTAGTCTATATCAGCCGAAATCTGCCACATATGATAAAGCTACCGTTACTATACAACAAGTTAAATCATTTGATTACGGCCAAGGGCATCAACGATGGCATCATAATCCTATAACACAAATGATTGAAGCATTTTCGACAGATATTTTTGATAAAGGTGCTTAAGATCAACGCTTTAATTATAATGCAATAAGGCCCTTAAGAAGTTTAGCATAATATTTGCCTTCAAGATAACGGTTAACAATAAAAACTAATAAGTGCAATTGAAAATTGATTTCTAAACAGAAATTACAGCGGCAATTAATGCTAGCTTATGCACTTTTGCGGTTATGGGACCCATCAAAATTGTCCAGCCGGTACTTGCATAAATTCCATTAATTTAAAAAATTCAGCTTAGAAGATAATGCGGAACAATATTATTGTAGGGGTTTACTTATATTGCGTTGACGGGAAATCAAGAACTTTTCTTATGCGATGCCTGCGGTAAAGCAGCTAGAGGTCGAAGAAAATTTAAGCGTATAGAACATCCAGTGGCATTCGCTTGTGCGATGGGAGATGGTAAAATTCAGCAATCATATTTACATAGTTATAATGCTGTCTAGCACTTTATAACGTTTACAGTAAAATCCTTGCAAACAATCCTTTAATGACGACAAGAACCCCTTCATATAACCATTAACAAATGATATAAATTAACATTTACATAATGCTTTTGTCCACAAGATTTGCGTTTTACTACCATATGCAATCAATTACGGTATTAGCTCATACAATTATTATTTTTATTAATTAAAGTATAGTTACCTAATGGTAAAAGGAATATTGATATTGATAATAAATATTATGATGTAATAGTCTAAATTGCAGATAGGTTTAAAATAGTCGTATATTTTATACGTTAATTTCGAGGATTGCAAAATGATAGCAGCAAAAATAGAGGTAGACGAATCAAAAATTTGCTAACAAACAATAATTAACTGCCGACTTTTTTCAATAAATTGTAGCAACAAATAACACTCTAAAGTTGCCGCTAACCTTAAAATGCTTACATGGAAAGGTATATTCCTCTATGATACATCACGTCAATGTGCATTATCTTGTAGATGTCAAATTTATACTATTTACGGATTAGAATTAGCTAATATTGAAACAATTTCATTACATTCTTAACTAGGTTGATTTAACGACTGAAAATGCTGTTCAGACTAAAAACTATTGGGAAAGTGAAGTCAATGATTTACGTCAAGCAACGAACGTTAAGGTTATTTCGCAAAATATTAAACAAGCACCACAAGTTCATCATGTTAAAGTACTTGCTTACAGAAATGGTAGAGCTAACAAGAATGAGGCTGCTGTTATTAGTGGCTCTAGCATCACAGAGGTAGGCTCGTGCTGTAAGCACTATTCACTAGTTAATTTATTCTTTAATATTAGAAGTGCTCAACAACATATAGCTAATCTTGCAGTATTACTTTCGACTTATTATTATGTTATAGTTATAATTGCAAGTTCTCTTTAATTCTAAAATATTTTTAGCTACTGGATCTTTGCACAACGAGGTTGGGACTGCCTAGAAGTGCTAGAAGATTGTATAGTCGTCGCGGGAAATTAATTCTTGATATGAATGATTTATATCGCGAAATGAAGCGAAAAGCATCTCTTTCTAAAGCTTCTCTAGATAGGCTCGGTAATTAGCAAAAGTTTTATTTGTAAATTAAATACTAGATTTGGAATCAATCTATGAAAATATAAAGTTGATCCTTTAACTTACGGCCTTTTAGAGAAAACTTTAGAACAAACAGCATCTGATCAGGAAAATGAGATAGACCAGGTAGCAAAATCAAATACTAAAATGGAGATGAAGAATATAAATACATTGCAAGCGGCATTAGAAAAAGATGGAGACAATGTTGAAGGCAATCAACAAACTAATGGAGAAAATGAAACTTATATATTAAATAACCAAGAGCCGGATCTCATAGCAAATAGGCATGAAATCGAAAACGGTGAAGAACAACAATCTCAAGACAATCCTGATCCAAATATGGAAAACGCGTCTGAGGAAACCAATCAAACTGAAGAAGGTGCAGATGTGTTTGATCAAGGTAGCTCAAACTTTGACAGCAATTGCAATCAAGCTGAAGCATTCAGTGATAATCAGCTATCACGAGATCAATTAGTACAAAATAGCGAAAACAGGAATCTAGTAGATAGCAACAGCCAGCTAGCTCAAGATACAACTAATCAAGATGTTGAGCCTAATGACGACGATCCACCCGAACTAAATGAAAACATGCAAGATTTATCTATCGATGACAATCAGTCACGGAATGCTGAGTCTATAAATGGTAGAGAGAATGACATTGAAAATTCTGAGCATAGTATTATAGAGAGAGAAAGACCTGAAATTAATGCTAATAATGATATACTAAGCTCAGTCTTGACCAGTACTGAAGGAGAAGATGAAGAAGTTTTCGATTTTGCAGAGTTAAAGTTAAGACCAGTTCCTGTTTGGGTTTCTTGTGGTGAACCATTTATTAATCCAGCAGGTATTTACAAAATATATAAATCAGGCTCAGAATTTTCTCAAAAATAGCATGTAAATTTTTAATTCAGATAATTTTCCTATAATTTAACATTACTGCAATTACTGCCACGATTGAAATGATTATAAACTAAGACTGGAACTTCTAGGAGAAGTCCCTGATGAAGATATTGCTCAGTTCCTTTTTCTATCACTTACGAGAAAGTAAAAGTCACTACATGATAATTTACTTCCGATATAGTAGCTGTAGATGTAATTAAGTTAAATTGATTAAAACGGCAAGTATTTCGTTTAGTATTAAGACTTTGCTCCCGATTTTTCTGTTATTCTAGATGTTATTAGCAACCAACAAAATGTAAAAAAGAATCGAGATAAAATCAGCCACGCAGAGCTATTATTGCAACAAACTAAACATCGCCTACGACAAGTTAGAGGACAGATGCAAACTGGTGATGAATCTAGCGTACAGACGGTTAGCGGCAGCAATAAAAAATCTGCCAGTTCTAATCGGATATTAGAAAAACGATTGAGTAGAAACATCAATAAACTTCAAGCCCATCTAGAACAAGAAAAGGCATCACAACTTCAAAGTACTACAGCTATTACTGCTAATAAAGTGAATAAATCAGCTGAAGCCATGAGCCGACGATTATATTTACAGCATAAAACCATCAGAGTAGCTGCTTACCTGAATGGTACCGATCCTAAAAAGACAACATTTATATTTGGATCCACCCTAGATGAGCTACTAACCGATGCTACTGGCCGCTTAAGCATAGCCTCAGCAGCAAGGAAGTTATATGATGGAGACGGCAAAATAATAAAATATTTTAATGATATCCAACGTGACCAGCTTGTTTGCATATCATGTGGTGAACATTATATTACTCTGCAAGAGAAATTGCATAATATTGAAGCTAAAGCGCAATGGGTAAGGTCACGACGACCTGACAAGGAACGTATTAAGCAAAGTTTAATTAAAGCGTCGTTAATATCGGAAACTACTGATAAGAAAAACTAAGTCCTTGAATAATGTCACAGCTATGGATGATAATAATAATACTTTCCAATTAGCACTAATGATTACCTTGAAGTGGCAACAGCAGCGTTACTAACTTTTTTATTATTAAATTACAAATTGATCTTTGATTAGTAGAGTGGCAATTTAGGAGATATTTATTAGATTTAATCACGATGTAAAAATATTTTTTCTTTCGATCTTTAATGATGATATTTGCTAGACCAGAAAATTGTTTAAGTATAAATGTGGCTTTATCGTAAATGATTTCACTTACAAACTGTATTTGTACCCAATGCAATAGTTTAATAGCGTAAATCTCAGAAAGATCATTAGCATAACTATTGAAATAATATTGCCTGTCGAGTTGATTGGCATAAATATCTATAAAGTTAATATACAATAATTAAACCCCTTTCTATAGGTAACAACGTTTATATTTAGTGTATCATATCGACTTTAGTTAATTTAAATAGGAAGTATGGCGGTAACCATAAAATATCCTAATATTGGATACCTAGCCAAGCTTAGAGGTATATCTCTGTTGATATCTTCAAATATATCTCATTTAGTGCGGAACATTGGCAGCAATCCGAAGCGCTTGAAAATGAAAACTTCCTTATCTAATACACTTTGAACTTAAGCCAAAAATTCCTGTCAGAACCACAGCATATATATGCAAAAGTTAAAGGGAAGTCTTTAAAAACTTGTTTACTTTAATGATCTCATAAAATATTTCAGTTGATGAATGTAAAAGCAGAATCACTATTTAAATACTGGATCTTATAATCTTTAATCGATTAATTTTATAGCTATACCGATAATCGATGTTGCCATTATATTGGCATCTAATTTATTATTGTAATAGACAGAGTAGCTTTTTTGCCTACGACATCATTTTGAGAATGGAATGCCATATACAGAAATGCTAGTTAATTTTAAGATCTTGCCTATCGATAGTACTTCTTAATATTCAACATACTGAAATATTATGAGTACATAAATATCAATAAATTATTCTCTCGTGCAGTATTGATTTTACTTATTCAGATATCAAAAATTTATTAGTCTTTATTTCAAAATGCCACCCATCATCCCTCGAATAGCAGCGCGGGGTATTTATACTACTGTTAGATTACTCTGATTATGGGTTCATTTCAATAGGTCAGTATAACATTCTTACAGTACTTTTTACCTCAAGATTTCTTCATGTAAAACGAATAGCTCTAAGGTAGTAATTTCTACAGAGTATTGATTTTTGAAATAGTATTCGTTATATCGCTAAGTGTGGTCACTGGGCCTTTCAATTTTGATTTGATGTAATACTCTGATGAAAATTGAATAAACATAGAATCTTTATAGAGTTTTCTACTCAGCCATTTTGATTATTGCATTTTCTTATAACGGTTGTTATCGACAGAGCAACTTTGCTTGCATACGCAAGCAATCCTTGGACACATTATAAAGATTGGTATAGAATTGACCACATTACTAAGGACATTGTACCGCACTGTAGATATCTTACAGTACCTGCTAATCTTAACTTGGCATGTCCATCACCGTACAGTACATTAGAAATCATGATGTGCTTTAGACCATTAACTAGTTTTAATATAGCATAGTACATTACTATTACCGGGATATATATAATATCGAATGATAATACTACCTGTTAATTTTATTAAAAAATTGAGCATAAACGTATATTTGACAGTTTCGCTTACCAACCTTAACATAGCGTTAATACTGCTTATAGTAACCATCCTTATTCGGTAAACATACTAATACATTTACTTAAGGAAATTTAAATTGGTATAGAAAAGAATGATCTCTAGGGTTTATGTAAATATTATTGAGAGGGTAAAAGTGATTGATACACATCAGTAGGTACTATTAGTTCTATTGCTCTCATGCATTTCGTAGTGTTAGCCTACTGTAATTCCCCAGTCCCAGTTATTTTTGATTGCTATATATCATATAACAAAAGTGTTTCTAAGAGGATAATGTTAGTTAGTCAGCGATCTGATAGGCGAAAGCGAAGTGAACAACGTGGAAATGCACGATCAGAACGTACATTAAATCAATCTGTTTTAAATATAGTAGTACCCGGCTATTACCAGGATATATATAATGTCGAATGGTAATACTATCTGTTAATTATTAACAAATGGGTACATTATCGTAAACCGTCAGCAAAGCGATGGGAGTTTGGACTAGTACTAATGAAAGTAAAGTACCTAGTCGAGCGAAACGATTTAATTTAAGACAGAAATACTTGATCTAGGGTAAGCTCACTGTATCACCATGGGATATATGTTTCGGATAATTGTACCCTGTGAAAAAAATTTACAAATACTACCTTATTTAGGAAAAAGCAACCATCACCTATACGATACCGTACCGTATTAAACTCGAGTACGATTATATAGTAGGTACATCAATATTAACTTGTTGCCTACAATCTGAAGTTTAATGCTAATTTTTAGTTTCAACTCCGTATTTACATGGCACAACTACTTTTAGCTATTTTCGATTAGTTCTAAAATCCAATACTCTGGTAGTGCATAATAATATCATGAGATTGAATGAGCTATCGTTGAAATTGACACTTAAGACTAGTTAACTGAAATTCTCACGAGCAATGACCTAGAAGCTGATTTACTATTAACATAGTATCTTGTTATTATGAAAGATATTTGTTTGTAGGGTTCCACTTCTATATAATAAAGCAGCTAAGACACCTTGATGTTATACACTGGTTTTATTCCGTAGATCCACCGTTGTGTTTACTCAATTACTTTGCAGATATATAAGCAAATAATATAATAAAATAGATGCTGATTTTCTATCAAAGGATTATAATCAAAATATTTACTCTAAAGCAATAAATCATCGTGGCAGTTGATACTGTCTGTATTTCATATATGTTTTACGATAGCAGAATATTAATACCCAAGAATCAATGAAAACATTTCTCCAGATCAATAATGTTCTACAAACTGATGGCCAAATCTCTAGGTTTGACGTTACATTTTGCAACTTGCTGCATATAAAATCGATTTTGAAGCTGTTTAATTAAAATTGACGAGTACAAAAGCAATAAAATGTTGAATTTCTTCAATACATAGATCTAACGGTAGTTGTAGCTGAGGACCGAATGTTAGTGTTATTTCAGTATTGTGTTAGCATCGGCTATCATCTTCACGTTATATCAAAGCTATCAATTCAGATTTAAAGATTCTTCGCAATTAATGTCTATGTAAATAGCTATAATTAAAATTTCCTAATAAATATAAAAATAAGTTACAAATCATGCAGAAGATGTAAGATTGCTTTTGCGATATGACGTGCATGAAATTTTTGAATATAGTGACCACTGCTACGAAATACCAACTGTCGAGACTTGCCAGTTGCTACATCGTACGCCAAATGCGGGTTCTCATTACCTACAAAACCATGTCATAGAAAGTTACTTCAGGTAGTAATTCCATTGAATAAGTAATAGTTGATATAATGTTGCATATGTAATTGCACGTCAGGAGCAAAAGCATATACGAGAAAAAGTACGCTGGTTACTCCTAATAAACCATAGTCAAATGTTTTGTACAGCTATCGGTAAATAAAAACTATCACCACAAATATTAACGAATGATAATGAAAATTTATAAGCAGACTATCTAATTATGTCATAATTTATCTAGTTCGTCACGTTCTATGTTAGCATATTACATATTTACAATAATTAAATTCGTTTAGTTAATGCAATAAGAGACTACCTTGGTCGTTAGTAAGAGCCAACATCTCGGAAAGTGTTCTTAAACCAAGAACGGAAGACATTTCGTCAAAAATTGCATGTTCTACCATATGATCATTAAGCCCAAATCCTAAAATGACCGGTGTTTTCTGATCACCAAGTAATTTTAGATTTTTGGCGTTAAAGTCAAAATCCATTGCCCCACATAGTCGTTGGCTATTTTCGATCTCATTTTTAACTAATTTGTCCAATTTGAAACCTAAAAACTTACTATACACTAATCTTAATAAAGCACCAGACGGTTTATCAATCACCGGTAAGTTTACCATATTCGCAAACAGTTTTATTACTATAAGATGAGGAAAGCAGAGGGAATATACAAATATACGGTTAAAAGTGGGGTTGATTAATATGCGATTAATTTCTTACTATAGTGTCTTAAATTTTGCTAAGGTAATTTCAAAACTAGGTACCGTAACTACTTTCGAGAATCCATACAAGCGCAATCTACTGAACTACATTTATGCTGGGGGTACTGAATCGAATATGCTTTCCTTACTTGGAAAAGGACGTAAAGATCGATGTGGCCTGGTACCACAGCTGGCTAAGAGAGCATACGATGAAACGAATCCGGGATGCGTAGAGGGAAATGAGGTAATAGCACCACAACCCATGCTATGTCCTATAGCTATATCAACCTTTTTAATTCCAATGCTTTCTAAAAGCTCGGCCATGAAATTTGCTTTATTCACTGGCGAATATATGAAATCAGGAGGTTTGATAGTGGGTCCAAAACCTGGTAAATTAATTCGGATCACTCTAACACCAGCCTCTGATAAGAGAGGCGCCATATAACGAAAATCATAATGGCTTCCTTGATAGATAGATATTAGACAATCAGAGATTATCGCCGTATTTAAAAGTCGTTAGTTTAACAAACAGACCATAGACATTAATTCTTTAATCTTTAGAAGACTAAGCAGTTTAAGCACAACGTGGGAATTCTAGTTACATCAAGACAATATACTAAGCTGGAACTTGGTCGAAATCAGTATGACATGACTATTACTACAGTATTAAGGTTGCCTTGGGGATATTTTCTAGCCATATACAGTAGAAAGGTAGCATAGCAATAGTTCTGGTTAATATCGTTTAGTGAATAGCATTGGAAATTTCGGAATTATTCAGGGTAGTATCTGTATTATCCGTCAATTCTCCCAGGTTAGACCGACATTAGCTATTCAATTGTCGAAGCTACTCGGACAATTCCGATGCTATTTCATTACTCCGACATGAGACTTAAAACGAATCTACGGTAGAAAATGATTCCACATGAACAAGGGATTTCAACTGATCCGTTCGCTGCAGCCTCAACGTAGATCTTTCTATGCCAAAATACAGTAAGCGTTCAACATTCTTTTATTTCAGCGATATCGACAGTCATTTTAGCTGCAGCATTCCGCTAGTGGGCATTGCAAAATACTCCCTGAAAGACATTAGTATTTAATGTGTACTTGGGGCAAAGCACTAACTATAACTAATCCAAATTAGTAAGCTCACTTCTATTCTTTCATAATATTTCCAGAACTGTATACAATTCATTATAAAACATGCTCTAAAATATTCTCATATTACCATGAGAAATATTTTAAGAACTGAAGATGCAGTAAGTGCAATGAATGGATTTTAGTTAGTTACCGTACCTAAGAGGACTTTACAATAAGTCAATTACCGTGTATCCTCAACTAATATTATAGAAGCAGAACGCTGGTCTTTCATGATATTGAACTGTAAAGAATTTAGATAATGCAAACAGAGTAGATTCTTTCAATCTATGTCGTCATCATTATACTGCCGTGGTGGAATAGCCTTTGTCATTAGGTTGGACTACTTTGACAGTATTCTGGATGCAAACCTATCCAGAAACTTTCAATGTCGTAGTAAAGTGCTTTACACATCGAGGGAGATTTCTCATGCTCAATTCACTTCATTTTATCATCTGTTCATGACCAATAATTTGGAATAGAAAGATAGCACTAACAAGAATACTAATTGACTTTATGGAATTGTTTCTCACTTCTATAACCCTTTTAAATAGGTCAAATTTGAACAATTTACCTGGTGAACCGTGGACAGCAATAGCAATAGCTGATCCAGTAGGATTTTCATCGGTATAGCTAGCTTTAATATAGTCCACACTTGTTACACCTAAATTCTTAGTTTGAACATTAACATATTGAACTTCTGGATCAATTGGAGTTGGCAAGTCAATTTGTCCTCGTCTATCTTCTGGATTCCATCTGCAGGCATCAATGGATATGTGTCGAACACATTGATGAATTGGACTAGCTTTCCTGATCAATCCATGTTGTAAATGCGAGTAGCCATCTCGAACACTTGCCGGCACTCTCAGCCTCTTCCAAAGCCTTGCAATATGCATTTGACACGATCCAGTCACTACTATACACTTACTCCAACCTGGTAAAAAGGCATCTAAACGCGTAAATCTCAGATTCTTGTCAGATAACTATTATGGTTCCCTTTAAGCCAGCATTACCATGACCTAGCTTTGAGAAGTGGGCGATGCCTGAAGTTAGGAGGGCTTGGAAATTGCTCTTGTTTAATTAAGGCT
Organism: Trichoplax adhaerens; assembly: GCF_000150275.1. Lineage (NCBI taxonomy): Eukaryota > Metazoa > Placozoa > Uniplacotomia > Trichoplacea > Trichoplacidae > Trichoplax > Trichoplax adhaerens. The sequence continues at coordinate 4,479,059 of NW_002060943.1, read as the reverse complement.
TACCAACTTAGTTATTCTGTATGATTTGATGGTGCTCTGTAATAGAAACGTCTGTATACCATAATGTGGCTTACTGGTATTCATATGCAGTGAGAGTGTTTATATAGGGATCCGTATGAAACAAAGCATAACATATTTTTACAACAATTTAATACTGTAAAAGGTGCAGTGCCAAGTTATTACGACAGCATGGCAAAGAGAACGATAGGATTTAGACCGCAAATAGTCAAAGTTACCCAGAATGGGTCAAGACTTCTCTATTAGCAGCTTTCCCCTTGATGATTTCGGATAACATCGGTACTATCTTGACTAAAATACTACTGGCGCTCAAAGCACGGTTATAACTCTTTTAACTGTGAATAGCTAAATTAGCCAAGCAACCTGGTTGCTGCTATTTCAAAGGAAGGAAAAGCTGTTAACCAAAATGATAGAAGTACATCAATGCATTTAAGGTTACACTTTGTACATTGGAAAGGAAATCACCAAGGCTGCCTACAGTGCTATCATAGTATGATAGTTAGGTATACACTACAGCCAAGCTAGAACTGATACATGTCTTCTGCTTATCTTCATTATACATGTACAGTACAGTACGGGTATATGTGTCACGGTCCATGTAAGGACCCGGGCATTCTATATTTGACATATACATTTGTTGATATAGTAATCTGTAGATGTTTATTTAGATTTGTTGACATATACATAAATATCATTGCAGATTATACTCCACGTATGCACAGTATACACCCTTGTGAGCGTAGGTTCTCTAGAATGTCGCTATAATTGCATAATATATCCAATCGCTTATTGAGGTATTATATCGTCGTATTTATGGATTCAATTCCTAGTTAAGCCTATTTATATTATTTAATATAAAACACAGATTTTTTAAATTATTCAGACAACTATTATTTAGGCGGATACCAATTTGTGCCGTCTATATTATGTCAACCAACAGTTAGGACGCGTTTAATATACAAATATAACTGCAAATCAACGTGCATTAGTCAGCTGGCGTGTTATTGCGAATCGATCAGCAAGCCGAAAACCGATACTCCAAGAAAAGTGTTCAAGATTAGTTCGCCATTCCTGCGATACACAATCGCATAATTGCATTACGAAACGATCAGAGAGGCTGTGGATATTTATGGATCACACTATTACAAATTAAAAAAATTGTTCATAACTTTAATAATTTTATACGATATTTACATTACTAAATAAAAAATTGTAACAGTAATATAGCACGCAATACATAGAATTCATAACTTATATGCAATATACAATGATAAAAGGTCTTTGCATACTTACTTTAACTGCTTCCAATTTATTCAGAATATCTAACATTGCTTTTCCAATATAATTTGCATGAAATTTTTGAAGGTAGTGACCACCTTTTTGGAAAACTAGTTGACGAGACATTCCAGTTGTTAAATCGTATCTGATATGAGGCATCTTATCAGCTATAACGTGCAATAAAAGTGATATAGTTCATTATATAATGCTAGCCTTACACGGATACATATTGCGGTTCGGTTTTACTGGTAGATGAAAAAAGTAAATAAATAATTTTGGATAGCAGATAGTAAGTTCAGCACGGAGTAATGTCAAGAACAAAAGCAGTAACTGTCAATACGAAAAAGGAACATACTTAGCGATACATATTATTACGATGATACTAAGTCATATATTATTTTAGCTCTTTCTAAAACAACGTATAAAATTTTACGTTTTACATAGGATTGATTCGATATAGTAATACCTCGCATTAAGTAAATCTGATAACGTAAAATAGCCACGGTCCTTGTTGACGTCATGTTAATATAATTCTAAATCTACATTGCGCTATACTGTTTGTATCATCTAGCAGGCTAGTAATAAAAGCAACTTTTGATAGAATCGTATAGTTCATCCGTTACAAATATTATACAGCTGACTAGAATCATAAATGTTGTAATTACTTTGAGCTTCCTCTAGACCATCCATTTCATCAAGAGTTCGCATGCCCAGGCATAACGATATTTCATTAAAGATTTCGTGCTCTATTAACTTATCATCAATTGAAAAGCCTAGCAATACTGGAATCTTCTTATCACCCATTAATTCAAGACATTTGGTATTCATATTAAAATCTACATTCGCACATAGTCGATGACTATTATCTATTTCATCTTTAACCGTTTTAGCTACGTTAAATCCGTACTTTGCATATCTTCTATTCACAATAACAGATGATAAACTTCCAAGCAGCGGTACATCCAATACTTTTGCCGTAGCTCGAGTCCCTAATTATAGTACTTTTATCAATTGACGATAGATAAATACCCAACAATAGGCTAAGAGCTAAACTAGATTACAATAATTAAATATATACTGTATATGTATACGCGATTGATAGCCTATGTTAAGTCATTTCAATTTTTATCAGTATTATTCCACATAAAGTATTGAAACAATATTTCAAGTATAGTATCCATAAGATTGATTGAAAATAGATAGATCATTTTTCACCAAATCAGATACTTACACATATACGGCCTCATTCCGATATTAGGCCTAGTTCCGCAACTAGCCAGTAGAGCATAAGATGCTACTAAATTTGGGTGAGTGCTAACTAAAGACGTAACGCAAGTACATCCTAAGCTATGTCCAATTGCCATACCAACTTTATTTATGCCAATCTTGTTTAATAAATTGCCAACAAAGTTAGCTTTATTAGTTGCGTTATATATAAAATCATATGGTTTAGGAGTAGGACCAAATCCAGGTAAATTAATCCGTATTATCCTAACGTTGGCATCGCGCAAAGGTGTAGCCAAGTAACGAAAATCAAAGTGGCTCCCTTAACCATAGAACAACAAAATGTAAAGGAAAATATGTTACTAAAATCGGAAAATTATCAGATAAAACATAGGAATAAATTGGTTATTAATGATCGATTGCCATATCCTGTAAACTCAGTATACTCTACTGTTTGGATGAAATATTAATGGTCAATAATTTTTATTAGTCAATATTGTACTACAGCGATATCGTTAGGTACTTATTGTATCATCGCTAAATTTAGATGCGATGTATTTGTACAATGCAGTAAAAGTACTAATTAGATTAGCTAACGCCCATAATATTTCGCTATTACGTAAATAGAACCTAAAGAGGAGGGTGGACTTCGTAAGCGTACAGACTAAGGTATAAAATGTAAAACGATATACGTATAGTGGATAGCAGCTTTATATTTAGCATACGAATTATTAATACAAGCACGGTGTATATCTTGCACAGAAAGCTGTATAAGGTATTTTATTCAGAACGAGCATAAAAACGGAAGTCTATATAACCCTACATGATTAGGGCATAATTACAGGCTATATGTAATTTATAGCACGCTAGCTAGCATTCGTTAACATTCTACTTAATGTTTCAATAGCATCACTTGAGTATGGCTATTTAGAAATACCGCGAAGTTATTGTAGCGTATGATCGGACGGGAATAGTCCGTTAATGAAATTTGGCAATAAGTTGAGATCAGTTGTCACTTGTCAAAAGCTAAATTCCGAGTACACTATAACTTTGCATTTTGATTATATAGTACTCTAAAATTAGGCCCTAGCTACCGAAACTTCGTTACTGTCCATATAGTGAGTAGTTTTCTGCAACTTAGAGTAGTGATCATATCACAATGCTAACATTTCATCAAATGGCTGATTATATAAATGAGCAATTACTATCAGACCTACTATGCTTACAAAATCTTTTGACAATTGTAGTAGCTTGAGCTAATTATAGTAGTAATTGAAGTACGGTAAGGAGTTGTAAAACCCAAGCACTACAACAATCTGAGCGATCCAACTACTATCGAGTACTGCTATTTACTGATATTATGACCGAGATATACGAGTATCATTTTACTGTAGTTTCCATACCAGGCCTTACGTTCATAGGATTTCCAATTTAAATATTAGAAAGAATAGCAGAATAGGTAGGCGTACGTGGAATATAGTCTGAATACGTAAACTGTACCGAATGAAATCATAATATACTCCAACTAAATTTCTTATCATATTTATCTAGACTGCTTTGCATATTAAAAATTATAATTTAGAATAACTACTGTGATATGCGCTGTGTAACTTTACAATATAAAGAGCTCTGCAGTTAACAAAATTTCTTAATCAAAGCTATATATTGTTTCCTTCGCCTGCACTATTAATATACCAGAGCCCAGCAGGCAATAAAGTTAACCGTAATAATTTTACCAATTAACATTTAAGCTACCTGGACATCCATGGACGGCAATGACAGTGGGTGACCCGTTCGGGTTTTCATCAGTGTAACCTGCTCTAATATGATCCACACTGCTAACATTTAAATTGTCAGTCTCAACGTTAACAAACTTTACCTCCGGATCGAAAGGTGCAGGAAGATCAAAAATTGGACTTTTAGTAGCTGATCGGTTGTGAGTAGCTGCTGATCCAACGAGATGTTCTACATTAGATTGTAATATAGCAGTTAAGTATCTGCGAATATCACTTATTTTCGAACTTTTGCTTAGTCTTAGCAGAAATCGCGATAAGTTTCTAGAATACATCGTTAAAGAGTATGGCATTCGTTCAATCTTATGCAACTATAAAATTAATAATGTACGAAAACCTCCAAGATCTCAGTTGGCAGGTTAGATACAGGCTTATAAACTTCGTAGAACTTAGCTTACAATGCCGAGAATAGACTGCATAAAAGTGCTGTCCTTATGTCTGTACTGTCTGAAAGAAGTAGTAAAATCAACTTAGTGACAACGCCTATGTAAGTTGCATACCAATTTACATCATATTGACAGGATATGCAATATAATAGTTAGATGGATTAATTTATAAGAGTATTAAAATAAAAATTTTCCGCGTTTAAAGAAATTTCATGGCAACATGCTTATATATCATAGCTATACAGTAACTATGTGTTATGTTTATGTTAATTATTTATGCCAAAATGGAATCACGGCTAAATTATACTTCGTACTCCTAATCAGTCAATTACTAGACGGTTGCAATTTAAATTAAATTAATACCATAATGAATAGTCAGAATCACTGTTACGAATATATAAGAAAATATTATGAAGGGAAAATTTGCTAAGATTAAGAGTAAGGCTGACGACAGATTGGTTTGATTCAGATAATAACATATCTCTTTAGATTTTGATGATTTCGGATAACGTCGGTGCGGTGCTGACTAAACTACTACTGGTGCCCAGAACACGGTCATAACTCTTTAATACTGAACTCCTCTGCTAAATTAACCAAACGACCTAATTCCTTCTATTTCAAAGAAGGAAAATCTAGAGCTAAATCGATGCGAGTACAGCAATACATTTAGACTTGCACTTCGTAGATCGGAAATAAAATCACAAAGACTGTTTACTACGGTACTATACTAGTATGATAGTTACGTATATACTACAGCTAAAGTATAGCTGGTAGCTATTAAACGCTAATAGGTAGTACTGCAAGTTTAGATCCAGTAGTTCTAGCATATTTCCATACTATTTCAACCTTCAGCTTTTTTTCTATTCTACAAGTACGCGTATATGCAAGTGTTGATATAATCTGTAGATGTTTATTTAGATTTGTTGACATATACATAAATATCATTGCAGATTATATTCCACGCATACACAGTATACGCCCGTGTATGCGCACATTCTCCAGAATATCATACATAGCGTGTCTAGTCGTTTAATGAGATATTATATCACCGTGTTTATGGATTTTAAGTCCGTGTTAAACTTTATTATTATATAACAACGATCTTCTAAATTATTTAAATAAAATTAGAACTAGCGAAACTAGTAGAAATTCTATGGAAATTTAGCAAAATTTTAAGTCAATAGAGTACAATATGATTTGATATTTAGGTGCGTACCGATTTGTATTGTCAATATTATGTCAATCAGCAATTGGGAAGTCTTTAATTTACGAATATGTCCGCAACTCGACGTTCATCAGTCAGTTAGCGTTTCATTGCGAGCCGAATAGCAAACTGAAAGCCGAAACTTTAATAAAGTATTTAAGCTTAGTTCACCATTCCTGCAATACATGCTCGTATAGTTGTACGAAACGTTCAGAGAGGTTATGGGTTTTATTGATCACGCTGCTATAAATTAAAAAAATTATTTATAATTTCAATAATTTTATCCGACATTTACATTACTAAATATCAATTTACCACCGTAAATTTGTAAGCACGCAATATATAGCTTTAGATATTTATCCATCTTTCATAACTTATATCTAATGTGCACTGATTAAAGGTCTTTGCATACTTACTTTAGTGCCGTCTATTTTATTCAGAATATCTAACATTGCTTTTCCAATATGATTTGCATGAAATTTTTGAGGGTAGTGACCACTGTTATGAAATACTAGTTGACGAGATATTCCAGTTGTCAAATCGTATGTGACATGAGGCATCTTGTCAGCTGTAATATGAAATAGAAATGATATAGTTCATTACATAATGGTAGTCTTGCGTAGGTACATATTACAGGCCACTTTGTAAGCAGATGAAAAAGCTAATAATAATATATATGTTATATATAATTTTCGATTGCAGGTCTCAAGCTCAGCACCGATTAATATTAGAAACGAAAGTATTCAATAGTTTTGCTGTAGCTTGAATCCCTAATCATAAGTGCAAATATCAATTAACGGTAGATAAATATCCTATAAGTGACTAAGGGCTAAGGTAGATTACAATAATTTAATATTGATATGAATATGTTAAATTATCTAAATTGTTGTTGATTTTATGACATGAAAAGAATTGAGACAATATTTCAAATATAGTGTCTATAAGGTTGATTGAAAATAGATAGATCATTTCACCAAATCAGATACCTACACATATACGGTCTTAGTCCAAAATGAGGCCTAGTTCCACAACTAGCTAGTAGAGCATAAGATGCAACCAAATTTGGATGTGTACTAACTAAAGAGGTTACACAAGCACATCCCATACTATGTCCAACTGCCATGCCAACTCTATTGATCCCAATATTGTTTAATAAATTGCCAACAAAGTTAGCTTTATTAACAGGCGTATATGTAAAATCATATGGTTTAGGAGTAGGACCAAATCCTGGTAAATTAATCCGTATTATCCTAACGCCAGCATCACGCAAAGGTGTAGCCAAGTAACGAAAATCATAGTGGCTTCCTTAATCATGGAACGATGAAATGTGAAGGAAAATATGTTATCGAAATTGGAAAAATATCCCCAAAATTGTAGAAATAACATAATTGCAAATCGGTTGCGTTATCCTGCAAAGTTCAGGATACACCACTATTTGGATGAGTATTCAAGATAGTTGCGACGTATTCATACAACGTAAAAGCACTCGTTACAATAGCCAATGTCTGTAAAATTTCACTGTTACTGATAGAATCTAAGGACGTGGATGGATTTCCTAAGCGCGCAGATTAAGTTACAGTATACAATAGAAATGATATACTTATAGTTGACAGCAGCTTTATATTTAGCATACGAATGAAATTAATACAAGCACAGTCTATACCTTGTAAGGAGCACTGTACAAGGCGCTTTATTCAGAACGAGTATAAAAACGGATGTTGTTGTAACTCAACAGGCTGAAATAGGGCATAATTAAAGAATATAGTAATTTACAGCGCAATAGTCTAACACTCAATAACCGAGTATTAGCGGTTTTAACGAGCGCTATTTGATTATGACCACTTGGAAATACTGTGAGATTATTGTAACTGACGATCGGACGGGCATAGTCCGTCAATAAATCTATCATTATTTAGTTATTAAGTTGAGATCAGTTATTATTTATCAAAAAAGAAATTTCTGAGAGCACTATGATTTTGTACGTTAATTAATTATAATAACTCCGGAATTAGGCATCAGTCACCTAACTTTATTACTGTGCAAACAGTAAGTAGTTTTCTGCAATTTAGAGTAGTGATCATATCTCAATGTTAACATTTCATCACGATGACTGATTATACAAATGAGCAATTACTATCAAACTGTGGACATCCAACTCCAACTATGGTAGATATATCAGCGTCAATGTTATTATGCTATCAAGTATTGGAAACGAATGTGTTTACCGTAATACTGCTTTATCATGTTAGTTTATCATAGTCTTATCAAACAAGTATGCAGTCCATATTTTAGTATTGTACCACAGTATTTCCAGGATATCTACAGTATATCACAGAGCAATCGTATGCAAACGTGTGTTGTCGTTGTTACCATCGTCTAATCATAGCTGGATATCTTCCACAGTTATCGATTTAATATAGTATTTTAAACTAATGGACATTGTCCATTTTTGCGAACTACCATAAACTACAACTATGCTTACAAAATCTCAAGGCAATCTGAGCGATCAAATTACTATCGAATAGGTATTGCCACATACTGATATTATGATCGAGATATACGAGTATCATTTCACTGCAGTTTCTTTGTCAGGCCTTTATTTCATAAGGCTATCAATTTAAACATGAGAAGGAATATCAAGAGTAGGAATACGTACAATACACTTCATCGAGTGAAATCACAAGTAAATAGTTTCCTCAATACTTTGATCTAGACTACTTTGCATATCATAAAAAGTTATAATTTAGAATAATTACTATGCTATATGATGTGCAAATTTACAACATAACGAGCTCTACAGTTAAAAAAATCTACCAATCGATCAAAACTACATGTTGCTTCGCTCTGCACTATTAACACGCTCGTACTTTGAGTTTATAAACCAGAGCCCAGAAAGGCAATAGCGTTAACTGTAATAGTACATTATGTTTGCAAACGATTTTATAAACAAAATTGCTATTCTACGACTAATAGTTTGTGCAGGAATTGAGCATACCTGGACATCCATGCACCGTAATGACAGTTGGTGACCCATTAGGATTTTCATCAGTGTAGCCTGCTCTAATATGATCCACACTGCTAACATTTAAATTACCAGTCTCAACGTCGACAAATTTTACCTCCGGATCGAAGGGCGTCGGTAAATCAAAATTTTGACTTTTAGTAGCTGCTAATCCAACGAGATGTTTAGCATTAAATTGTAATACGGCTGGTAAGTACCTACGAATATCACTTATTTTCGAACTTTTGCTTAACCTTGGTAGAAATCGCGATAAGTTTCCAGAATGCATCGCCAAAGAGTATCCATTCAAATGTTACGCAATTATAGCATTAAACTACAAAAAACTCCAAGATCTCAGTTGGCAGGTTGGATACAGGCTCATAAGTTTCGGAGGGATTACCTTACAATACAAGAACAGATTGTATAAAAGTGCTGTCCTTACTGTATGTCTGTACAGCTAGCAAGAAGTAGTCTATCGTGTTACTGGCAACGCCCATGTAAGTTGTACTGAAAGTAGTGTTTAGGACACCCAGTATACTTCAATAGTGTGATGGACTGATTTGATTTAGACAAGCACATCTCATCTGATTTGGGAAGATTGAAAGCAATTTATTAACTTTTTTAAAGTTGGTTAATTTCAGTAGTAGATCAGTTTATCAGTGTACGAGAATGCGCGATTCCGACACACTATCAGTATAAAGTCCCATTTCATACACTGACAAGTAGCAATGAATGCTATAGACATACGAGCTACTACTATTAGTTAGGTCCAGTCATGAGTATCGATAACTCTATAATCTTTACACTCTATCATATACCGCAGTAAATAAACCCATTCATTATAGTTTCGAATAGCAATAATAAGATATATTAATATAACCATGATATTGAATTATAAATAGTCCTTTTCTAGATATTTCTTCATAAATACTGATCATAAGTTCAATTTAATTTATTTAAAAGATCAAAACATAAATATGCCGTATCAAAGGGAATAACTAACAACCACAAAGCAAAGTATTTTTGCTTTATCTTTTTTCAATCTTGAGATAAATGCCATTTTGTGGGGATAGCGATCCTGCAGATTTGACCTGCAAAGGAATCTAGAGTTTGCAAACAAAACTGTTTAATTCAAAATGGCCAAAGCTATTACAAGCAAGTGTAAAATAAAAGAAGATAAATATGTTTCAGGGATGCAGAGGTATTGCAAGCTACCTGTGTTTCAGGACAAGTAACAAAGCGATATGCCATCAAAACTTTGACTAAACATAGTTTTATTTCCATTAAAGCAAATCTAGAACCAATGCAGGCTCGTGGACCAATACCGAATGGCAAATATGCATATGTATTTATGCTATTCTTTCTCTCTTCTGAAAATCTGATACAGAATCATAAAATAGAAACATTTATTTATCAACATTACCATGCATAGGTACGCTTTTAAAAATGAACATCCTCTTAAGTACAATAATTGAATAGACTTTTTAATTCAAATAGCGAAATATGTTTAAATTTGTTAGATTTAGCATTATTAATTTCTGCAGCTTCTATTAGCAGCAAAATTAAAAAGATTTAAGCTAACTACCACTAATCGATTGAAATAGTTTTAATAAAGTATACGTATGTAGCTACCTTTCAGGATCAAATTTCTCAGGCTCTTCCCAAAATTCTGGATCTCTATGCATTGCATAAGCAGGTATACCAATGGTCAAACCTTTCAAAAATTTTACTCCTTTTATAACGCAATCTTCTTTAATTTCTCGTCCGATTCTGTAGAGAAATTTTGGCCTTTAATAGCAGTATAATCCTTATTTTAGTACTTAACTAATACGATAAATTATTTACGACATCACTGGCGGATATAATCTTAGGCTTTCTGATATCACCATATCCAGATACGCCATCTTATACATAATAATATCGTAATCAATTTCCTTGGAATCCTATCGAATAATATGGATTAAGACTATTTAAATTTATGTTAAAAGAATTGGGCTTCAAAACCACCGAAATTTAGCCTAAAATGTTATCTTGTACCAAATGCCGGTAGTATATCTAACCGTTGAATTGTATGCACTTTCGATTTCATTTATTAGCTTATCTTGAACTTCTGGATGCAATGCTAGCAGGTACGCAATATACCCTAAAGCGTTATTAGTCGTTTCATAGCCAGCCAACAATACAGTAATGATCTGCCCAACAGCTTCATCATGGGTCAAGGAACCTTTTTTACTCTCATCAGAAGCATCAATCATGATTTGCATTATATCCTGACGCTACAATAATGCAGTACCGTAATATATAGTATCACAAATGCCATCATTGCAATTAATTTACATTAATCAGCTAAGAGAATATAGTAAAATAATTCTATAAATTACTTTCGAATCTACTTCTTTTTTTCGCATGGATAACACTTTATCCGCAAAGTTATCTATGAACCCCATACCATTAATAAATGAACGATCCAATCTGACCATTAGTGGAAATAGTGCAGGCAAAAATACCGCTATAATAGGGATAAAAAATGCGGAGAATTAGGATTCGATGTTAGACCTATGTTATAAATTTGTAACGACACGGAAAATTATAACTGCTGTAGAAAACTAAAGGCTAAGAGTCTACCGGCAGGTTTATCCTCCTGATATCTACCTACAGTACGACTCTAATACTGATGATCTTCCATTATCACGGTAAACAGTAACACAACTAGTCTCTCCTGAGACAAAACTAAACCTAAACTTTATTAAAATGTTAGCCAAGTTATCGTAGCTCTACATAAACATTTATTGTGTACGATCAGTTCATAGATGATATTTATAAAAACTATGCATTTCTCTATAAAAGAATGTATAACGTCATTGATAATGCTATTCTCAATAAATACGAAAGAATGTCATCTGATGAAAATAAGAGAAGCATTAGTTAGCAAAAGTCACTTTGCGACAACATAATACAGTACAAAGTAAATGCTTTCTACATAGAGATAATTTAATATCGATAACTAATCTTTAGAAATACAGCTGATTACAGACTGTAATGAGAAGTACGGTACAGTACAATAAAATATTAAGAAAAGCTTGTAGGAAATACCCTTCATTAGACAAGTACGTCTACATCGTAGCTATAATATTAAAAGCCACTCAATACCTGATATAACTGCAAACGGACTTAGGTGCAAACTCTGACTAGCACGCTTATTTAGGATATTATCTGAATTAGTTTGAGAATCTACGTCAGTACCAAAAGCCGTCGCCATAATAATTTGCATGGTGTAAGTTCCAAACCACCTGAAGCAATCGTCAGCATTTTAATATCGTAGGAATCTATATATCTTGAATTAGAGAGCCGTACAATATTGCAACATACTCCCAGATATTCACTGGTTCTCCTGTTTTAGTAGCTTCATCTAGTTTCTGCATTAAAATCCTAGTAGAATCATCCAACAATGGCCTCATCTGTTTCATTAACATTAAAATTTTAGAGGTAGGAATCAGTTACTACATTCATTGAATAAAATCATACATTTTTCATCTTGTTCGAGGTAAAATTAGGAGTCAAGATGTTGCGCACTTTCTTCCAGTGATCATCACGTAATATTAATAAGCCAAGATCAAACCGAAATCCTGTATTGAACGTAATCTACAATGAACATTAAACAACGAATAAGCTCCAAAACTTTGCAAATAATAATCAGAATTGATGGTTGCAAAAAAAGCATTAAAATTTGCCGTATAACATTGTTAAATCATAACTTTTAACATATTTACTATTCAAATCGATATTTATTACACTAGTAACTGATTTTATATAAATCCAAAATATGTACACAGTAAGCATAGAATACAAGTAACTAAAGCAAGCAACTGTATACCGATCGATTCAGAAAATTTGAAAATTGTTTCACGGTGATTTCTTTAATAATATCTGGATCAGTTAACAGATAGCGACCCCTCACGCCCATAAACAATCTGCATAATCAAGATTCAACAGAAAGATATAACTGTACCCTAATATCAGTTACGTTAATAGTAATTTGTAGGAAATCCTATAACTTTGGCAGATATAACGTACCCCGTTACACGTCCATACTTTTTAATAAGGTCGGCATGCACTTCATGCATTTTCTGTGCAAACACACAGCAATACACCAAATTAATGAATTAATAATTATTATCATAAAGTACCTCGAATACAAGGTTTAAACAGGTTATAGTAAAACAGCCAGCTTAACAGCTAGCTGTTCTAGGGTACTTTATGACCTTGATCAAAGTAAAAGATATCGAAGGCATTTTACAATACCAATTTGCGTTCTATTATGCCATTCTTAATATAAGTAACTGTAGAAAAAATGACTGTCAATGAGAGTTACCTTCGGTTTCTTCATAAATTCGAGGGCGTTGCCTAGTAAAAATAGTGGCTTAGGCCCAGCAACACCAATTCTTTCAAAAGTCTTGTAATTTTGTCTCAGTGAACTGATGAAAAGTATATCAAATTAGAGAGGTACGTCTGTTGAAGTAGAGCCTTTTAGAAGTTCTTAGGTAAATTTAGTACATAACGATATCGTTTTACGAACGTGTAGTAGCGCAATGCCTACCCGATCGTAGCTCATGATCTCAATTGAAAAGTAAAATTTAACTGTCATTGTGATTTCTTCTACCCAAATTCCTCATAGTTACGTTCTACAATCAGATACTAAACACCATTAGATAAAAATATGTAATTGGAACGTAGATTATGATCTCATTTTGAAAAGAAAAAAATTGAGCCGTAATAGGCATCACTTCTACCTTAATTTCTCATAGTTACGGCAGTACATCCGATAACTCGTATGTACGCCTTCCGATAAAAGTACGTAATTGCTACCTGTATAGTTACGACTTACGAGTCATAATAGAATATTATTTTATTGTTGATAACATAATGTGCTCAGTCATCATAAATGGAATGACTAATTCTTCTATGATACGCTAATTAGTTTTGATTTGATTGCTTCTAAATCATGCATCTTTACAATCTCGTCACATATTCTACTGTATCGTGGTTTGGATTCTAGACGTACAGAATGAAAAGCACGTCATGTATACGTTAATTAATTTTGATTTGATTACCAATAAATCATGCATCTTCACAATCTCGTCACATATTCTACTGTATCATGGCTTGGATTTCTAGCCGTACAGAATGGACAGCACGTCATGTTGAACATATTTCTCCAAACTGTAGCCCAGCAAAGACAGTAATACGTCAATGGTTCGACGACGGTTTCAAGGCTAATATCAATACGTGTGGAAATTGATTAAGCAAAGTAGTCTTAAGTCAATTTGATAGTACTAGTCTATATGGAATGGTCAATTTGTCGATTGCATTATAATTGGATACCATTCGCATGCGTGTAGAATACTGACTAGATACTTTAGTTAACCATATCATTTTTGCACTAAAATATAGCATTACGCAGTACATTCAGTAATTCAATCCATTCAAACTGAGAATACTCAATATCGATGAGGTCGTAATTATGTAGAGATACTAATCAGGATTCTATTGAATGGGTTGGTAAATCCATCAATAAATAGTCATTTCAATTCATCTTCACTTATGAAGTATACGTAGAGTATAATCAGTACTGAGCATTGAACATTGATGAAGAAGACTTTCTATCCATGCAGTTGGATGAGCTGAGCGATAAACGTACGTAAAACATTGCAACAGCTTTTACTAGGTAGGAAGGAGTCAAGCACTTTTTTTGATGTAATGCTGCAACTGACTGAAAGATACTTTACAAAAAAAAGTCTACAATAGAAATGGAAATAAAATCATTAGCATGGAAACGGCTACTTTAGTAGCTTATGGAATGATGGCCATGTAGTAGCCTTGTCAATTTGTTGAATTTCAATAGGTGATTGCTAAACGTCTAAACTAGATTCAATTATCCTTTTTAAACCAACGTTGTCGGTACTTAACTGGATCCATTTTACAGCCTTGTAGATAGCATAACATAACCCAACGGCAGCCGTAACGGCCATTGCTGAGGCTCCACCGATCATTTTGCAAATGAAGGTATCGCGTTAAAAGCGCTCTTCTGGATTAAATGGAATCAATCCAGTCTTGAAGGTATAGTAGTTGGACTAGCTGCCCCCAAAATGAATCAACTTTTGTTATGATTGATCACGTCCGATTTCAATTGTAGCTAATACGGTAGACTACAATACAATGTTGGACAACAGCCAACGCTTCCTGTATGGGCTGTACAGTGTACAGTACCAGTATACTGTACATTGTATAAGGCCACAACAAACAATATTCATGGTGCTACGGTACTGGATGTTAATTAAAATGACTATACAAACTTAATTAAGAAAATGTCTTGTAGTCCATCGAAGTGTTGTCATTCTACAGTACTATGTATACAGTAGTAATGGCCTACTGTAAATAAATAAACTTATCATTAATTAATTAATTATAAAGGAAACATGAAAGCACCAGCGATCACCTCGACTGCTGCTGTTCGTCATGAGTCACGACTTAGTCACGATTAATTAAGGAGTACAGGTGGATTCATGGCTGCTGAAGCACTGATTTGAGAGGCAGTACACTAGTACAGTATAGCATTATTACAGTCGTTACAGTATCTAGTTTGTTTGCAGTACAGTACACTGAGTACTGTACAGTACAGTATGCAGTATTGAAACGGACTGTACAGTGTACACTGTACTGTACGGTCGTGCATACAGTATACTGTACAACTTGAAAACTTACAGAAAATTAAACATGCCAATGTAATACTACTTCCCTATTTTAACTACAATCGACTCACAAGAATGAGTAAGACTACGTTTATATAATAAGTTTTATTACGATGTTAAAATACAGGCATTAGAAACTACAGATATCATATGAAAAGAATATCCACTATGACCTCTCCGAGCTAACCTATGAATCTAGCTCTACAATTATATTAGGATGCTTCTATATCTAGTTTTGATGTACATCAAAACTCGATCACAATTTTCCCTGTACAAAATAGTACAGCATATCGTAACGGCTACAGTATAGGAAGGAGCCTTTTAATATGATCCACGTCTTTTTTATATCGCCTCGAACCTTGTTCCTCAGCTCCTCGACCTCTAGTCAATCTTTACAGTAGTGTTACTAGTGGTACAATAGAGTATCATGTTCCGTAGTTTGCCCACTTTTGCGGAATGTAAGAAATACGCATGTGCATTCCGCGAGGGGCTGAAGTGCTCATCCGCTTTCTGTTCCATTCTGTAGTTTACTCGGTACCTTCATTTTAAAGGTACTGTACGGTATACTGTACAAATTAATTAATTAATTAGTTTTTCGGTTTGAGTACAGTACTGTAGACGGCGATACTGTACTGTACAGTACACTGTACAGTGTACAGTAGAACTCCACAGTACTGTACACTCTACTGGGCGTGGCGAGCCATGGAAAATGGTTGAAAGATGTTTGTACTGCCTTCAATGATGTCTTTCAATTTGGAAGAAATGGACTTTCAATTGGGCTCCAATTCCATGTAGACGGATCAGTAAAACCTTGAGCCATTGGTTCTTGATGTTTTGATTCATTTTATATAGCAGTATTGGTTAATTCTATTTCTTTCAAGCTTGCAAACGATCAGTCGCTGTTGTAGGTACGGCCGCTCCAACCATTTTACAACTCACGTCGTCATACCGATCTTATACTGTACTGTATACTCTTGTCTATCGTCTATGGGCCATCGTCATATTTCTACTGCGCACTAGCAACATGCCAAGGCGTACAGTACAGTACAGTACAGCATTCTCGACGGCTTAGACTGTATCCATTTGACGACTGCAGCTTTCGACGCTTACTTATTGCACTAATTGGGTGCATTTCTTCTACTTTTATTGCTCATTCGCTGCATTATAGAGTACTACGATAATATTCTTGGCTACAAGGCGAAAGATGGAATCCAAATTAAATTGGCCGGACCTTTTGCTGTTAATGAAGGCAAGATATTGCTATACTAAGGCATTAATCAATGTGATAGAGAGCGAGTGTACAATTTTATAAGGCATACCATGACCATACTAGCTTGCTTGTCTTTTGACAATATCAAGGAAGAAATTTCATATTGACATACTCGTAGAGAGCTAACGTAGCATCATCAAGTTGTAAGGATGACCATATTCTTATTCTTAACAACGAAGAAAGTCCATGTTGGCATAGAGAGCCAGCCAACGTAGCATGATATAGTGAAATAGTTTTCCGCTCCTGCTTTTGTAGATGTAGGATTAAAATGCTTACAAGCGTAATCGACCTAGTCTTCTCTGCAAGTATTCTTTCGCTCGAGCTCTGATACTGTTTTACTTTTGGCGTGTTTCATCAATGAATCGATCGTGAATTCATCGCATAATTGTAATTCATCACTCACGTCTTGTAATGCATAATAAAAGAAATTAAACCAATCTTACTGTCATTATAGAATCTTCTACATTCGTAGAACAGGCATGGTGCTAGGACGTAAAAAACGACGGTTTGACGTCTAATGGACAATACGTGTTATTTTATCAAGGAATTCATGCATTTTGCTTGACATATTAATCATCGATGTTAGCTCCTAGTTATCCATACAGTAGTACTTGAAGCCTATTTTAAATGGAGATTGTATACAGAATTTAATGATAGTAATTGCTTTCCTTTTAGGCACCCTCTAAAGATGTTGTGTATAAAATTTGTAATGAAGCTTTCATCTATCGAAACACGCAAGGTATCGCACTCAGTCAACGCTTAACTCCAACAGTTGCTAGCCGATTCTTGATTGAAAAGATTTGATATCGTTGTTAATAGTACTATTTCGAGACAGTGTAATATTCCTAACAGTTAGAACTTCACTATTGAATTTATATAACTACGTTATCTGTAGAATATGTACAAACTTTCCTCCTGTCATTGCTGTTGTAGTACCGAATGAAATTATTGCCTATTGTACGACAGAATTGAAGCTAGAGTCAGCTGATACTTACAAGGTAAGATCAAGGAAATTGATAAATTGAACCACTCTATCCAAATATGAAAAGTTATCATAGTCAAAACAACTCGTACGGCATTAACGAATAGCTTACATGTATTTTTATTACTGTATTATAAAATGAAAATATGGCTTCTATTGGAACTTCGTTAGCTATTGCAAGAGTTAAAAAATTTAATTCTCATGCTTTTGTATCAAGACATTTCTGATCCTAAAAGAATTTATAGCCTATTTCCAGGTATGCATTAGCTTATTTGTCGAAAATAATTGATCAACCTAAGATGAGCTTTCAACAGTGCCGATTTGAAATAACCAATACTGATATGCCACATCTATTCATAGACGATTTTCATAAGAACTTAAGAGAACTCTTATCTAAAATTTTAGCAGAATCGATGTAAGTGCAGATTGATGATACGTTTTAACGACAGGTATCATTGTGCCAGACACTTAAATAATTGCCCTACGTAATGAAATAATTTCCTCAATGTAAATTCGTTAACTTACTTGAGCGTACATTTTAAATTACGGTCTATAATCCTAATAGGCCAAAATGGAAAGCATCGGCCATAAACAGACAAGGTAACCATTTCAAATCGAAATGTTTTTTTGTACGGTTTGTAAAGTCGTTTAATCTTGCCATTACAATTATCACCATGCTGTGTATCATTATTTTTAAGTATTTTAATGGAGATAAAACAAATAACTAAGTAAAACTTCTTTGCAGTATCTTTGCCTCGTCTTGAGGATTTCGATTGGCGTGTAGATTTAAAAGTTTCGTCAGATACCATCAATCGAATGGCAATGCCAACTTGTATAATGCAATTGAAGGTGAATATTTCTGTCTTGCATTCTTAACATCAAGTTTTCTTTTTAAAATATATAGCCTTTGCAAAAATATTGAAGTAGAACGACTAAATTTGACATTTAATTCATTTGGTGTTAACCGCAATACGTCCAGCTGTTATTAGTTGTAGAACTGTTCATGATATTTTGTATCATCAAATGTAATGACTGTATGATAATAGTTTTATACCTGAACCTCTTAACATTTCCTATTCAATATTTCAATCATTAACTTAGATTCAACAAAATCAAGAAGAAACGAAACTATTGCCTCCTCAACAATGCATTAATTTGGAACTTAGCAAGGAAACCATAGATACTATGTTAGATGGCTTAGGGAAAATTAGGGATCAGTTATCTTCTGTAGCTGGTAAATAAAATCAAAGTCGAACAGGCTGCCAAGACTACTTTACAGATACACCTGTGATATATTGTGAAAAAAAATACTAGTATCCTGTATAGTTGATTGATATCATTAAAATATCATTTTTTATACCAGAAAATGAAATTCATGCTAAATCTTCATAAGATCATATGTGTAAATGGCTATGTTAGTCTCAGTTACAACTTGGGATAACAGCTGTTTAATATGCCCTACCATAATTATTCTTAGATTTAGTAATAAAGACTGTTTTGTTAGACGAACTAATCGTTATTATTTGACTTGAAGCAATAAGTGGATTTAACTCACCGTCAATTCATGTTATCAGATGTAGTGTAATCGTTTTTAAAAGCACTTGCAGATGTCGTAATGAGACAATTTAAAGAGGCATATTTTCTTTTAACTTTTTTATTGGAATAATTGTTTTATTCCCTGCTATAGTTACACTCGTTAAGCAGGGGCCAACTCCATGGTCTTGTATTCGATCTTCAATTTACAATTTACTATAGAAAGATATTATAGCCATAACTCTGTTTACACCCTTAATGAAAGCCACTACTGAAAGATATTATAGCCATAGCTCTGTTTATACCCTTCATGAAAGCCACTACCTTTACAACTGTACTACTACTCGGTAATTTGTACTGCACTAGTGAAATCTTTAAAGCGCTATAGAAAATTTTACCTTCGGTATTGTTCATAATCACAAATTGGACAAAGTATGTGTAGTGAATAAACATACGATCGTCCCAACTTTACAAATACACCAATATAAAATAGCCGGATTCTTTAGAAGCATATAAATGATACGAATATTTTAATTGAGCGATGTTTAGGATGGATAATAAATCATGATTGTGTATATTGTATTTATTAAGTGACTACGGAAATAATATTATATTAACAACGGCCACTTTATTTCACACGTGCACTTTAAATGGTGTACGATTTCAATCAGACTTTCTATTCGTTTCAAGGTATCAGCAATAATGATAAATAATTAATTTACGGCAGTTCTCTAAATACCCCTACTATAAAGACATAGCTAAGATAATAAGTAAACGTTTCTTCGACAACTATAATTATATCGTTTAAAAACCTTGAAGGCAGTATAAATACCAAACATAATATACAATCTATATTTGTGATACCTACAATGCATAATTATTCGAGAGAGTAAATTGTAACGAGGATTGCATTATACAGTACGATAAGTGAAAGTAGTATTGTAACAATAATTAGGCAATTCCTAATGTTGGCCACGAATACAACGTTATGATAGGTCATATTTTATGTACTGAATAGGTACTCAGATATACAAAGGATACTATATGGTAGAAGCTATATTTATCGTGATGATGATTTAGTAGCGTATTTGAATTTAAAAGATACAGTACATTTTCTTTCTCCTGTTGTATGTACAAATAGACTAAATCTAAAGAATTATTCGAAGTAGTTTCTGATCGATTTAAAATTTCCAACGGCAAATTTTCTCCGGTACTCTTTAATCCATAAGGTATAATAACTGTATTTGTTAATTACTTCGTTAGTAATTATAAATGGGAGAATTAAGGCGATCATTTAGTGATTTCATTGGTTTATAGGTAAAACGTCAGCTATCGTTATTATTTACAGAGTTCCATTTAATTTAATAAGCATAAAATTATCAGAATAGTAAGGTATGCAACCAAGGTATAATACGTGTAAGATAAAAAGAATAATCACAAACGATTTAATTTTTTAAAAATATCTTTCCGTACTTGTGCTGCGATAAATTAGCTAGAATCAGCAAAAGGTCATAAATTCGATGTTTATAATGACTCAGTCGATTCTTCTAAAATACAGTTTACCAATCATACTAAAGATTCTATTTTATACTACGGTAGCACATTACCATCATTATTCTAGCCTAGTGTATGCCCTCAGATTATTTAAATCTATTCGATCATAAAACGTTGCATTATGTAAATTAGCAAAACCTTATTATGTTTATTTTTTATTTAACTCTTGCGAACTTATCGCGCCCAGACTATGTTGTTCCAATTTTAATCTAAACCAGACAATAGCTGCATTGAACAATACATTACTACAGGCCTGGCCTATACGGTGCGGTGCATTTATAAGTAGCATCATATTTTTCCACGGATCAAGACTAAATCCATTTAGAGATAGGGTACTCTTCAATTTAAAAAGTAAATTTCTAGGTGAAAACATGCGGATAAAGTTAATTGTAATTAAAAGAAGGCAGCTGTTGTTAACTTGATGGATGAAACCGTGAAAGTTGATTACTTATGTACAATAATTGTTATATCGATGATTCATCAATCGCTTGCCTATCCATTAATAATTAATGAATGAATGTGGTAATAATGCAATTTTATAAAATATTGACTAACTTTATTCAAAAAGTCACTAACGTACTTTGTATTTGTCACCATAGCAACAAGGCTTTGCACAATAAATTCAAGCTAATTAAGAAGGTCATACTAACTAGCTAATGTAAGAAATCGTCTAATAAGCATTGCATTAATATTTTTAGCTAAACTAATTGATTAGAAAAGTTCTTGCGGGCAAATAAGAATAAATTCCTCGATTGATTCAATAATCACACCATACTGAGTCTACCGACTTGTTAATAGTTTAACTAGAAGCAAAAAATATCACGCAGTTTCATGTATTAGCGATTTAAAATAAAAGCAACTTGCATTTAAGATCTAGTTTACTCTGTATTCGTACTGAATAATCTACGTGAAAGTCCGGCCATGAAAAAAGGCAATAGCAATCGGTCATATATTTATGGATTCGATAAGGTAAGATCCAAGTTGTTAAATTAATTATTCTTAAAGTGATAGCAAGCTATCTTCTATTATTTCATTTCCTAGCACCAGTATTTTTTAGAGCACGTTTAAAATTAATTATCTTAATATTAGTATAGCTCGATCTAATATGGATTTTGTTAGCTACTGTATGGTTTTGTGTAATTAATTTTACCACTCAATTATGAGTTTATTGCCTATCAAAAGCTCAAAACGTACACTTAATTTCTTAATTTTGGCCCTAAATAAACTTAAGAGGGCAAATACATTTAAGCTATAATATACTACAGATGCTATAATCTATCGTAACAACTGTTGTGTTGTGTAGCGTTGATAAGATTTTAACCCCCTACGATAAAATTTCTATTCATCAATGGAATGTTGTTCCATTTTATAATACTTTGATGCTTAATACTCTTATACCTCCTTCCTGTTGTAAATCACTTTATGATAAATCAGCGATGTATTTCATGTTCATCGTCGTAGATTTGAAGCTTAGCCACGGTGTTTATTTAAAAAATCACTTCCAGAGCATACTCTAATATACGAGCAAAAAGGCTCAGACTTTGCCTACCATAAAAAGGAATTAGTGTATTTGTCGTCAGCTCTACTGTCTTAATTTAACAATCATTATTATTTCAATATCAGGTTGTGAAAACTAAGAATGACGTGCAAAAAAAGAATACTGAGCTAATTGGTTACCAACCGACAAAGCCATTTTCACGTATAGCACCCAAAACGGAAATTCTTATAGACAGTAAAACGTTAAATGATATTCACGGTCGAAATGACGAGACTACCTATGACACGAAGATACGTAATAACATTAACTCAATCTTAGTAAAACCCGTCGAGAAAATTAATGGTAATCATCAAGATGAAATAACACCTCAAAGCCCTAAAAATGGTAAATTAAGTTATAATTATTTTATTAAATAGTTTACAAGTTAGAACGAACAAATGCATTTGTAGCGAAAGTTAGAATATTTGGATCCAAAATATCAATAAGTTAAATTGCAAGCACTATGTAGTAACTGTAGATAGAGAATTGATACTTTTATTCAATCAATGATGCTTTTCATTTCCGCCAGAATCAGTAGAAGAACCAGAGTCAAATCCTTTAAATGAGAGTCAAAAATCAGTTAAATGGGCTTGGTCATCAGGAAATGATAAGAAAGAAAATGATAATCAAGAAAGCTCCGCAACTGATCACTTAACGTCAGTTCTTGGCAATATGAAAGTTGAAATTGAAGATGTTGGTGATAAATATGACGATTCCGATGATAGTGACGATTGGGATACCGACTTAGAAGAGGATTTTAAGAGTAAGCTATAGATTAGGCTTTAAAACCACTTTTATACTGTGTTTATCAATATCGATAGAATTCAAATTGTAGATATTTAGAAAGCTGTAGTACGTACTCAGGTAGACTAAGATTGCCTCTATAATGTATAGAATGAGAGTAAAAGGCTACTTTAACTCTGCATCGTTATCATAGGCTACTTATTCAGATTAAATTAAGAATCTATTTATACATTCCTTTCAAGTGTTAGCTCTCTGGTAGTTACTACCTTTTCTTTCTATAAAAATCTGCGTACAATGAGTTTAAATCATTTAGTAAGTTAGCAGGGCATTTAGTTTTTAAGATGTGAGGTAAGTTGATATTCATAACTGAGGAATTGTGAACAGTAAGATATTAATTGCAGATTAACACGACTAAATTGAAATTAGTTTCATCTATAAAATTAATTCCATGGAATACATTTAAAATATTTCTGTAAGCTACTGAGTTCTAGTTTCAACCCTATAGTATTAAATTATATTCGAAATCGCCTTTACTTTTTCGATTAAATATATTGATATTACTGCTATTAGTAAATAAAATTAAAATTTTACGCTATTAAAGTAAATACTCTATTAACTTGTTCAAAAATCGATTCTACTTCTGCTCACATAAATTACTGCGTGCGAGTAAGTTAATATCATAGCAAAGAACTTATTAAGATTAATTACGATAAGCAAAGGATCAAAATGCACAAGATTAATTTAATCGTTTAGACAATATATAGCCATGAGGATGATGATGCATTTATGTAATTTTTAATTAAATGATTTAATAGAGCCTCCAATTATCTATGATAGTACCGGAAGCGATGAATACGTAAAGCTTTGCAAGCAATATGGTACTTATGATCAAATTTAATATCACGAATTGACCCTGCATTAAGGGCTAAGCTAACTTATTCTAATATGCCTTCATAGTTCTTGGCATAGTCTTCGTTATTATTAATACATTAATGCATTTGTTAATATCAATAGGGACAATTTGGGCTTTATGTAATAACTTCAGAGTTAAGAAAAGAATATAAATCGTTTTATAATAATTTATCGAACAACTTTAAAATTAATTTTTAGGAGTTATTCCAGTTTCTTACCTTCTACGTCATTTTCATGAATCTGCCATTATCATGAAACATCATGGACTGGGGCCCAAAGGGGCTATTCCGCTGGCTTATGCACTCCTTGTAAGCTGCTACTATTTTACTATAACTAAAATTATAATGTCTAGATTATCGGTCGTGTAAACTGTCAATAAAACAATAAATTAAAAAATCTTTAACCACTATCAAGACATTTATAGTAGTAATTTGTAAAAATTTATAAATGGTCACATTATAACTGATTATTAGTTATAATCTCTGTAATATACCGTAATTGTTATTTGTAGAACAACACCAAAGTTGAGAGATTAATTGTAGCGGATAATTACATCAAAGAAGATGGCGCACAAGCAATAGCTGAAATGTTGCAGGAAAATATGTATATACGTGAATTAGTAAGTTTATTCTTATAATTCGTTTTGATAGTTCATTATTACTAAGATATCCTATATCATAAAGAGTGAACTGAAACTCTGTATGTATAGGTATTAATCTATCTTTGCATAACGAATTTTTTAAACTAATAACAGTATTATTTAATGCAGGTTAACTAATTTTGCTTTATTGCTTGCTTCGTAGAATATTTCCGATAACTTTATCGGTTCAGAAGGGGCAAATGCTTTTGCAAAGATGTTATTTTCAAACACAACGCTACGAACTTTAATCATTAAAGGTATTTTGATAATACAGTTAAAAAATTTTATTTCAATTTTATCTTAAAGATAATTTTACACGCTAAATTAAGGCATACAGTGCAAGTTCTACATTTTTAATTTGCTTAAAATTGACTGTAGCTAATATAAGTAAACTGAAAACTGATCCTTTACTATTACAAAGGAAATCATATTACTGATCAAAATGCTGCAACATTTGCTGGAGCACTGAAAGCCAATACAACCTTATCGTATTTGGACTTGAGCCACAATGAATTTGGAGAGTTAGGAGCAATCAGTTTAGCTAACGGAATCGTAAGAGAATTAAAAAATTTATAGCTAAACAGCGGGGAAAGACTAATTTGAACCGCTTCTGCATATTATAACCAAGATAAAATTTGTATAATACATTTACATTTTAATGATATGTAGGCAGAAAATGGAAATCTTGATGTTATGGATCTTAGTTGGAATTCCATTCGTGGCCGTGGTGGAGTGGCTTTAGCCAAATCTTTAAGGGTGATTAAAACCAAAGTTCAACTTTCTTCTAAATAATTTCTTCCATTTAACTTTAATTGATAGTAAAGCATGAACATCTAAGTAATTCATAACCTCTTACATTTATTCTAGTTAAATACAACGCTAGTTTCCTTAAATCTAGCTTGGAACGGTATCTCAGATGTAGGAGCTTTTGCTTTGGCGAAATTTTTAAGAAAGAATACTACTCTTCAAAGATTAGATATTAGGTAAGTAGAATAACAATCACAGTATGGCACCTAAGTGCATTAATTATTTCCAATTTGAGGTCTTAATCGACATTTAATGAATCATATTAATAGTATTATCTTTTGCCTTGTAAAATATTAAAATGTTCCGTTTCTTAATATTAATTCATTTTCCTTAAAATGAAACGGAATTATAATGTATTTATAGTAGCCGAATATGTCTATAACCAATGTCTTTTCTAATACAGTCGCAATACTTTTAGCAAAATTCCATTGCCTAAGACATTAATAGGCATATGCTATATATATTAACGTACCGTGCATTATTCGGCAACAGATGCAATTTTGAATTGCAGAAATAGTAAAACAAGCCCGCTAATTAATTTTAGGAGTATTAATCAATAGTATTCTTTTACGTAATTTTATCTGTCCACGTAATAGATCATATGGTATACTTTGCGATATGAAATCTTTGATAACCAGGCTCTAATTTTTTCAATTTCCAATGGTTACTTTTCAGTAATAATCGTATAGGAGAAATTGGAGCTATCAAACTAGGAAAATGTTTAGGAGTTAATAACGCATTAACACATTTCAAGGTGATAATTTATTAATAATATTTAACTGTAATTTTGTCTGATATTCAACTTTAAATTTAGTTATACTCAACATCTATACCAAATGTATAATTATTTCCCTTTTATTAATTAAAACATTTTCGACCGAATTAAAACATCATGTTTAGGTTAAGATAATTTCAGCATGTGATAGTCTACTTCTACAAATATAGCTAATAATATCATTGCCTGAAGCAAGTGCATTCAACATGTCCGAATCAAAATGATATACTATGTACTGTAAGATAACCAATATCACTATGCTTTTAACAGATTAGCACTAATCCAGTCGGTAATAAAGGTGTTGAAGCTATTTTAAATGGTGCCAAGAATAATGATTTACTGAAAGTTTTAGGCTTAGAAGTAAGTATAGAATCGATTTGATAACCAACAATGCTTGCTTGCGTATGCGGTGAAGCCTTAGTACACTTAAAAGAAATTCTTAATTCAACGTTTTGAAACATTTCGTAGGAAATTACTGTATCAAGAAAAATGCATGATGAAATTGAAGAGTTAATGGAAGTTCGAAATATTAAAATATTTCACGGTGGAAAAGGCGGATACCAGAAGCCTATAGTAAGTAGATACGCATTACCACAAGCTGAGATCTTTGTAAGAAACTGTTTAATTTAAGGTGCTGCAGTAATAATACTCCATAGGGATTATTTTTAGTTTAAATAAAATAAAATCTCGGTTTATTTTCAGTAAATGGTTTATGATATGATTTTAATAAACCATTTCAATTTGATGATGATATAGAAATCGATAACACCAATGGAATTATTGGATGACTTCATAAAGCTTAATCGATGGCGCTTGATAGACATATTTATAAGGTTCGATAAAGATAAAAGTGGAGACATATCGAAAGATGAGTTAAAATGTGGCTTGAAAGAGACCGGATTAGAAATGAGCTCGGTAAGCCACTTAAAGAAATATAAAACTGTGTAATAAATTTGAATTCTTCAATTCCTTGCACAAATTTATTTTTTTTCCTGTATATAAGTATTTATGAACCTTCCTCTAATAATTATAATGTATAAATAAAGCAGTATTCAATTTAGATTGTAAAACACATAGCCACGAAAATTAATTCGCTTATATGTAATTTTCTTTAATATAGAAACAACTAGATTTACTAATCGATTACCTCGATACCAATAAGGACAACAAAATTCAATATAGGCAAGTTGAAGATCAATATTTAAATTTTGGATTTTGTTGTTAAATTTAAGTTAATTCCGTGTTTGCTGTAGAACTTAATGTTCTTATCGACAAACTGTTGTTGAATATTAATACTTCAATTTTGAATTTCATTATTAACGTTAGGTTAATTCTGTGTTTCTTATGCTAGTCAATGTACTAATCAACAAATTTCTTTAATCTTTTATAGTGAATTGATTGAAGGAAAGCTTGTATTGGTTAAAGAAAGACGACTTTCAGTTCGGGTTTCTCGATCACGGACAGCTTCCATTAATCATCAATTTAAAGTAGCTGAAAGAAATACTTGATGAAATCATTTTTTGAATTTCTTCCACATTGTATTATAATTAAATAAAGCGAGACATTCTACTTGTTATAATTAATCTTCTGAAACTATATGTGCTCTTATTATTCGAAAGCTTACAGATATATAGAGCCAAATAAAAGTTATATCAGGCCATATTATGAACTTTATTTTTTAAGAAGATGCTTGGATTACGATGTCTTATATCTGTATCGGGTCAAAACTCGAAAAATTCATTTATTAAATTTTATCAAACAATATCTAACAGTCGCTATGATGCTATTTTTAATGCAAATGATATTTTATTGCCTATTCTTGTAATAAGTTTTCCTTAGGCATTATTAAATACCATTATTGAGCAAATATATGCGATACTTTGATCAATAATATCCTAAATTGTAACAGCTAATTAACTGTATCGGATTATTTTCGATGAGAAATTCTTCTTCTAAGCGAAGATATAGAACAAATTGCTGTCAATATTTAACATGAAGTCTTTGTGATCTCATCGGAGTCTATACTGAATTATTATCATGCAATAATTAGCAAAATATATTTGATTATTGCAAATGTTATTATGCAGCAATAAAGAATAAATTTGAAGATCATGAGATTTGGTTGTGATTTATAATTAACTAGTAGAAGAGGTTATACGATTCTAATATTTTATAATCAATCTTTGCATGCTGCTGCAAATATACTGTCGTGACGAAATACTGCTATTGCATTTTAATGTCAGTGTTCAAACAATAGGCTAATCTCACGAAATATATTAGAATAGGGTCTGCAGATTCTAACTAAATCTTCAAAATTTCAAAATTGCATATAGAGTATTCCTTTGCGTTTGATAGCATCGACTTCTAGCATGTAAAAGTTCTTATCACAATACATCTTGATATTTATTATATAACATAAGCGATCTTTCAAAGAGATCGTGAACGAGTCCTTAACGTCTTCTATAGATCAATAAGGTAAATTTTGTTATGTAAAATCGACAGTAATGACAATTATTGTAATCATAGCTCTGGCTATATTCTTAATATAAAGTAAAAAACCCTATTATATTCCTTGAGATTGCCCATCTTGTTACATTTATGAGTTAAGGAAACTGTAATCTCTTTGCTTTTCGCCATCTAATTTAAGACATAAAAATTAATAAATAGCAAAATAATGTCTGTAGCATCTTGTCTCCAAATACGTGTATCTAGATCATTCATAACATTTTATCTCTACGATTGTAATTATCAATATTATCTTTATTGCGTATTTGCGTTTAAAATAATGGTGAAAATTATCATATAAATAGTGGTAAAAAATTAATACAATGTACATTGTTAAACATAGTGCAATAATCAAATCACCTTTTTGTCTAGACATAAAAGAGACATACTGATTAATAGAACGGAGGCAGTTTTGTTATAATTGATGTTAGTATTGATAGTCAAAGTTATCATTATATATAAACTATAAAGCTATTATAGCGTTAAATCATATCTCGTCTTCTAGGGTTTTAAATAAGAACCATAAATGATCATTTTTAGAAAGGGTTTCTTCAATCTTTTTGATAAACGTTTCTTTCAAGAATTAGCATAGATGACAACGAATTGTATCCATGCACATTGCACAAGCAATCATGCGTGTGGCTCATGATTAAAAACAACGGATAAAGACTGAACAGATCTATTTTGTCAATAAACTCTACTGATATTCATTTTCAACGCCGAATAACGAAGTGAAAATTCCAGTAGATTATTTATAATTTATTACTTTACTCAACGTATGGAATGCTTTTGAAAGATGGGGTACCGAGTTAGCGGCCGTGTCCATAGCTTTAAATCTTCCTCATCATATATAACACCATCGGAGCGACGTTGTATTTGGTTTTTAATCCTGCTTCTAATTTTAACCTTAGTAGTTTTACCAATGTTTATCATAATTTTAACAGTTCAAACAGCCACTGGAAAATGTTCTTATTACCTATCCTATTATAATCGGCAAGTACCCGTAACAGCGTTAGTCAGCCCTCCAGGATGCGGTAACGATTGGGTAAGTTATATGGTACAGGAAATATCTGGATACCATGTCGGTAATGTCTACGACCATACAGGTAAATAAAAGGATGAATTTTAAAAATAGATATCATTTGGATCGTTATGTACGCTTCAACGTTTTATACAAGTAGACTAAAATGTACTGGTATATGTTTCAGCCAGTTACTACTGGACACATCTATTAATTTATTATATTAACTGTATCCTTAAACCTATTTGATTGCAGGTGCTTCAGCAATTGCCGTTGAGGCCAATTATATGAATCTCATTGGCCCGGTTGATAGGGCTATCGTCATTATTCGAGATCCTTATGAATGTATGCGTGTTTCCTACGAAAAACAACATTTGCCTGATGTTCGATTTAGGTTACATTACTTGGAGCACAGTAAGTTATATCCCATGTGGGCAATAAAACTTTATTAATCAATAATTGCAGGATAGTTTATAATTTTTTCAGTCTTGTTTTTTTTTTGTTTTTTGTTGGCCTTGTCTATACTCTCACCATGCTTCAATATATTTGAGACGTAATTATCATATCATTAAAGATCGAGATCACATATTATAATACAAATGTATGATCTCGGAAATACATTGGTATCAATTAGTTATTGTTACTAATCTTAATTTCCTTGCAAATGTAGGCGATAAATGGAGAAAACACGCGACTTCTGCTATCCTACTATGGAAAAAACTATATATGAATTATCTAGCCTTTCGTGGACCCATACTGTTTGTTAATCATTCCAATTTAAAGAGTAATCTCAAATATGAAATGCATCGACTAGCTAAATTTCTAAAAATCTCTGCTGATAATAGAAAATTTAGTTGTGTTGCTCGAAGTTATAAGATTCGAAAATATAAGCGTATGCCCGCCCCGTTATCGTTTAATCCATATAAACTGCTTAAGCCTGAAGTTCACCATCTGGTTAATACCTCCAAAATAACTATCATGAAATTAATCAATCAACGATGCCATGATAAAAATTCGAATAAATGATGTTCTACGTCTATTTATGAATAGACATATCCATTCAAGATGGCAATTATACAATTCTATGGTATATTCGAGATTAAAGTTATAAAGTGAAGATAGTAATAATATAATTCCTCAATCAATCAATAAGATGTCATTCAACGTTTATTTCCTCAGTTAACAATTTTTCTTTCGCATAAATTATATGGACAATCCAAAGTTACTATAGCGTGCATCATGGATATTATATTGAAAACTGAAGTAATATCGGCGTTAACACCGAAGTACTTAAAATAATTGCAGACTAAGGCCATAACAGGAATGGATACGATATTACTCAGTATTCAGTGTTATGTCTCTGGCTAGTAGAACTTTTACAAATAGTGGCACCGTGACGCGCACAAGCTTATGTAATTAAAAACTCCTTTATTGCGTTAGCTTAGCATATTTATAAGTATACATCGTACACTCATATACGCATAACCTTCGGATTTCTTATGCTACTCATCGCTATTACCGTATCATCTTATCACTGCGTATACATAACATTCAGTTTATCAGAATTGAACAATATTTTAACAGGCATACGCGGTTTTTATTGATTAATATCAGATGATTGGACTCGAAAAAAAATGACTATCCTGATGTTGTTCTTTACAAGACTATGTGGTTCAATGTGATTATTAACCGTCGAAAAAAGAAAACATGCCTGATCATAATGTAATTTGTGTTGATAATAAAAGGAATCATATACGTATAAGTGTTAAGAAACTGCACTTCATTTATATTCTCTATGCAAGCGTACTAAGTGTATACTGTGTGCG
The DNA here is from genome assembly GCF_000150275.1 of Trichoplax adhaerens. Classification (NCBI taxonomy): domain Eukaryota; kingdom Metazoa; phylum Placozoa; class Uniplacotomia; order Trichoplacea; family Trichoplacidae; genus Trichoplax; species Trichoplax adhaerens. Next base: position 4,447,300 of record NW_002060943.1, on the reverse strand, counting down.
ATAGAATTTCTAGTAGATACATTCTCAAATTAGATCTGGCCAGTTTCCTCTGCTCATTTTAATTACAGTACTGTACTGCTATATTTACTGTAGCATCTTTGCAGATGGATCGCAGTTTTCCTCTTAGAATACAAGCACTTCTTTTTATTTTTGACTTCTACTAGATTGCACCACATTTTGTGTCCCCCCCCCCTGCAAAATTACTTTAATATGTGTCACTGTTAATACGGAATAACAGCTTACGGTGTAAGTACATCTGGGCATTTTTGTGGATATTATTGCCAGTGGTCGTAAAGGAAAGAGTCAATGACATGACGAATATTGTAACGTAACTTTTGATTATTTATTGGCTGGGCAACGGCAGGAACGCCGGTAAGTTATTCCATCGAGCCCTTAAACCATTCCAAATTGATCTTTTGCGAATACACATCCGATGTAAAATCCGAACAAATTATTGAATATCTATCTACTGCACGCCCTAGAGTATACTTAGTAAAGTGGTGTGGAGTCAGGGACTACTCAAGAACAAATTTGACCCTAACTCGCATCTCCCCATTCCCCACTCTTACTTTCGAATGGAAAGGGATTATAAAATAACATTGAAAGATTGGGTGATGAGGAAAATGACATCAATTTGTTCACGATACAGTGAACAAATTGATGTCATTTTCCTCATCTCCCAATGTGTGCCAGCTGGTAGAGTTCTCTTTCTGAATTTCTACTGTACACTACAGTACAGTATGATGCTATTTCTTGTCCAATTACTTACTGTACTGGTGTAACCCTTTTTACAATGGACTGTAGAAAAAAAACAGATTCGAGAAACTTGGAAGATCTAAAATCTACACAGCAGTATTACAGTAATGGCGATCAATCGTCAATGACCGACAGTAATGTGCACCTTTCACGTTTGAGTTGAGATACAACACAAATCGCAAAAAACTGCTGAACCTTAATAAAGATCACAAGATCTACAGCACAGTAATTAGGTCAATCTGGAGTACACGATCTTCATTACTGTATCATGGTTCCAGGGTGCACTGCACAGACTCAGTACCATGGTTGAAGCTTTCTTCTACAGTACAGTACTGTACAGGACAGTATTGTACTGTACACGTACTGTACAGTACTTGGTCCGAGTCTACAGTACGTGAAACAGAAAGTAATTACAGTACTGTACTGTATACCGTACAGCACTTGAGTCTACCGTGCAAGAGCAAAGGCTGCATATTGCTCGACTGCCTTTGGGTCAATTTTTCCTCTTGTCTTCATTAGGTCCAAAAGCTATACTAAACTGTGCTGACGTTGACTTTCATTACGGATAATAATAAATAAATAAATAAAAATAATAAATATACTTGGCGGCGTGGCCGATGAAATCGCATTGCAGTTTCCTATCAGAAAATTGGCCTCTATAGTGTATGTCCATGATTGTAGAATGGTACGCTAATGCTTTCGTAGAGATGATTCATGAAGTACAATCCACTGGGCCATTTTTTTCAATCGTTTAGCAGGTACTACGTAGCGCTATAGGATAGCATTGTACTTTGGCAGCATGGAGATTGATTATCTACGAAATGATCGTGTCCTATCCAACATAGTACAGTAGTTTTATCCATACTGTCTCGTTGCTCAGACGTAGCGCCGGCAATCCTTATTACAATGGACAATCTCTATCACCATCGACGACAAAAATTGCAACATCGGCCAATTTCTTATTTTTCAGCCAGCGAGTGCGCTTTTGCCTTTTTTTTGGCATCGATATTTATTGTTTTAGTCGTTGTAGCACCAGCGCGTTTAATTTACTATTCTGTCCTCGAAGCCAAAGGCGAATGTTCTGAACGATTATCCTACATCAAACGTAACTCTCCTGTCACTGCATTAGTTGGTCCTCCTGGATGTGGTACTCAATGGGTTCGTTATATAATACAACAAATTTCAGGACATCATGTCGGAAATATATACGGTCGTACAGGTTAGTCGGTTTATTCAGCACGCTGATGATCATTTTCTTCTTCTCTTATGATATGCTACATGATCACTGTACTGTACTTTGGAATTTTTCTCCTCCTTTTATACCTTGATAATAATTTTTATACCAACCTTATTACATTGATCTATACGAAACTTTTCTTTCAAAGCCTCCAACCTTAAGATGAGGCATTTTCTAATGCCGGGACGTGAACAATTAATCTTCTACATTTTTCCATTTTCTTCTATTTTAGGAGCCTCGGTAGTAGCTGTTGAAACTAACTATTTAAACCTTGTTGGTCCTGTAGATAAAGTCATCGTTGTGGTTCGCTCCCCATTCGAATGCCTTCGCGTTTCTTTTGATGGGCTCTATTCTAAACCCCGACAAATTGTAGCCTCGAGATCTCGATACCTAAATCGTATGTGTACCAGTACTAATGTGCAGTATAATATCTTCTATCCTTGATTAAATAAGTATTCCATCTTTCAATATTTCTCATACTATCAATCGAGATAAACGACTAAAAAATGTCTCTTACGTTTGGATGGTGTAATCATTCTAGAAATCTGATTAAAATATCTTTTATTGCAATAATACGATGACTGTATAAATGATACCCTGGCTGCTACTATTACAGTATAACGGCATCATTTCTAATGCATCAAAATTAAAATGAATGAAAGTTAATTACGTCTATTTTACGCAGGTAATTTATGGGAAAATCACGTCAGATTTGCTGGTAAAAATTGGGAAAAATACTATAAAACCTATTTAGCCTACGATGGTCCAATTCTGATAGTGCATTACTCCAATTTGGTAACAAGCCTCCGCTCTGAAATGCACCGTATATCTCAATTTCTCAACCTTAATCCTACGAAATTGAAACTTGATTGTGTAGCACGGAGCCCGATAAGTATCCGTTTCAAAAGAACTCCAGTTAAACTACCCTTCAATCCATTAGCATTTGTTGCAACGAATATTCAAAATAGCATACGTAACTCTGAAAAGGTTATCATGGACATGTTAAATCAGCGGATTCATCAGGAGGAAGCACGTAAAGAATCCAACAATAATCGAATTACGCTACTTCCATAGCATTAAATAGCAAAGCGATGATGAACAAGTCGTGCTGAATATTGCACGTGTTAGTAAAGATATTTACAATTACAACGCAATAAACCCTCCATACCCTGCTTAGATCATACTCTTATTAAAATATTCCTTTATACTAAAGGCTGCATTATTTAAACTACTCCGCAATAAGTTGCTCGTATATTACAGCACTGCACTGAATAATGTAATTAATTAATCGACAAATTAGGTGTTCATGTATTTATTCACGCCTCATTTATTTGGTTTATTGTCAAAATTGGGATCTCTGTTGCAAGCGTTACACGACATAAAATTATGTCTTCTAACATTTGCCATATGCGTATACCATTTATACTACACTAATTTAATAGTTGCCCAATGAAATGTTGCAATATATTATACGGTATTTGCTGGCTAATGACGAATTATTCTAAGAAATCTTTTTTTATTTGGGGGGGGGGGAACCAATCATCAACAAGAGAATGACTTTTGCTGTATGACACACGCACAGTAAGATATCTGCAGCAACTGCAGATTTTGGTAATCAGTAATACGATAAAAAATATAACTTTTTCCTGTATATCTTAAAATATTATTTACAAGAAACAAACGATTCTATCATTGGTGATACATAGCCCTTTATTTTAATGGTATTCGTTACTGTCACTATCGGCCCTTGTGTATAACTATATATGCTGTACCACGTTTTTTGAGTCTTAATGTTGTTATAACTAATTTGTACGATGAGAATTGCACTGATAGGATTTCTGAAACAATTTTCAAGCCATCTCATTAAAATAAATCGGACACTTCTAGCAACCATTACAAGCTCATACTTTATTTCAACTGACTGTTACACTCCTAGCATTAATTCAAATAAAGTAACATGTTGTTATAACTGATTTATATGATGAAAACTGCAATGATACGATTTATGAAACAAGTTACCTGCATTAAAATAACATAAATTGGACACATCTAACAACATTACAGGCTCATACTTGATTTCAACTGCCTGTCACTAGGGACTACTAAGAGAGCTCTATTAGTAGTCCGTGTCGTCACTCTCTTAGCATTGATTCTAATAACGTAACCACTATACTAGTATAATGGAGTTGGTCTCCTTTACAATAGTAGTAACCTAACTCAGGGTGAAATCTAGTTTCTAGAAAGATACCATAATCAGACATACTATTAACAACTGCAAAACATTGTTAATACAATACGCTCTGTACCAACTCAGGTTTAGCCATAAATGTCAGCATCAAAATATTCAGTTAATTTATTATAAACGAGTAATCGATCTATTTTATGTTCAATAATGTACAATAAGTTGCACGAAAATTCGTAGACAGAAAATGCACGATCGAATAGAGGAATAATAGCAATAATGAATCTATTGGATTGACCACTGCTAGAACAAAGATGAGATATCATATCTATAAATACGTAATTGTACACGATGTTGATACACTACAAGTACTATAGCATTATTGCCATCGCATTCTAAGGGCAAATATCTTAAAAAATCATAGGTAGCCAAGACGTAATCGCCTAAGAAACGTCCATCGCATCGCCATCAGCGTCTCCTTTCGGATCTGTTGCGGCTTCGTCATCAACTTCATTAAACATAAAAGATTTTTGATACTCTTTTAGGAAAGAGATTGTGCGAGACTCATCTAAGAACAGTCCATAAACTCTCTTTACGTCATCCACGCTAACTTCAGTGCCCTTTAACAGAGATATATGAACATTGATCATAGGTCAATGACTGCAATTATTAACGAATATTTCGCAAGATCAGCACTCCTTTCATACTAACCTTTCTCTTCCTGGAAACTAAATTTGCAGCTGTAATAAGTTGTATGGCATAGCGAAGAGAAGTATCTTGGCCGATTTTGGTCAACACGGACAAAGCATCTTCAGATATTTCGACATCTTCTTCTTCACAACTTTAGAATGTAACAAAAATTAAATGAGCTTCAGTCTGTAATAGTATAAATAACTACGTGTAAATTACCGTATGGTTAAGATTTGTTTTACTTCATCCTCATCATAAGGTGACGTTGAAATGATTAAAAGTCGATCAAGTAAATCAATTGGTATTCCATGAGGACTGCTATAGTTTGTTCCACGAATTCTATACGATTTTAATCGAAACCGAACTTTAATTTAACGCACGAATACTTAACTACATGCCCAAATCATCGAAATGTACTATTAATGAATAGCGTAAGGAAAAGACTAACTTTGTAATGCCACGATTTGTAGCCATAATCAAGATTGGAGCTAGATCACTTTCCAATGCTCGGTTTAGGAACGAAAAACATTCAATATCTAACATGTGAACTTCATCAATGAACAAAACCTATCAACAAAGGTCAACAGAGGAAGACTACGTCAAGTTGGTTTAGGATCTTAGAAACTGGTTATCAACTTAATAAGGATACACCTTCAATCTATGCACGTGTTACATCCTATTTCATTAGTTATAAACACTTACCCCAGGAACTATATCAGCTTTTCCTTCTTCTCGCCATTCTGCAACTTTGGTATTAATTTGTTCGCGAACTTCGGTTTTTATTTCTCCGGTATCGCCTAAGACAGTTGCGTAGTATTATCAAAATGAGCAACTTTGCAAAATTTCCTTCATTGTTGTGCATAATTTACTATACGATAATAATCTAACTAGATCGAGTAATGCTTCTATACAGACCGGAAAAAAGAGCTAGAAAGCCTTGAGTTCTGCTATTGATAACGTCAACCTCATGAAGCGTGACAGTATGAACAACTTCCTTCCTTTTTTGTAATTCGCCTTCAGGGCACTGAACAAACTTTGTCTGCATAATCAATATAAATAAGGATTAAAATAAGACATAGATACATAGACGATGTTTTTCATATGTCTATCTAAGTGGTTGTAACTACTACAAATTTATACAAAAGTAATTACTTGAGGTCCCATTGCATCATAGTCTCTAGCCCGTGTAAAAGACCTGCCAAGACGCGATATTTTCCCGGTAGCTTTATCAATTGTAATAATATCACTAAAGACACCAATATGATAAATGTTAGCTCTACGGTATCAGTTAACTTTGATGTTATCAGAAGTAGTCGCTGATTACCCAGCTTGAACTTTTTCTTTTGTTAAAGATTCAATCATTTTCGATCCTAAATCATACACTGTTTCCATTTCAGTAGTTTTCAATATGAGTTTACCAACTTTCTGTCCCTAAAACAATAACACGGTTAATATATTCAGACAGTTAACCTAATTTTTGTTGGCCGATAGACATCTATAAAGAATATTTGCAACACATTTAGCCATGCATCAGACGATATTACAATGTTAACTTACAGAACCAGTAGCTGGACGATCGATTTGAATTTCAACGACCTCTCCTTCTATAATTTCTGTCTCTTCTCTAAAATATTTGCATTCAACTGTTACGCATTCAATCATCAAATATACATATGAGGATATTCATAACTTGATAGTCTCATAACTTACTTGATTCTTACTCCGATGGACCGCCGGAAGGCTTGCGTTAATGCTTCCGTTTTACTCATTTCGAGGGAGAATATTTCGCTGCCAGCTATACTTGTGAAGGGTGTATCTGTGCCAAGAGCTTGAGCCATACCTTTGTATCACCAGAAAGAAATGACATATGACACCGATATTTAGGGTACTCGATAGATGTATGACAGTAGTCTAAATCGCTCATCGTAATTCTAATTACCCATTGCAATAGCTGTTTTCCCAGTTCCGGGATGTCCAGCTATTAATGCAGCGCGACCAGCAATTTTTCCATCCTAAATGGAATAATAAATAAATAATTATCACATTCGTACATAAAAGCACAACAGTTATGCACAATACTTGAGCCGCAAATCTTCCAGCTACGACCTACCCTAATCATTTCAAGAATAATTCCTGCTGCCCTTCTAGCACTGAGCTGGCCTACCATTCCTTGCGAAACCTTGACATTATATTGATAAAAATTTTAACTTATAAACTAGCAATTTAAAGTTAACATTACAAATCTATAATTAAATAGTCCCATTTTATAGAATGTTGTAATAGCTCATAACATACTACTCTGGCCATTGGCTCAAATATCGACATTAACACACGAAGTAGCAAAAGATAGAAAATTACTATAACGGTACCTGGCGAGCCTCTAAAGCATCGTCTAAGCCTAAGCCTCTGACATGAGAGTGAGCACCTATCCATGCAGGAGTTTCAAAAAGAGTCCTCTTAACAAATCACTATCATGGAAGCGTCTAAAACAAAATCCTTATGCGCACATTGGCAAAATCAGGTAAAGTGATTGTCGAATGTTTCGTATCGACATCTCTCGAGTCAACTTGATATCAAGAAGTGCATATGTCATTTCTCTAACATAAACTATAAATATTGGCGTGTAAGTTATTGTCATTGCTGAGATATATATTGACAGAATAGGCAATTAAAAATGTTAGTAAGGAGACAGCGACTACGCTACTAACCAAACAGGCTAGCTATAAACAGCATCACTTACTCCACTTTGTACTGGATATGCTTTAAAATTAAAATTTTAGAATACTGTAAATAGCAGATATCCAAGGGTCCAAATAAGACTTTACTTTCATGATTGAAATTTGATCGTAGTAATCTAGCTCTATTACGAATCATATTACTGTATTGGAAAGTGCAAATTTGTTAGCGCGCAAAACGTTGTAACCTGTTACTGTACAGTACTGTCAGTACGCGTACTATATACAGTACTGTAAGTACGCGTACTACTGTATATACTGTACAGTACTGTAGTTGAAATTTTTACTAGGAAAGCAAGTTGCAGTTTAGGATTAAAGGAGTCACTGGAATTTCTTTACATGAACTGTCAAAAATAAATTTAGCTGATTGAAGTAAGCAGCATGGATCCAGCAACGTTAGTAAAACATAAATTTAAGACTAGTACATTGCAAACTACTGTGGTATTCGGTAGCAAATAATAGGCATTGAAGAGTAGTGAACAAGAAATTTCGAATTTTTAAGCGGTCTTTCATACCGATTCGCTCAACTCGAGTAATTTCTCTCACTTCCTGTACTGATCCTGCAGTTGCTGCTGCCTGTAACATATCAAAGAAATATTATTAAAACGTTATATTATCAAAATGCAAGAGAATTATATTTAAACATAGTGAAAGATCTCCACTTTTGCAGACTAGAACATGGTAGTAACTCAGTAATCACTCACCGACGCCGCCATGCTTGACCGTTCCAACTACTGTAATGTAAGTACTGTGCTGTACACTAATCAATACGCATGCGCACATTTCAACAACACTACAGTAGTACAGTGCTGTGTCACCCTCAATTACAGTGTACAGTACAGTACGTCAGTACTGTAACCGTATCGTCACTGTACCGTTCCAGTGCAGTACTGTGGCACTAGAATTTTTTATTCGTCTGATACAACTGCCAATGGCTGTAGTTGCCACTTGCGAGTTGTGTGTGTAATGCCGCTGTACAGTACCTTACCCATACTATGAACTACTAACGGATGGACTGCGGCACGGACTACTGAGAGTAGGCCTTGCCTGACTCTGGTCTCTATCTCTGACCATACTACGCACTACAGTACAATAGCGATCGAGTCCATACTTTAGTACAAGTTATACAGTGTAGAACACGGCTGATCCTCTCATTTCGTGAACTTCTCCATGAAGACGTAAGACCTGCATGTATTACAACGTGACTTGTAAAATGGCGGAGCGACTAATACTTCTATAAAAAGTAATCAAAACATCAAGAGCCAATTGCTCAAGGTTGTACTGATCCGTCTGCAGGAAATTGGAGCCAAATTGAAACTACATTTCTTCAAAATTTGAGTACATAATTTAAGCCAACACTGTAGCTGAACATTAACATCTTTCAGCCATTTTAGAGGGCTCGTCACGTCCCTGTAATAGTGGTCTTATACTGCACGGTATACTGTACTGTAATGTAATAATAACTTCGGTACTTCAAGTAGATTATGTTTTTGTAAGCTTAAATTGACTAGAAAAGTCAAGTCTTTTCTTTTGCAAAGGCCACTTGGATAGTTTGTTTCTGACAGTAAAGCATGTATAATGGTCATGCTAAATGCCTAGCTGCAAAAGCCTTGCTTAACTGCATAGCTACAAACGTTCATGCAAATTTTATTTAAAAGCAATAGGTATGAAACTGGCCAGCCAATATACCGCTAATGGCTGCATTACCGACTTTGGCCGTAACCAGATATACAGAACTGTGCAGTACTTTACTGTACTCCACGATGATTAGACTGTGACACACCGCAGATTACAGTTTGCAGAAGCATGAGTTCTAAACTCGAGCTCGACACGGCATCGTATCCTGTATCCACTAATATATATCTACTGCAATTAGCTGAAATCATTCTACAGAAGCACTTTTCACATATTCCGGGAAGCAGGAGTGTTGATAAATTCTATTTTAGTTCATACTATAAAGGAAGCAAATATCTACCTATCTGTAAATAGCAGTAAAATAAATTCCAATAAAAACTAAATCAATCAATCAATACATGATTGCTTTTTGGATGCATGTACTGTACTTGGAACAGTTCAATTTAATTTACTGTTAATTAAATTAATTTATTTATTTAAAACTAAACGTAAATTTACCATAGCTTTATTACCCTTACAAGTGTAAAAATAAACTCTAACGAACCAGCTATTTTCTCAAATAAACACCTGCACTTGCTAAAACCGGCCATACGAATTAACTATTACAAGATGCTTAACCCATCCTACCATATAACACGTTTTAATAATAACCTCCATCTGTCACTCTTTGCCGTGTGTTTGGTCTTAACAAGTCATGCAGTAAATTTCCTGTCCTTAAAGATTCAGCTGTCATTATGATTCGATATATTGTAGCGCCACTTGGTGAATCCTCATTCAAAATAAATGAGCGGAGAATAAGCCTAAAATCATGACTACATAACCATAATTTGTTCTACTGAGCTAGTATAACTCCTTTCTTTTGTTTCTTCACTGTATAGAACAATACGCCTATACTGGATGTACAATAATTGTATATAGTAGTGTTGCCGGTGCAATAGATGAATATGCAATTACGTAGAATGTTAAACAGCTACAACTCGAAATGTCATTATAATTTTATAGATTCTGATATTCATGTAGTTCCGACCTATACTTTAGCATGTGTTAACTATTCCAAATGATCTAGAATGATTTGATTTTGACATTCGATCCTTCTCCTACTTCGTATTACATTATAGTATTATTTTTTATTGAATTTCTATTTTTTCTATCGCTACTGAACAAGTTATCGATCGATACGACGCTAGGGCTGCATTAAAGGCAAACCTTTAATGGCATAGAAACGTACATATTCGTATACTCGTATATGCGTATATCGTATGTATACCGGTATACGTGAGTATATTATTCAACTCGTTCCATCATACCAATATCGTACTCATCTGAATTCTAATTTACTATTTTGAGAATAGAACGTCATTTTTTTTTTTTGCGCAACTTTAACTAGAGTATTTAATATGATGTATTTTATGTTCTAAAAACAGTAACAACACATTTGGGCGTCATGAAATTATTTGCACTGCGTTGCAGCTTGCGGTGTAATATACTATATTATAGCCTATAATACTGTACATTATGGCCATTGCCAAACCTAAGGCCACTATCGTGATCATATGTTTCCGGTATTGTGGCGCCTTCCTATACAAATAATTAATAAAGCACAAGTTCTAGTCAACTACAGTACATGACCATGTACAAGGTTAAGTTCTGATTAAGTATGAATAATCATTTTCTCAATTCACTATTCAGTATGCAAAAGTGCAATGCACGTTTGATTGGCTTTTCAAATAATATTGATTGCATCACTCGATCACCACACCTATCTATTCCTGCTATATAAACCACGGTAGTAACCATCTGCTAGTGATCTACTTTTACTACTTTCTATATTTAATGCTATACGTACTGTACAGTACAGTATATCAAGAGTAAACAACTTTCTGTGACATGAAGCGGATCTACTCCGATGGCTGGTATGTAGCAGTAGAATACCTCTTTGCGTGACACTTTAGCCATGAACTCTGTTAATGTATAAATTTGTTTATTTCTGCTTCGTTCTTTTCCTCATAAGCAATTAATTAATCTCCTTTTTCTTACACGTACAGTACAATTGTGCAAATTTCCCGTTCAGGTTGTTTGTAACGTCCAGTCGTTTACACTGATATAAAATTTGTCCAAAAAAAAAAAAAAATTTAATCTATCTGTTTGCACCAAAATCATAGAAATTAGCCCGTCCACATTGTACTGTACTGTACTGTACTGTACTGAATGCAAAGGTACTGTACACTGTAGACTGTCCAGTATTGTACGTACGTACTGTACTGTACAGCTTTTAAAGGTCTTAATGGTCTGGTCTACTGTACAGTACTGTACTGTACTGGACTGGATGAGTAATACCTGGCCATTGTAAGATTGTAGACGCTGATTGGCCACCGACACTAGGTCGTGGTTCTCTATTGATTAATAGAATGAGTTGGACCTATTTATGCTGTCCTGTATGACTCATTGACAATCAATAATAATCAATGAATCATTTGTTGGTAGGGTTACCGTTAATATACATTCTCCACCAATCACAATGGATCATTTAAATTTTAAAAACCTGATTCATACCTCAGCCATTCCGCAGTTGTAAATCATTGAATTATCAACTTGACGGCAGTCTTGCTTATCATCGACATCGCAATATTCCATCGAAAATCGACTTAGATTGATTTCTACATCGATATTATCGCTACAAGGAGAAAATTCGTACCTAAGCTATTGATCAATTTGAAAACCGGGATAACATTCTTCTTGACCCATTTTGCACTTATCTTATGCTTTGCGATTGAAAGCATTTATGGTGAAAACATCACTACGTATGGTCTCAAGCATTGCATTAGTTGTGGATTGTTAAACGCATTATTGCTTCAAATTTTTCAACCATTTTTTTGACTTCAAATTAGTTTTTATTTTTTCTTTCTTTTTCTTGATTATGTCATCTATCATCAATATTGCTATCTATCATCCAGCAGATTATAAAAAGCATAAAGACTTATCAGCCAATTATCAAGTAATGTCACCACGGAAAAGACAACAAAGTAAAAAATTGAAAGTTGCCAACGATGGTATTGCTAAAAATTTCGATCAACAAGGGCAACAGCAACAGCATCAGCATCAGCATCAGCAGCAGCATCAGCAGCATCAGCATCAGCAGCAACAGCAGCAGCAACAACAACAACAACAACAGCAGCATCAGCAAATGCATGCAAATTATGAATCACCGAATGATTTAACGAGTTTAGGTTGGCTTCACTCACTTAATATCCCTAATAATAACTCTAATCCTACATGTGATCAGCAGCAGCAACAACAACAACAACTTCACCAAGCCATGCAACACCAACAACCATCTCCAGTAGATAATTGCCAAATGAATAATCCAGATTCCTACTTAGTATCTCATCCAGTATCGATAACAGCAGCAATGCAACAATCGATCATGACCAACGTTGCAGGCGTATCGACTAGTTCCATGCCCATGCAACCAATTATTGTCCATTCCGGTATGATCAATAATCGGCATCACCAAATTCAAATGGATCGATGTAGTCCAGCAGCGGCGATCGATAACGTTGTCACTACTCCCAAGAAAAATATGAATCCAAGTCCATCCAATATTACTGACGAAAACAACCCTTTAGGGCCAATCCAACAGCAAATATATGTCAATGACAACAATTGCAACAAGAATTGCATCACTAATGTACCAATTAAAGATGTCGATTCAATTGGACATAACAATGCCAATAAATCAAATATGGAACGTCCTTGGCCAAAACCAGTGTATTCCTATTCTTGCCTCATTTCGATGGCGTTGAAAAATAGCAATAGTGGAAAATTACCTGTCAGCGATATTTACAAGTATATCCAGTAAGTGATGATGTTCATGACCAATTCAACTCAAATTGTTTTACCCATTTCACATTGATGACATCGCGATAGAAAGTCAAGTATTACTTAAACAACCACCGCATAAGTACCAATAGTAATTATTACTACTGTGTCCTTAAACTGTATAAACTCTTAACATGAAAATTAGAAACCATGGCATGCTTTTATAGTACTGTAACCCAATATCTCCAATAACGAATTATCTCCATTTGCTATCTTACTTAACAGAGAGAACTTTCCATACTTTCTAACTGCACCTGATGGATGGAAGGTATGAGCTAATATAATCTATTGGTACCTAAATTATCTTCCACAAAAAGTATCAGCATGATGTTGATGATGTCTATTCTGATTGCTTTCGTTCAAAATTTGTAGAACTCCGTAAGACATAACTTATCTCTAAATAAAACATTTATGAAAAAAGAAAGGCCTGAAGGAACGTCACACAAAAAAGGCAGTCTATGGGCCATGTCACCCGATCGCCTCGAAATTATCGAGAAAGAAATAGATAAATTGCAAAAGAAGTACGCTGACGACATCCGAGCAAGCATGAAATACCCAGGTAAAAAATTATTTTGTAGTACCATAAAGCATACTTTCTACCAGTTAATAATTATTTTAACCGTAAACATATTATGGCTTGGATCTTATCATGGTTATTTCAATAATTACAGAGTTATTCGATTGTTTGTGGCAAAAGAGTGGCTCGAATAAAAGCATAGGAGAAAACAATGTTAAAATAAGTAAAGACCACGAGAGCGAGCATAAGAGAGGAATGAACAATAATAATAATAAAATTGGTGAAATGAAAGATATTAATTATGCCAACATACCTAGTTATGATATAATTTCAGAACACCATAATTATATCGGCGCAAGTCATAATGCAACCATGCCAGGCTCATTTAGTCACGATATTCAAGTCAGCAATAACTATAATATGTTCAAGACTGAATGTAGACCTTTGACGCCTAGCTTATATGCCATAGATAGCCAGCAAATGGTACCTGAAGTTGAAATGGATATACAAGATAACATGACAGCCGAAGAGGCAGCGCGCGAGCTTTTCGGACAAGATTTATTCCTTAGCTCAGCTTCACCACACAACGATTCCGATACCATTGCCACTGATGAAATTTATAATCAAATTGCAGCCGAAGAAAGTAAAACTGATTACCTTAATAACAGCCTAAATCGGTTAAATTCGGAATTGATAGCCCAGCTTAATAGTGACGACGACGATCTATGGATGGGAACTAGTACATTAGGAGATTTACAAGCAAAATAATGAACAATTCACAGCACAGACGGTCATATGAAATTCTTTTCAAAACAATGTTTAAATGTGTGTGTTATTCAATTGTAAGCGTATTCATTTGTATTCATAGGTAAATAAATTGAAGCTTATTCATATTAGTTAAATATCAAGTCATTTGTCTTTAAAGCTTCGAAGTTATGATTTTAAATGATGTGTCTATGACAGTGATGTAAGTAATTTGTTATCAGCTCATGTACTTTTAATAGAGACAATTTACGTATATGACGAAATATTGCAACGATTATCGATTGCAAGTACAATATCTTTGCAGTAGCTATTTTTTTTTCTATTTTAAAATTTGCTATCATATAGCATTAGTTCTCAAAGAAACCTTTTTATATATATTTAATTCGCCTGTTATCACATAAAAAAGTAGGTCAGGAATTACATTCCTTATTTTTCTTGTACCTAAAATAGAAAGTTAATCATCATATTCAATCTATTCCGTGACTGTAATTATTGTATCTGATCTCTTGTTGATTTTTCGTCCCTTTATAATATTGAAGATTGCTCTTACCAACTGATATCAAATATTGTATGCTATTATTTTTAACCGGTTTGCTTTCTGGCATTTGCAAATATTTATAAGCAGTAGTTTCTCCTTTTACGTATGTAGTACCACTATTAACTACAAGTATATCAAGTAATAATGCTATAATATAGGGAATTCTGAGGATGTATAGATACTGTACTTCTAGAAGAATAATAATATTATTATTTTTAGAATATAGCAAAAGAAGGTAAACGTATTTTCTTACACTAATATAAAAAGCAATGTTTAGATATTTTATTATATTTAAACACTAAATACGTATATCACCTCCATAGTGTAACATTAATACTATTTTTCTATTGAAAAAGTATTACTGTATAGTAAGATAGCTAATAAATTGTAAACTAGATTTTCTGATCCCATAGCTCAAAGTAGCAGCATTCATTTCGTGTTTTTTTTATACTGCTTTTAGTTTCTTGTATAATGAATAATTCATATGCATACGAAATAACCAATTTCGGATTTGCAACAATATAAACCAATCTTGTTATTTATACATGCTTTTTTATATGTACTATTACTTTTTACCTTTTCATCTATTATTTTATCACCTTGCAACTTGAAAGCAAATTATGGTCCCCTCCTTTTTCTCAATCTCTGTTCAACAAATGTAATAGAAATATTAGCACTTATATATATATATATATATTTAAAGCTACTATACACCAATCTGTCAAAACAACTTATTAAGTTGAAGTGCTAGCCCTCTTTGGGCAATTAATGATCATCAAGTTTTTGTCTATGATGCACAGGATATGAGTATTCACTGTATCGTATACGAAATAAATTCCAACACAGTATGTGTAATTTTAACAATATATAATCAAATTTGTATTCATTACTGTAAGATAGCTTTACTAAAATCACTTTAGACTGAAACATAGATAGTTAATTACAGTGCACAGCGCAATAACTTCATAAAAAGTAATTCTTCAAACATTGAGGAACTTACACGGCATGGTATTCTCGACCAAAGCAGAAATGTATTCCGTAAGGTATGTATTATTATTACTTTCGGATACAATTATATAATATTTGTGTTTATATACGAATTAGCTTTAGGTTACTTATACAAGTATCTTACAGTACGTCTTTATACCAACACACTTTGTAATGTCAGCAGGCAGAATATAAAACATTTGTTTATTAGGCGTGAGATTTTAAGACATTTATAGTATAAATAGTCGTTCGCAATTATTTTATCAATTATTATAATACGGCTTCCATATCATACTACGTATCGATTCTAGCAGTGTAACATGTTAAATTTTCAAGTATAAATTGCAATATTTAATAGACTAAAAGGAAATAATTTATCATTAACTTAAAATATTAATTTTTGCTAATCAAATTATGATAGTGGAGTATCTTATTTTGTTAAGTAGAAGGTCTGTATGAATAGGTAACTAATTACTATTTTGGTTATTTCTATAATTGTAGAATTATTGTTTAACACTAGCTTAGAAACCTCCTTGTATCCTTGGTTAAATTTCCTAAGGAAGTATTTTACCTACATACTAATGCAAGATTAATTAGAGTTCTTAGAAAGTTACTGTATGATCGTGTATTGCTAAAATGCATTAAAGAACTTTTATTTATAGATACGGTAACGACATAAATTATTGTCAATAAACTGTGCTTAATACTATTACAATACTGTCATGGTATCAAGTAAATAAAATTGATATTTCCTTGAAATGCATAAACGGTCAACTAATGGATTGATTGAACAGTATATCAGCATTAACGAGAAAGATCGCTTCAAAGAATCAAATCATACTATTATGTTTCAATAGATTATACAGCTATTGCTGAGAAATATTGTTCGTATTATTAATAAGCTCTCAATTTATAACTATTAGACCTAGTATTCCAATGTACATAAATTATCTTCAATATGATTGATTGGACTAAGTGGCATACTGATTAGTTTGGGACGATATAATATCTCCATCATCGCTAATATTTATGTATGTCTTTAATTTCCAAAATGAATGATTGATTAATTATAATTTATTAACATTGTATTAAAGCGTATTGCAAAAAGTACAATACCGAATATTAGGCCTATACTGTAAAACTGTATGCACTTGGATTGTCGAATCTGATGACAAATCAACGGCATACCATGTTACCTACTACCGTCAAGAATTAGATGGCTAAGTTTAGTAACTATAGTACTTTTATATGACGTACCATTGATGCTTACTGTAGGAATCACTATAGTTATAATTTTCACAATAAATTTTAGGACACGATACGCCAATATTTTCCATATATGTTACCTCCAGTTAACATTAAATTACGGTACAAACTAGAAGAGAAAGAAACTAACCAGATTCTATCAATCCCTCTAATTTAGCATTAATGATTGTAAAATCTCCTTCATTACCTTTAATCGATAAGCACAGTCAAAATAACTCTTATAGGTAATACGTTTATCAGTCTATATCTAACATAAAGTTTTATTTTTCCACGAATCTAATTCAATTTTTATACTTTCAATAATATTTACCAACAAAAGATTTTCTCAAACAACTGCAATATAAAATTTCTATTATAACCTAATTATCATGATTTTCAAATTACAATATAAGTGACAATTTAATGCATTACTCTATCATGCTTACATATTGCAAACATTTATCATTGTCAAGAATAAAATTGCCGAATATAACTTTAATTACATCATATTACAATCTAAGAGGATAACGTATCCACATTTTGCAGTAATCGTATGCTACCACATCAGATCTATATTCATGATCATAATCGCATGAATATTCGTCTAACATGAACAAAATTTCTTATAATTCTTAAGTGGATTAATATAAAGAGCCGCAATAATGATTTTTTCCTTTTATAATAGTCGGAAACTCTATTTTTTGTGTCAAGATAATATATATAGAATATAAAATTCTCTACGAATTGATCCATTATAATGACCAACTTTATATGTTTATTATTATTATCCATATAAGATGTGATATTTCGCAAGCATCAGTACTAATATCAATTAATTTATACTGTATAAGTATAAATCTGTCATTTCTTTTAATTTCATCTTCAAACAATTAGAAAGTTATTCATAATCTAATATTTTGTATAAATGAGTAATAACCCACTCGAAATGAAGTGCAGTGTAAATACCCATGTCGCAATTAAAAGTGTCGCAGCATAGGCGAAATTTTTAGCTGGAGAACAAATCTGTACGACCTGTAGATACTTAACGCTTGGCCGTTGTAGAATTTGATTTTTTCATTGTAGATGTTGTGCTAAATTAATGGATGTAAGGTAAACAAAATCGTTAGTACGCTTACAATTAGGTAACTATTTCATACATTACAATTCACTATTATTACTATAAATGAAATAGTGTTTTTTCCATTTTAATCAGAATTTTAAATTATGCATTTTTCGATCTGTCAAGTTCAACAGCAAATAACAATATCTCCCATCTTGATCTAAATAACGGCTTTACCTCTTAAGCGACTGCGTTGAAGATTTGCTCTTGGAGACACTGTTTCGAGAACCTTATTTTAGAATGCAGAGAAGAATTATAACTATAGCCTTAAACATGTAACACATATTCAATGACATTACTTTAAATCGTTTTGATATCTATATTACCTGGATATTTTGTACCAGTGCTGCTAGTCGATGAACCAGGACTATTAAGTGGTGGTGTACTATTACTTCTTTGCTTTCGAATTTCAGATTGAACGTTAGTAACTTGAAATTTACTTCGTGATTGAGCCGTAACAGAATCTTTTTGTGCAGGCGGTAATTTTACAGCTTGCGTCGATTTGTGATTGTGATTAATGGAAGATTGACTGCTAGAAGACACACCCAAGGCTAAATCAAAACGGAAGTCAAATATCATAACTTATCCATCTCGATTAAAACTTTTTAAAAATATTCAACACCATAATAATCCTAATCTTTCCCATCTATTCAATATCAAAACCTCTATGTAATAAATTTGAGTTCAAAAACTGCTTTCTATCTAATTTACTAGTTCTAATGATATTGCAGCCTTATCGAGATGCTGCATGCTACTACTAAATAGATATAAAAATATAATCAATAATAATGGAAAGAA
This sequence comes from Trichoplax adhaerens, assembly GCF_000150275.1. Taxonomy (NCBI): domain Eukaryota; kingdom Metazoa; phylum Placozoa; class Uniplacotomia; order Trichoplacea; family Trichoplacidae; genus Trichoplax; species Trichoplax adhaerens. The sequence goes on along the minus strand of NW_002060943.1, from coordinate 4,428,216 downwards.
ACAAAACTATGGCTCCTATTTCCAAAATATATGTGGTATATGATATAACTTACTTGTAGGCCGACTTGAAATTGAAGAAGCTACTCCTATTGATGGCCGCTTCGTCGTATTATTTTCCTTTTTTAAGCTAATTTTTTCATTATCTAGTGTATACAAATAGTTGCCTATTAATACTTAAAGTTATAATGGAGAGCAAGAGCATGATTTTCTTATCTTCTGATGCAGCTGTCGATATTCAGTGTCGGCATCGACTACTACAAATGCAATTCATGTCATCCAAATTGAATTTAATATTTTAGTCGCTTACTATGTTTTTTACTCGAATTCGTTTTCTTTGGCTTGGTTGCTAATTTAACTTTTGCTTCTTCTTCCTTTTCCTATTGGTATAATTTAAAGTTTTAAATTAATTTGAATCTGATCATTGGACTTGTTATCATTACTACTAATTGTTAATTATAAGACCTCAGAGCAAGGTACTGGTAGATTATAAAACTTTGCTTCATGAATGTTAATTACTATAGCCGCCTTATTTATACAAGCAAGCTTATACTGGATCATTCAAATTTAAAGCATTATAAGGATTACTGGCAAACGTACTTGCAAAAGAATTCGTCTTTCTTCGTCTTCTTTCTCTTTATCCTTTACATTTTGCTTGACGTGTGATAGAGAGCTCGACTATAGCAAGAAGTGAAGATTTATAGGTATAAATTATGGATATAAAACTTTTTTCAATTGTTACTTTAACCAAAAAGACAATAAATTATTAAGAATTGATAGAGAATAAGATGCGTGAAATCTTCGATATACTCAGCAGAAAATCAGCTCGAGTTACGCTTTTAGCCTTTAATAATCGTTTTAATTACCATTTATAAAATTTTTTAGAGTAAACTTGTGAATTATTGAAATAATAAATATGTGAATATTAAAAGTAATTCACGATATGGCGTAGTATAAATATATATGATCTGTTAAATACTAAGAAAAAAGAATATTTAGAGTATTTTTAAGATTTATACGTGAATAACATGCGACAAATAAAACTTAAATATCAAATTATAACATAGAGTTTATTGATCAAGACTAGTAAAGTAGAAACAGTATAATATACTATAAATGAAGATCATTTCATTTCTGGTAAAACTTAAGCTCACTGTCTGTAAGGTAATTTGGACTTTATCCATTTCCGAAACAGCCTAAATATCGGGAATACAAAGATTGCACTTTAACTTTCTGATGCCATTTAAAATTAAATTATAACTAACGAGTACATAGGGCTATCACCTTCCGCAGCGATTCTGAAACATCTTTGTCACGTTCACTGGATAGCATTTTAAGTACACATGCTTCCAGCTGCTTCATAAGTACGTGATCAGTAGGAATTTTCATAATTGATTTTAAGCTAGCTAACATAGGGCAAATTTTCAATTTGACATTGGCAACAGGATCCTATATTGACATAAAGAATCATTAATATCGATGGTGTCAAAATTAAAATACAAAATTGCAATAAATGATACACGATTTTGCTTGTACAGTATCAACGTGATTGGCCACTAATTTAATGTACATTATTCCCACTTACGGACATTAATTGGAAGATAACATCGATAAAATTGTCCTTGAAATATTTTTGAGAAAAGACTTCCAAAACAATCTTAGAAATATCCACAAAGAGAGATCGATTCAAGTAGCTATCACTTTTTCCATAGTCTAGTCAATTAATATTAAAAAAAGATTCTCAAGTCAGGACTATGGTCTTGAACAGAATTACAGACATCATTGACATAGAGAATTCTTCATTTGCATTAAATTCTGCCTATAAGAAATTTAAAATTGCTTTACCATCAACTAATCGTTGACAAATTTCCTTCTTTTGATCAGCTTTAGTATTGTAGCGCAGAAATACGCAAAGAGTTCTTGCAGCGGCTAACTTAACTGGGATAACATACTAAAATTGTTGCAGAAGCAGTTTCAAACACAACATAGGTAAATAAATGCAGCAACCAGAAATATTTTAAATTGCGGTTTATCTGATTCATTTATCTTCAATTTACTATTTCATTACAATTGCTTAATCTACTATTAGATAATAGTTCAGTAGGTAGCCGACGCAATAATGTATAATATATTCATCAATCGGTTAATGAATGTTTATGATGGCATTTTGGTAATTTCAATAATTGGAATTGCACTTAGAATATACCAGAATTTATAGTGTATTCCTGGCAGATATAAATCATTTCATTTATATTCGTTTATTCTATCAATACTGAAAGTATTTATCAATTATCAATTTAATGCTATTTACTCTACCTGATTTTTTATAGGTTCTTTAATTTCATCATTAGATTGTTCTTTCCTTACTTTTTCTCTGGACTATTTATTAGATGAAATTAATACATTACAAACGAATTTAGAGAGCTTGTTCCTAAAAATTTTGACTAGTATATTGTACACTGCCATAAGTTACTGAATCAATATTTAATATGAAAGAAAGTGAACTCGAATAAACACTATATATATAGACTTACAGCAAAGCTTAATAGCTTGAACAGATGCGGAACAAATTGAGAAAAGATTTGTTCAGACGTTGCAATTTTACTTAGGCACTGATAACTTGTTAGTAATTCGCAATGAAGTCGCCATTTACAAGAAGCAATTACAGTTCGTTCACAGATAGATAGTGCCAAAAGTAGATTTGTTATGTTCTGTAACAATTTTCAAATTATATCGACCTTTCATTAGAAAATAGCTTTGTATATGAGATACATGTTGTCTCTCTGTTATATTCGTATTTATACCTTGTCAGTTGAATTTTTTACTACGCTTCTTATGCTTTGATCAAGGTAAGGAATGAGGCAACGTAATACCTATGGAAACAGAATTTAATTATGCAATGATTAAAATAGGTACTGTAGGCCTATCATAATTGATAGTAACGGTCTACTGCATTGCTAGACTGTGTGTCTATCTAATTATGTATTTGCTTTTATCGGAAAATGTCTGATATTTAAGCGGTAGTGCATTATTACCATTATGTTATTACTACAGTGTAATTCTGTAAGAAAAAGACCTGCTATAAGCTACGGGTCTTGAGAGCATGAAATAGTAAGATAACGGCATCAGCTAAGATAGGCTAGGTGGTGTTAACGATAGTGGAATTAAGTATACGGACCGGGAAGTAATGGTATCTAAAGGTTGAGATCTACGATAAGAGATTACAATCAAACCGGGCCTGGATTCCTGGACCTGGATAATGAAGCAGACTAGATGCAGAAGCTAATTGAAGAAGATTATCACAAGGAAAGATTGTGTTTTACAAGGAATTGACAAGAAAGTGCACTCCATAAGCGTGTTTGTGAACATATACTCGGAAAGGACTGTAAAGGCCAGAGCCATTGAGGGAAAAGACAGCCTGCGAAAGCTACGCAGTAAAATAGGTCATATAAGTCATGCTACAGTATTTCAGCGATAAATTTATACGTAATAAACTATTTCGTCTAGTACAGGTTAGAGTAAACTTATTGTGATAATAGTGGCTATAAAGGAGTTGTTTTATTACGATGTCATACGAATATGTTTACTAAAATGTAGATCTTTGTCATACAATTCAATTAAGGATCAAAGACAAATGCAGTATACGCATTGAATGTCACTTTGTAAAAGCATTAATTTATATTGTCTGTAATTGCATTTATATCTGATTAGCGAGATTAGAAGATTAACAAAATTAGCAAGGGTTATAGCACCCGTTATATTTTGCCGACATCTTATTATGTTAATGTTAATGCCGAAAATAGTAAACTAATTCTCTGATTTTATTGATTGGATGATTTAATAGGCAACACTGTAACATGCAGCACGACAGCAAATGTATCCTCACCATAGGTTATAAGCATGGTTAATATTTCAATATTTAATTAAAGAACAGTATTAGTAAGGAATAGTTGCCGTAACTTAAATGTTAATATTCAAACTACAGCAGCTAATACAAAAAATTAATTCTAATCCTGGAACACTACATACAACTCGATTACATCTAATCTGAAGCTTAGCTTATCGGCAATTACAGCAAAATAAACTGAGTTGTTCACCGTAACATTTGACTATAAGAACATCATATGTCTTACGTAAAGATTAGCTGGCTTTGTAGATTTTTATATTGATTTGCGATAGCAGTATACTCAATAAAAGCACACAGAAAGGAAAGTATACTGTAGCAGCAGATGGATAATATATCGTCTTGGAGATCATTGATAATCCTCCTTCAATCAATTACAAACTATACCTCAGTGTCCTGGTCTTGTAATAACTCTACCAAATTATAATAAAGTGATGATGCTTCATCTTCTAATATCTTGGCAACCTAAATTTAGGCATAATGTTGTCTTATTAGCGTGGATGACTCTCATGAAAGATTAAAAACTAATTCACTACCTCGTGAAAGCTGCATGCAATCGTCTTTCTGACAGTTGAGCACGGATCGGAACAAAATTGCTTCAAAATTTTAGCTAAATTAGATTGAAACGCCGCAGCATTGACAAATACAGTCAGGGCCTGAATAACAGATATTAATGGCATTAATCGCAAGGAAAATTAATAAATATTAAGCTATTTTAGTATCATTGAGAATAGAACGATATCATCTCATTAAGCCTACGGTATTTCAATCTAATTAATATATATGCGTTTCGAGACTTACTGGAAAATTATAAGCACAGTTGATTCTACAGTCTTGGCTGACACCATGTGAGGTTTGCTTCAAAGTATTTGAATTTAATAAAGAGTTTGATACTGGAGTTTTTACTTTATCGGATGGCCCAAGACCTAATGTTGACATCTTAGCATAAAACGACTTCAACCATTCTTTTTCATCTTTAGTTAGATTTGCTAGGCGAAATTTGAATAAAACAATAAAATGAACGATCTTATATTTAGCAATAAAGTCTATCATAATTAAAGCTTGAACTTATTATCCTACTCTAGCATATGCAAGGCAAAAAATGTAAACATTATTTCAATTTTACAGATGCTACTAATGATAAACGTTCTTTGTCAATTAATTGTAAGTACTTAAACTGTATCGTACATATAATGAGATCATAACTGCAATAGGAAATAATTTAATATAATGACCGTTCCCTTCATGATACTTCCGTAATCTGTTAATGTAGCATCTATATTATCGTTGTCAATTACTCAAATTAGCCAAAGCGTAACGTATGTAAAATAATCGATTACAAGGCACACTGGCGTTTTAAGTTCACCAATGCAATGTGTAGTATCTTCTTCTACTGTATGATGTATTAACTTTAAAGTCGCTAATTTAGCCGTCTGGAAAATAATTTTCAGAAATTTTATAGGATATGTCTTTACTCATAAGAAAATAGTATCCTTGACTTTTACGTATTTGCTACAAGATGGTGATAAAACTTGATAAAAACTTACCATCCAATCCTATGCAAAGTTTACCATAACATCTTGAAATTACTGTTAATGAATTATCTTGTTTATCAACTGCTAACTCGCATAAATGTTTTATAGTAGGATAAATTTTTTCCTTGGTTGCTGGTATAGAGGATAAAGACAAAATAATTATAATTAAAAATTTTACTACAAATTTAATTCGCTCTGTATTTTAAGATTAACTAACAGTTATTATAAACATAATGCAAAAGCTATCAAAAAACTCAGAAATATGTATCATCGAAATAAATTAAGGTTCCTTTCATGACAGTTCAAAATATCTGCGAAACTCTGATCACAATAGCTAAATGAGTAGCTAACGCAAATCATTTCTATAGATGAGATAGAAAGTGAATATCAAGGAATAACTGCAATTTATTATAATTAGGGAGATGATTTAACGTCATATTGAAAGAAATACAAATGGAGCAATAGCGAATAAAATTTTAGATGTATTACTAAAAGTAAGAAGTTGTAATATAAGATTATCGACTAATATGTATAAATACCTGCATCTTGAGGATCTACAGCTTCCGCTATGCAAGCTAAGCTTGCTATTCTCACGCTGCTTTCTTCATCATTTAGTAGTTCAATTAATTCGGGTAGGATAAATCGCTTAATATCTGCTGTGCTATAATGACATTGTCGTAAGAGAATAAAAGAAGACTGTTCTCATAGCTAAAAACATTGTTACTTTGAAATTATAAAATGCTGCCCGCAGTAGAAACGAATGTGTTTTCTATATATCTTTGGTATATTGCAAATCATAGTGCCAAGAATGTATAACAGATGATTACTCAATTTTATATATTAAAATAGCTTAAATCAAATGTTAAGTTATCTAATCATGGGCTTACTTTAATGATTGAATAATTGGAGGTAAATTAGCACACATTCTTCCGCGTACTTCATAATCTACGTCTTGACATAAACTTTTTACTATAGGGATTATATTTTTATTGATCCTAGGAATTGGAACGTTTTGCATGGAATTAATAGCATATTAAAATAGCAAATAATAATGTGAATTGATTATATCAAATTCGAAGATCGACTAATATTTGAGCTGTTTAGTTACCATTCTGAATCAAATCGTCGAGCTAAGCTACCGGATAATAAGCAACTGGATAGCCGCGAAGCTACCGATTGGGAAAGCTTTGCTTTATCAATAAGCATGGGTAAAACCTAAATACAGATGTAGAACAAATACTTAGGCTAGAAACTGCTAATGAAATTATTTAAAAGAGACATAGTTGTGCTCTTAATTAGATATTTCCATAATTTCTTTGCTTTCATTTCAGTTTACCCTTTCCTGGAGTTGATGGCGAGGAATGATGGTTATACTAAAAACTAAGTTATCAAACCATATGCTAGCAACACCTATAGGATGTTATAACAGAGATATAAATAAGAATTTCTCATCCTAAAAATTTCAGTACTCTACTCTAATCTACAATGCAAGTCTATAAATTGAGCTGATAGTTTATAGGATTATATAACTAAATATTTAGTTTACTTACTGCTATCTTTGTGATCAGTATTAGCTTGAATAATAGGAAAGAAATGTTGAGCAAATGTATCTGCGTTAACTATGCCTAAACGACCAATACTTTGAAAGACAGATGATGCTAACGTATGAACATGATTTGGCTCAAGTGGTAAAATTTCCTGTAAAAGTGGGTCATAATACCAATTAATGCGTACAATTTTGTTGCGATATTATCAATTAAGATATACGCAGATGTTGATATATTAATAAATTTAATCTTAAGAGGTTAAAGCTACAATATTTTGTAGATTTAGCATAAATTTCTTACGTATATACATAAGATATAGACATTAGTTTAACTGTGAAACTATCAATAAGTACCATATTCGTTGTCACATTAATCCATGGCAGTATGATGGTACTAAACTAGCAACTTACTTGAAGCTTCGGCACTATGCATTTTAAAGTTTCCTTTTGATGGCATTTTAGCAGCTTTATTAAAGTATTGATGACGCTTTCACGTTGAATATCTTGGTTGGAACTATTTATATCAAATAGAAAAATTCTCGTTACATATAAATTAAAATGTAAAATAATATAGTTTTTATCGTTTGGTTTCGCTTAACTCTATATTGATTCTGTTACTATGTTAGATAACCTTTTCGTTATGGAAAATCACGTCAAAATTATTGGTAATTAGACTTTAACATTCAGTAACACGAAACGATATGCAAGAATTGTAATTAATGCATGGATCGTCTAATATAGCTTTAGCAGTTCAAATATTGTGAAGAATTAAAATATTAATATTGCTGATAATGTATAATTTGTATAGACTATGGCTACAATTTTAGACAGAACTTGGCGAGGAAATGTTACAGTTTTCCCGATTTTTACATTAATTTTAAGTCACTATAAAATCTGATCGCTTTTCAAGCTGCTATGCGATGGGTCAAGAATAGTTATTCATTAATGCAATGATTACTCATCAGACGATCTTTCTCTAATTCTTTATCTATGATATAAAGCAGATATATCTGGTATATCGTCTAAAGTATGGTCTAAATTTTTGGAAAAGATAGGATTACAGTAATATACAAATGGCAACTCCCTTTGTTAGCCCTATCCCGAAGCTTTTACAATCACAGTCGTCAGTGAAAAACAAAAAATTCAATGACAACTTGAATTCATTTTTTAAATCTAAAGAGCTTTTCTAACAAACAATGGCAAGGATCAAAGTTGACGACAAGAAACAATCCAATTCGTAATTTGCAATTGTAAAGAGTGGACAGCTTCTATACGACAGAAACATAAATGACGGATTTAACAGGTACTAAACGATTAAGGATGCCATTTTAAACTCCGGGTTAACAATAGCAGCCCCCAAAATAAAACAATTGGCATCAATTGATTTGATTACTGAATAGTAGGAGAGTTTTTGGAGTAGACTATTGAAATAGATATAAAGCCTAGCCAAACTGAAAGAATACACTAGCAGTAAATAGAACTTTAATCTTTATTCCACACTTATTTATCTATCGCAACGAGTCAGAATAATTAATTCGAGAATATCCTCTAAAACTGCTTCATGGTTTTACATAAAGGAAAAGGAACGATCTCTGTCTAGTGCCTAATGGTTAAAATATTTTCCGTGTTAAAGGAACATAGAGATTATGATATACGAGTGCTTCATCATCCAATTTTGTGATGAAATTGGCTATAGTACAGTCCTATCACTATTCGAGACACATGGCTATAACTCATTCATGTGGATAGTCTAAACTTCTCCAATGAATCTTAGCATCGCATTACCTTCCGCGCTCGTCTTTATAAGGACAATTTAAATTTAGAACTTATCAATTAAAGACTTGATGATCCTTCAAATCGAGTAAAAGCAGTCTAGCAGATAGTCTATCAGCTTTTTAATTAAATTTCTAAAACTCAATCAAAGTCCTTTAATAACAGCGATAATTTAAATCTTGGTAGTTTTCCTTCAAATGGCTACTCAGGCATTAAACAAAATAACAGAATGTACAGAATTACGGCTTATATATCAGTAGTATAGTAAATCATTTTCGATATCAATTTATTAATAAAATTGCAGTAATTTAGCATCAATAAGACATAGGCATGAGGACAAACTACTATCATTTTGATCATCATCCTCTATGACGATAGAGGCTCTGTCATATCACTATTCGAAACCCATCGCGTAGTGAGTTAAATTCCCTACATAATTTTACTATCGTAAGTCGTATATTCCACGATTACACTTCACAGGTGCAATTGGAATCAAGGGGCTATCGAATAAGGCCTAGATGATTCTTCAAATAGAGAAGAATCAATCCAACATATTATGTGTCCTTTTTCGTTTATTATTTTTATATGTTTATAAAGGTACTTCCGTTACAGTGATAAATTAAACCTTGATAGTTTTCTTCTAGGTGGATTTTGGGATATCTAATGAATCATTAGATTATAGATGCTCACTACGCCAATACTAAAAGTACATCACTTTCCTTGCTAACTTACCGATAAATAGGGTCAATAATGGATATATCGGTTGCAATTTTTCCGTAAAGTAATGTTTATTAAATAACAATAAGGACGAGCGCTTAAAAACTTATTTCTATACCATAATGAGAGTCGATCAAAGCTGTCACTGTTCTTTCAGGTCGCAAAGACATCATTTACTTTGATTTGTCAATATACATAATTTCTGCTGTAAAGTTGAGTTTTAGCTACATCGGACACTGTATTCCCTTTCATGACCTAATCCAACTAAAAGTTTAGTTATTAATTCGCCGATGCTACCATGATAAAATAATACTATAGCTGTCGTGCCAATACATTCGACTTAATATGTCGAAAGGTAAGTGTGACTATGCTATTGAAACTTTCCATTCTATCAAACATCTATTACAAAAAACGGATCAGGAATCTGAATTGCAGTTTCAGGAAGGGCTCCAGAGTTGACAATTAGGCAGCCATTGGAGACAGTAAAGAATAAAGCTGCAGTGTCAATTTCCCTTTGTGGTGATGAAATGGCCATATTGTATCATTTCAAGTTAATTGCCCATAAAAGTTGAAGTCAACCATGTGAACAATCTTGTATCCAAAATTATAATTCAATTTATTAAAATATTCTCCGAATTCTTTACAATCGAATTGCACTCGAGATAAACCCTCATGTTTTACTCGTGCAAATATTGATAGGATCATAATAATCTTGAGATCGAAAGATTGTTCTCACTGTGTCAAAATTTATTAATCAGAATTTATACGACTGTATAGGCCTAAAATAGATCTTATTTATAGAATAGATGGTAAGAATGTACAAGTATTTATCACTATAAAGAGGGAATTCGAATCAGAATTGGGCAATGCTTCTATTTCATTATTCTTGAAGATACTTTATTCCAAACATCGTCGATGGAATAAACTATTTACCGTTCTTAATTATAAAATTTCTCATTGCGTAAAGACACTCATGTAATAGCCTATCGTACCACAAAATCAGAATACTGACAATTACTTGATCTAATTTTGGCTATAAAAGCTCTTAAGAAATGCTATTGAGCGCTGCTACAAAATTCGGATATGTAGAGCCGTGAGTTTAGTACTTGAGTTAAATTCTTAATTAAGTATGGAATTACTAATATGCACTACCGTAGGCTGTAATACTTGCGTAGTTTAACGAGATTAGTTGCTCGCGACCCGGCAAAATATAGTAATTCAGTGCCCGTGCTTAGCGCGTGGAAGCGTAATAATTTTACTACCATTACTAAATAGATCATGCGCTAGGATTTATAAGCCAATGCAATGAGTAAATCGAGAGTCTTCTTGTTCATAGTCTGTTGTAAATACAGTTACGGTTGGATTTATGGTAATAAAGCTTAATTCGAGTTTTAAATCCACTTAGTTTGATATAGTGAAGACCCTAGAGAATTGACTTTACTACAGGATATTATTAAGGTCACATCTGAATTTGTCTATGCTCTATAGTTACTTCATTTTGTAGTCGTAGGATAATCTTTTGAAGATAATATTCCATCAATTAAAGACCGGAATAAACTACGAGTACATAGAGGAATGATTAAGATGCTCTACTGGGTCGTTATGGAATGAAAGTAAATATGGGTACCAACTACGAGGACTTTGTAATACAGTGGTGACAACTAAGGTTGGTGTGCTTCACACTATGGTATTTCCCCAGTAGCAAATGGATCTATTTCACCCATTAGTTAGTATAATTTAAATTAGAGCGTAACATTAGCACGAAGCGGAGAGCCTACAATGAGGTAATAACTTGAAAAATAGTTATTGCGGCAACCTCAAAAGATGAGAAATTTCAGTTAAACTACCGTATATAGTTATTGATGAAACGAGTAAGGCTATAAGTTAACGAAATTAAACAGATTCATAACCTTTAATAGCGTACATATGCTGAAAAAGTAGAGCTATCTTCAATAAATATTCTCGCTACTAGGATTATGGCTAAAGCAGTGAAATAGAATATCGATACTTAAATTATCTGGGCTTTAAGTAGATCGATTGATCTTGCATTATGAATAATAAAGTATTTAATCCGTTTCTACTATTTCTAAAGTCAGTGAAATAGAAAATCGATTTCTAAAGTATCGGATTTTTGAGTGGATCGATCACCTTGCATTAAGACTAATAAAAGCAATTAATCCATTTCTACTATTATTAAAATTAAAGAAATGGAATATCGATTCTTAAATTATCTTGGCTTTGGGTAGATCGATTAATCTTGCATTATGACAAAAAGCGTTTAATCCATTTCAGCCATGACTAAAATTAGTGAAATGAAAAATCGATTCCTAAATTATCTTGGCTTTAGGTAGATCGATTAATCTTACGTTATGAATATTAAAGCGTTTAGTCAATTTCTACTACTAGTAAAATCATTGATCAATAATTGGAACATAAACTCCACCTACTGCTAGCCTGTTTTAATTTTTAAACTTAATCAAAATATGGTGTTGTACTCGCAAATAATAAAATTTAATCCGTCCATTGAAGATTATCGTTGAATTAATGAGTCGTGATATCTAATCTATCAAGCATGCTGCAATTTTCTACATCTGAACACTGAATAATTTCATGGTTCAAAAGGGCTCCAATACGAGGAAAACATAAACTGATTTGCAGCTAGTCCCCACATCTTAATATCCCAAACAACAGTTATGTGAATCTAGTTACTAATGGATGGCTCTAAAAATATTGCTGGCGAACTCTTTTGAGGCCATTTGAAATAATAGCCTGGATATACCTTGTGCTAATAGTCTGTAATAGAGATTACTCGTGATCGAGAGTTTAAAAATGTTTCAAAATTATTTTACAATTGCCAAGTAAACTAAATGCCATTTCAAATTAAGATCCAGCTATTACAAAGTCATATACCATGATAGAGTTGGTTACAATCATGTTATGACTTATGCAAATGAAAAAGATGGAGAAATTGTCTAACTTATCAATTTCTGCGTCATTTTTTTCTAAATTTTTGTCTGTGACAAAGATTTGCCGTAAGTACAAATATTCAAGCAGAGGAAATTATGCAAAACAAAAATTAACACAATCCAATGAAAACAAAACTCTATTAAATCAAAAGAAAATAGGCGTAATTCTTGTTCTTATAATTAAGTATTCTTGCTATGAAACAAAACTAATTCATCATTTTTTGCTAGATCGTGAAGAATGTCCGAATTAAACCCACCAATTATCCCAACCAAATCCGCTTTAAAAATCTTTACAAAATAACATGACTCAAACTAAAATCATCATATGCACGTATGTATGCCACTGTACTACCATCCCATTTGATGGTAGCAAAACCACAAAAGGATAAACTATACCTGAGTAAGAAAAGAGCCCTTTCAATATCATTTAAATTTTCATCCACGGTTAAACTGTCAATTTCTTCAGCAGTCTATAGACGATAAATTGACGGAGAAAAGAATAAAGAATAATTGACTGAATCGATAAAGTAATAAATTTATTGTATATATCTTAGTATTCAATAATCGATTGAAGATGGATTACTACTTTCGAATCAAAGATTCATACAGATGTGAGTGATAATAGAGAGAAGTATTTGATCAAGCTTTCAAGATGGTAATAGTAGGAAATTTCCTCGCGAAAATCTTAACCTAAAAGTCTCTAACTGAAGATCATTTCACTGCATAGGTCAATATTCATTTGGATTCCGTTATTGCGGTTACAATGTAGTCTAAACAGCTGCAACAGTGTAATCTTAAATTTGAAGAAATTCATTCAGGATCTGAGTCAAATAACTATTTTCTATCATCATCCGGGCTCTCATTATCTACTATGATAGTCGCATAAAGGAGTTATACATCACACTACACTTGCATAATCTATTATAGAATTGACAATTTCTATTGGCATCCATGTGAAAAGACATCAAACAAGAGGCAGAATTAGTACTCAAAAGTGAATGTCAAATATCTGTTCAATGTCTGTTATGGGCACAATTGAGAGAAATGACAATCAAATTGTACGCTTTGATTTAAAGAATTGACTGCTCAAAATGGCTTACCTTAATAATTTGTTGAATTGTACGCTCTGAGCGCAATTCTTCCATATCAGCATGATCCAAATCAGCTGTAAATGTCCCAGCATACTTTTCCCAATCCATGTTTTACCTAATAATTCGATTTTCGTCGGCAATAATCCTTTCTTTAACCAGTATTAACTAATTTTATCAATTTCTTGATATCAACTGAGGATATCAGTTCAACCAGTTAACCAGTGTTACCACCAACACTTTTGCTACTGATTAATTCTCAAGCCTTGTTTACTACAATAATAGTTTAATGAAAATTTATGAAGGAAGATTGAACGTTGGAAAGTAAAAAAACTTCTAATTAGAATATTGATTATGTAATAATTATGCACAATTAAGTAGAAATAGAACTGAAATGCATTTAACAATATGTTCATTATAATTTGTGAAATGATGCTTAATAAACTGTCGATTAATATGTAAGGCGCGTTGAAAATGATAGAAATATTTACAATTACCTTAAGAAGAAAGAATCAGACCAAAAATGGGTTATATCATGTAAACGACGAAAGTAGAACGGTCGATTCGATGAATAACTTGAAATAGAGGAGGTTACTAAATGATACAGCCAAGAGTACCGGCAGAATCAAGTAATAAACCAACTCAAACTGAACTTTAATTTCAATCCTTTAAATGCAATATCATAGAATAAGTTTCAACAAATAAGTTGGGATATTCTATCGTCATTAGTCGATTAATAAGGTGAATTTGTCATAATTAGAAGAGAGAGCATCCATTGGATAGTAAGACGATCCACATAATCGATGAGTAAAGATGAGTTTGATAAACAAGTATGGGATTGACCAGTAATTCTTAGATGAACACAGTGTGTTAATATTTGATCATCACAGTTCTAATTCCCAAGTTTCTTCTTTCAGTCTTGGCGAGCAATTGCAATTCGTCGATAGGAAAGGATCCAATTAATATCGGATTATTAGTTTGCCAAGTGTAGTAATAATCGTTCTATCGATTAATCTTCAAATATTAGAGAATAGAATTCTTGTAACTCGACTGGAATTGTTGGCTAAATTCTTCTGTATGACCACAGTGTTGTTGTATGGTGAATAACTAGATAAAGCATTGATCATTGACTTGAATTATCCCCTTCTAAGCAAGAATGGCAGCCAAACTCCTATTTTCAATGCATCGTAAAATTTCTCACCAAGGAAGACTCAAATCGTTGAAAGAATAAGACTTAAGGATTGCCAATAAAAGAGCTACTTGGAAAGCTAGAATAAAGTCGAAAGTTTTGATATAACGTGATTGAAGGCAAGATTATGGAATAGCAGCGACAACTTATTGACCCATAAAAAATCTCTCACTTAAGTCCTAAGCTCCAAAATGCGAATCTCTAAATTTCCTTCCTGCATATTAATATCAGTGCGATGATAATAGAACTTATATGAATTTAATGAATGGTTTAGTACAGTCAACAATAGTTCAATATCAAGTTGGAAAGGCATCTATAATAACTTGTATGAAAATTCAATTTAACCTTCTAACGAGTGAAAAAGGTATCTGTATAGAAGAAAACCCGCTATGCGCCATAACTGTATATTTAATAGTGTAGAGAATAGAATATATGGAAAAATGCCTACACAATACATACTACAATAATTAATTAATATTGCACAATAAAATAGGTAATCTAAATCCTAACTACATATTAATACTTATAGAATAGAGTAATGAACGAGCGGCATAATATCAAATCTATATATGCCATTTACAATAGAATATTGATTAAACTGTCTTTCATCATATACAAGCAAATTTATTCTATTATAATTAAATGCTTGCATCGATTCTACTTCGATACAATTAATACAATGCATTACATTAAACTTCTGTTACTCAACTCAAACTGGCCTTATCGGGGTTAATAATTCCCTCCATTTCATCCAGCCTCTCCTTTCCATGGCAACCTTTACAAATCACATGGCTATCTGAGGAGTGTTGCTATGAGATACACTATGCAATCCTAATCATGACGTAACAATTAACGTGCCTACTCAAGAAAAGTGGCAATCAATTATGTATAACATTTATATATATTGACGTATATTGGCCCTACTACAATTAAGGACTTCCTATAGAAGCTCTGCTAACATTTGAAATCAGCAATATTGCAATTGTCGATAGGATAACTGGATTCAAATCAATAATTAACAATTCCATATCATTATGTTGTTACGCCTAAAGATCATTGGTCGTAATATATCCTCGTATATGAAAAAATATTGATACTGCAATAATCTAGAAATTTGTGTAACAGTTCTGTCAACATTTAAAGTCAGATTATGGACTAGCAATATCTCTGTTGTCGATGGGACAATGTAATTGAAATCAATATTAGTAATTCCAAATCATTACGTTGTTGCGGTTGAAATAGTTAATTGGCCGTCGTATCATATATTTGGAAGTATAAAAGTGTGGCAATAATTTAGAACTTCTTATGAGGATTTTATCAACATTTAGAATCAGCCTATGGACTTATCGATGTTGTCGATAGGATAATCTGATCGAAATCGATAATTAATAATTTCATATCGTTATTTTGTTGTGGCCAATTATATATGGACGTAAGTTAGTACTGCAACAATTTAGAATTTCCTGTACAAGCTTTGCCAATATTTGAAATCAGTCTATGGACTAGTAATATCACTGTTATCGATAAGGTAATGAATCGGAATCTATAATTAGTAATCCTATATCGATGGGTATGACGACTGATATAGCAGCATGCTAGCGATAATCAACTTTCAGTATTAAAAGTCTTGATCTTTTCGTCGATTTTCCAATCTATTCTAGCCGATACAGAGCTTTATTGATGAAACCAGTTGAATCAATAATTACAAATAAATTAATGACAGGATTCAATTATGGTATCCCAGCGGTAAAAGAATTTCGATATTAAACCTTAATACAGTAATGGCATGTCTTGCCATTGTGATATATAATTTTAACATTATCTATTCAATCAGTTCAATTAATAATAGCTAACCATAGACATATTTAACCTTACTGATATATGATTATTACTAAACTAGTACGCCAACTATGAATTATACGATATGTAATATTAAACCTTTCTGTAATTTCTTTCTACTAATCAACTGCTTATATGCTATATAGTATACGATATTGCAGAAGACAACAGAACGTAAATTATTAATCCTAAATGGTTTAATAGTATACTTGGTGTATTGATCTACTAACGGTAATTAATTGTAATATAAAGCATTATTTATTTAATAAGCTTCCAGTTACTTACTAAGTCACCATTAGTACTTACAAAAATGATTTCAATTCAATAGCTATAACCAAAAGGTATATTTTGGCTACCACTAGCATTTTACTATTTTAAATGACTCGAGGACGTCGGATTTCACGCCATCATCCTATGCATAAATCTAGTCCAATAGCTAATATCGATATATAAATATAGACGCAAAATACCAAAGTCATTAAAAACTGAAAGTGAGATATTGCAGATAGCTATATATTTAGACCATTGATAGCCTAGTTACAATAGACCTTATGATAATATTGCAAATAGTCTGATGATTGTACCACTACAGACTCCCGCATAATAAAATATTTGGATATACAAATTTAAAGATTCAGCGGGCCTTTCTAGCAAAATATCTGAATGCCATATATCGAAATTTATAGCTAGCTTCCAAGGATATTCATAAAATTCTGCCTTTTTAATACGTCACAATTAATTATTGTAACTATAGTAAATAACCGAACGAGAACGTAATTCTCAAATATCCTATGACAGTCGCTTTAATGCATCTATATAAGCCATAACAGTAAGCAGATTCGTACTCGCATATAAATGCAACGATAGATAAATTGCTAATAGTTCGTCAATGAGGTACATGAGAAATTCATTAAGCGAAATATACTGATAGGCATCTGTTACGGAGCTTGATGCTCCTTGCGTATAACTAGTAGTAATTTACGATAGTAGAATAACTGTAATGATATACTGTCGTGTGATTAAAAATATTATTAGAGTTTGTCGTGTTGTAGACAACAATCCCCAAATGTTAATTGATTATTACTATTGCGTTTTCTGATTGAAGTTATGATTGATAAATTTCTTAACAATGAATTTGCGAACAAATGTTTACTGGTCTAGATCAGTTAACCCTTGAACAGCTGTAACTGTATGTTGGTAGCTTGTCATTATATTTCTCGAAATAATGTAAAAATTTACTCTAAATCAGCAATTTTGGCGAGGGTTACTTGTTTAAGGTAAATCTATAGTGCATTTTACCAATCGATTTGACTTTAAGTATTATAGTTGAATGTAAATTTATACACCGAAAGCGTATTTTTATCATGTAAAATTCTACCGTAGGTATATGCCGGTTTATGTTCCCTAAGGCTGGTAGATTAACGCGTATAAACATAGGAACTATACCATCTCACTTGCAATAATTCCGATATTTGCTGTTTAAATTTCCGTTGTAACTAGTAATTAGATCATACACCTAAAAATGATTTACTTTTTACTATATATAAATCAATGTAAACCTCGAGCAATCTACTATAGTATTGCTATACACATTCTATAAAATAACTATTCCATTTGATTGCAAGATTTCCTAGCTTCCGTAGGCTTTACAGAAAATACTTAATTAATGTCAGTTGCGTACTTTGAAACTTAAGTATATTCTCTATACCGCATTCCGGTGCCAATTCAAATCATTGGCATTAAGACTTGACGGAAACAAGTAATATTTGATATTATAAATAGCGAAATTCAAAATTTTCTTCAGCTGAATGACTGGTAAGTAATTGAATTTTATTACAGAATGTAGATCATGCTTATTGGAATTACGTCATCAAAAAACTGTAGTCTATAAATATGTCACCGAATTTGTATATCTACGTTACAATTCGGTACATGGATACAGTATGACAGTCGCAGAAATAGGATTGATCAACACCAACTTCATATTCGTTCGCATAATTCTCGATCATAAAGTAAATTATGAAATAGAGTAAGCGCAACAAAGTTTTCTATTTTCGATCGAATCATTAAAATACTTGTCTACTATTAGAAATTGGAATCAGTGCAATAAAGAGGTTCCAACGTAGACAAATACATTGTGGGCTCATACAAAATGATAATCTTACTCCTTTTGGCGACAAATGGTACAGCACGACGCTGTTTCACATCATCAATTAATGCAAATAAAGCCAAATTTCGATTGATCGCATACTGTACAGTAATATGTAAATATCTATCTATTATACTGTATATATAACATATATACATATACGAATATATATATGTATGCATATATATTTTTTAAGCAAAGGATAATTTTACTAGTTGGCTATAAAAATGAAGGTCACAACATACAACGTAGAATATAAGAAATTTCTTCACGCTTTTTCTTTTGAAATATGCAAAACAGATTAAAAACAGGCTATCCTTTTAATATTTCGAAAAATGGGTTCTGCTCAATTGTGTATTGGCTACTAGTAGATTATCTCAATAAGAGGGCGAATGATCGATCCCATTTCACAAGAACTAAATCTTACAGCCAAATATGCTATATTAAAAATCATGCCCATAGGGTGGTTGATAGGTTGCATCACGTGAGGGTCTCGGATTAGCATTGTTTCGATAATTTCCATCACGCGAGCGCTAGATTAATGTAAATATACGGAGAAAGTCATTGCAAGACCTTACCATTATGTATTCAAGGTAAAATATTACAATCGTTAGCTTAATGCACATATTAAAAAATATTTACAAATAGGGAAGAAGCCGACCTGATGTCCATAACCACCACGCCTGTCGTGGTGATCCCAGCGTGAATACCTGGGATTATTGTGTTGATTATGGTATGGGTTATGACTATTCTGATGCTGAGGCGGAGGGCGCTGCCAGTTTACGTTCGCGTATCCTGCTGATTGCTCATTGCTACAATAAAAAATAGCCATTACGATTAGTAAAAATTAGAGACTGTTATCATCTTCATCATAATATTGCTCATAGCGCGTACTTGTAAGGGTTATAACTTCCTTCGTACATAGTCCATTGAGATTCTTCTCGTTACAATGAAAAAGATAATAAAGTATTATGCAAATCCCCTATAAATCGATTTAATGTGTTCAAGTAAATTTTACCGGCCGAATACGGAGGGCGCCATTGGTGAGTAGGGTGGTAAGAATCGTTCCGAGGTAAATTTTGTCTAATAAAAGCCCAAATTGATTATGATATTCAAAGTATTACAAGTAGTATTACTAAAGAATTGTCACATGAAACAGATAACAACTCTTATAACCTGATCATTCTTTGACCAGAAACTGGTACTTGCGCTTGAGGAATATTACGAGAGAGTCCAGTCATCGGACGATATCTTCCATGACCACGCCTGTCATAACCAGGTGGCTTTAACACCCGGGCGGGAACGCTATAGAGAGTATAAATTTGCTACTTTTCAATCTGCTTAATTGTGTCAAATGCGTTAAAGCTAACATTTTTACCATGCATTAGCTAGCCTTCTAGATAAGTAAACATGATCTTCGGGAAATGTAGGTGGTAAATATTTCGCACTTTAAGAAAAAATTCGTATTTAAATTAAATCCAAGATCTATCAGATTTACGAAACAGTGACATATAGCCTCCATTTATGAAACTATTTCGCACTGAAATCAAGCGTCTGACCTTATAGCATTACTATTTTCAATATTCTTCAAAAATGGAATAGGGGAATAAAGAATGCTAAATATAATTATTTGTAGCAACTGTTAGTAGATGCGGGCGCAATTTCTACAAATGGCGCTGAAATCTCTACCGCAAAATTAGTCTAACCTGCCTAAGTTGATTCCTCGATTATCTTTCTTGACAGAACCGTATATTTGTTTCCATGAAGTTTCTATTAACTGTGATGGCTAATTAGTATAAAATAATTTCATTGTCAATCACGGGTATAAATCTATAACTACCAATGAGATATCATTTCATCTACAAACCTCTTTTTCTGTTTCGCTAGTATCAATTGAAAATAAATATGTAAATAATGGATGGTCACGGCTTACAAACAAGTAATCGCATCCTAGGCTATTTCTTTCAACTACACAGATAATAAACTCATTAAAAGGTTGCATGCACAGATAATCAGTACTGTATTTTATGACAATGTAATCATCAACCATACTTTCTTCTTCGGTCAAATCTCCATATAATTCCTTTAATGCATCTTTAAGTCGCACTTCGTCAACAAAAGGCAATAATGCAACCCCTATCGATGACAAGCGTAAAGAGAGTTGATGCATGCAATCTAATAGCCAAATCACTGCAGAATATTAGCCAGAATGTTACAAGCACATTAGTACCTTGCCAAGCATATTTTTTTCCATTAAGGTCAATTTTGAAATCTTCAGGATAGAAATCAATGATTGGAGAATCCTTTTACACATAAAATATTAATTGCATAAAAATTACAGACATAGACGTAACAACTTGTGATTAGGTTAGACAATACATACTTGGTCAAACATCAGTTTGGCCCATGATTTCGGAAGAAAGCTCTTACTTGCAGCCGGAAACACACTCATTAATTGCTCTAACGGTGTCAACTAATGATACAAATCATGAATAGTCAATGAAAAAATTAAATCTGCAATATCTACATTAGCATAACAATTTTACCGACTTAGAAATGCATGTTTGTAATAATTTTCACATTATTCTCACCGGTATTTTAATACTGGCAAAATCGACATTAATATCGCGGATGTTTATAAAATCAGAAGCAAAAGGAGCATAGTGGTAGTCAAAATACCATTTCCAGCATTGGCAACCCTTCGTCATTGAACATTACTATAAATTAGTCTTTTTATTGGTGCAAACTGTTAAGAATATTAGATAAAAAGCGGAAATATTGCTTATCTGAGCTATAAACCTGATAGTAATATAGCATAACCCAACATAGGCCTTTTACATATGATGCAACCTTAAGAGGAGAATTGTTAAATTCCAAAATCAATTCTAAACTTCACTTAACTATTCATTAGCTGCATTTATTGCTTATTAAAGAAGCATGTGACGATCGATTTTACGAAGTACAATGTCATGCAGTGGCAATGTAGGTAATTTCTTAAACACGTTGTAATTTTGACTTACAACTTTGCCTCGGAACTCCTCATCTTCTGTGGACACTTGAAATTTATTGAGGTAATATCTTTCTTTCCAACCCTCTTCTCCCAATCTGTAAGATGATTTACAAACAGACAATACTATGAAGAAAGAACCCTCGATAAGGAAAATATTTTCTACACTACAAACCTAATTTCATCCACAACTTCGTCTTCCTTCTCGTCTTTCTGTCCATCCATTACATCATTTTTACCTGTCTCTTCAGCCTTGCGTAATTTTTTTGAAGCTTGCTCACTTTGATCGTCAGCGCAAGCCTCACTTTCACCGCGCGTACGTTTCCCAGATTCATTGTTGATAGGAGCTGAATTACTTTCCGGTAATGGATCACTTTTCGAAGATTCCCCATCACTATTCTACATATATTAATAATAAATTATAAGGTTAATACTAATCATTTAATGCCAAGACGCTTTATCGAAAATATAACCCTTACCAAAAGCATACGTAACTTTTGGGCAGCACTCTGTCGTAATGAAATAAAATTCGAAAAGATTAAGACTAACGATAGCTCATAAATTATTGAAAATAGTTCTTACCAAATTGCCTTCATTCCTTCTATCGATAAACTCTCTTCGATCTCCACCATCTTGGGAATTTAAATTCCTCTTATCCTTGTTAAATTCACTAACAGGCCTAGGATGAAACGGGCCTGACTGATAATGTCTAGGATTCTGATACTATAAATTATAATTCAAAGTATATTTTAAAGATTCGATGTCCTTGTGAAATCACAATTTTTAATCAACAATTCCAGCTATATTGTACCGGCTTATTTCTATTCTGCCTTTCCTTCTCTCTCCGTTTATATTCAGCCTTAATATTTAATTGCAACAATTAAGAAATCGTATTGTGCATACGACATTATTTTACGAATGTTAGTCAATAAGCAATATTATAGCAGAAAACTACCTCCTGCTGTAGGCGTCTTTTAAGAATTTCATCTTCAACATTTCCTAAAGCTATAACACCAGTTGTTAATGTAGTTGAAGCTCTTTAGGAGCTACAAAAATAAGAATCTGCTAGCTACTTACAAGTCATTAACAACTGCACTCTTCGTAAATTTACTCTGCCATTCTCCGTTAGATAACCCTGTTGCAATATCATTATCTGTTAACTACCAACAATCATAGAAATGATGGTGCTAGAAAATAAGGATTTTTACCCCAGCGGAGTGAATTATAGTCTTATATATTCCGATCAGTCGATCTATCGCCCCTTCTCTGCATTATAAAAATGCGTTGCAAGAACATTTATTCATATATATTTGGAAATAGCGATTTCAAGAAACAGATCTTTAAGCCAATTTTGCTTAGCGATAACAATGAATACCTTATTTGTAGCGAAGGCAAATGCGGTAAAAAGTCATTACCAACGAAGAAGCATAGAAAAACCCAGTCATCTATGACTCTCTATGTAAATAAGTAGCAAAAGATAATGAAACGGAGTTTAATGATTAATGCCTTAAGCACAAATTTAACTCTTACCTCGATATCATATTCAAAAGGTAAACCATCAATACGTAAATCTCTTTCTAAATACTTTCAAATGAAAATTAAAATACATTTCAAATACAGAAATCTTTCTCGATTAATTAAAAAATTAGAAATTAGGGTAAGCAAAATTGCTATAGTATCTGTTAAATATGGCTTGCCTCGTGTAATACCGATAAACGAACAAATACAAATTGTTTCTCTTGTGCAGGAGGAGGCAGTTCATCAAACTACAATGCATTAAAAAACAAAATTGGCGTAACTTTGATTCAAATACAATATCAAGAGCAAACTAAAGTAGAAATTAGGCGATAGTTTATTAAGTGTGATACTGCATAAAATTTTAAACGATTTGCGAAGAGTACTACTATACTTACGGATCCTTGCTTTTTACGTGCTTTTCCTGTACATTCCTGCATTGAATGACCTAAAATTTATGGGCGGAAAAATCTCATGAGATCGGTATGAATAGGAAAATATAGTCATGTAGAGCCTCTGTGTATCTACTCCGATAAATGTGATTTTGACCAATTCAAATCATCAGTAATTGCAATCCCTATCAGTCTCACCATATTGATTACATATTTCACAAGGTTTCTTAGCATTTGGAACAAATTCTTCACGAATTATGGTAAAGTTAGGCTCATGAGTCGCCATTCCTATATAATCCACAATACAGCGTAGATTTGTTACAAATATGACTAATTTGTTAACAAAATTTCGTAGTCTTTTCTTGATAACGATACGTACCTAGCATAATTAAATCAGCTGCGTAATGGAACGAAAGTAGACATCAAATAAGTTTTATAGAAATAGTCCATATTTTAAGCTAAGCGTAAATTTGCTAAAAACGTTTTCAATATTCATGATAGTACATACCGTCGGCGCCATATAAACAGTGGCTTATATTAGGATCGTAATGTTCATTTTCTGTATCAATCGGAAAGTAACAATAGATCAAATCGAAGCCTTTAGGACAATTCTTACTTAATGACTTCCCTATTTCTATGCTTGACTAACCTCTCTGACTTCGAATAAAATCCATAATTTTATGTTCACCTTCACCGGGCACGTTTGCATCCGATAATATAACCTACGAATTTTTGTGTTTAATAACTTCAAAGATGATACTTGACATAATAAATTAATACGTTAGACTCACAGCAATCTTGCTCCACGCAGGATTATTATTTAGTCTGTCAGCAACATAATAGCGAAGACACTTAGCTAGTTTAGCCATAAATTCTGTCCCCTACGAGCAAGAATTACGGTTATTAACATCGCTCTATCTCCGTGACAAACAATAATATTCATAATTACCGGAGTAATACAATTACTATCAAAGGAAGTAGAACTCGATATCTGAGGCTCATCTTCCAGTAACCCTTTAATAAATGTTATTACAAAAACATAATTGAAATTCATTTACATAATTATTACTTATTCTCATTACGTTATTATCTAGTGATGGTGTAACGAACCTTTATCAGCTAAATCACCGCGAATTTTTTGAACTTGTTCCACTTTTTCTCTTAAATAATAAAAGAGATGTAGGTATATAAGAGTCGAAATAACCGCGGCCTTTGTGACATATCACCATGATAAACTAATAGTAAAATCATGCTAAAGAAAATCACTTATAAAGTGCTAAGATCATGAAGTAAATTATGATAATTTCTTAAAAACACAAATATGAGCTATATGATTTTAAAACGATAACAATTTTAAGAAATACAACTACTTACCGAGTATCCTTAGCGGCACGGAATCGCCTAGAACGTTGTTGATTCATTTTAGCCTTAGGTGCCTTAAAGGCAAACATCAAACAGATCAATAGGCAAAATTAACACAATTTATGAACCATTTCACAGCTGTAATACAAATTTATGCTTTCTTTATGCTATGGAATTTCCTTACAACTCCATCGATTGCCATGTATATCAGTTTTCTAGGTCGCACAATGTTAAAAATCCTATGAAAATTATTAACCTATTTTTAACAATATTTATCTCACTGAAAAACATCATTAAAAGTCAAGATCATTTTATAGCATTACCGATCAATATAATCAAATATAGCAGTCATCATGTCATCTTCTGTTTGAGGAGCGGGCCTAGTAAGTCAGAATAGTTACTACTACAGTATCCAATGCAACTACATACGTAACAAAATTTCATCATGAACAATTCTTTCAATATAATCCTAGCTGACGCTAATATCATAAAAAAATAATGTGCCTATTGGCACCTAGCAATATTCCTATCAATGGAATTTACTCCCAGGTCAACAAGGTTGGGGAATTACCAATTAGGTTAACTGCAATTGGATAAAGATCTAATTTTTTTTTCAAGATATCTGATTTTATGTCATAATGCAGAAAGGATTGCAGATGCTTTATAGACTAGAGTATACTGCTCATATTAGTTCAAGTTAATACAATGACTCTATGAAGATATATACTTGTCTTCTGGATGGCAGCAGGGATGAATGATTCCGTTCATATCCAAATATAGGTTATCAAATTCGACACCATTAGGATTTGGACCTGTGGCGTCGACGGACGGATCGGACTCATTGGCATTCTTAGCCTATTGAGCATCAAAATAAATACATCGATCAAATATATTAGCACTAATGGAATTGTCTATTATTTTTGCAAAGTCGAATGATGGACGGATTATATTCGTTGGTATTGTTAGCCTATTGAGCATCATAATAAATACATCGATCTCATATGTTCGGACGAATAGAATTTTCCGCTCTTTTTGCAAAGTAGAATGTGCAAATTAGCATCAATACCGCAGTATAAGTACTGTATTATTCTAGAGATGCAATCCATTATGGATACTGGCGTATAAAGTACAAAGTACGCGATGATGCAAATTAGCATCAAGATTCACTTGATTATGAAATGAATGTTGTACGTTATCATGCATATCTATGACATCTTTATTACAAGGGGACGGAACTTATGCATCGTGTAAGAGCTATAGTTGGAGATTTAGATGGATGATAGTATATCGCTGATACTGCACAACTACCATACGCGATTATCAGTTATAATGCAAGATATGGAAATAATTATACCTTTTCTTCATAGCAATATGCTATAATAGAAGGATATTTCTTAGATAGCCAACGGAAAAAGGCAGGAACTCCCATTGCTGAATTGTAAAACGATTGATTGTAGTAGCTAGTGGATAGCAATGATTAATTTGCGTTACTTGTGGCTAGGGTAATTGTTGTTATTAAGCATGTGGCCGATCAATTTTCCAAAGGTAAAGTTGAAAGCTATGGTCAGCTCAATACCTTCAATAGGATAAGTAGCAATTTAAGCAGTGATTTGCTGTATTATGTTGACAGTGGATACGTTGGGCTAATTTAACGTTGATATTCAGACCACATTCTCCGCTTCACCAAGCTGCAATTTCTAATGTCCAACGAAAGACAATACCATTAACATTCTAAATGGATCACTTCAGTAAGCGATTAAGGTAATGAAGAATATTGGATATTGATGAAATGACTCCTATTACTCAGAAGAATGCTGAAGCTAACAATTGATCAGATCGATCGAGCAAGTATCCCTAGAATAATTTATCCTAACCATTGAGTTTTCAATGATTAATAAATGAGGTAACATTGTCCATTCAGTACTGTACATTAGTGTAGTCCACGATACAGTACTCAACCATTGAATGGTTGTATGACGCACGATACTACTGAACAATTTATAGCAGACTAAGATTGAATTTCCACGATGGCTGTATCATATAAAATGGTCATGCAGGGATGCAATAATGGAAGTTACTTAGCTCTGTTACCTTGATAAAATGAATTACCTCTATAAACAAATAGATATCTCGAAATAACAACGGACAGACTTGAACTTCTTTCTCGCCGCTGCTAATTAATATAAGCTGTAGGTGCAAGCGCCTAAGTCGTAATCCAAGCTGTACATTGTACAATGTACAGTACGTGCAGTACAGTACTGTACTGTAGAATGACTTTACAGTACTGTACACTGTATAGTACAGTACAGTACTTGCTAGTAGTGACATCATTTTGCTAACAATATACAGTACTCTACTTGCTAGTAGTGACATCGTTTTGCTAACAATTTACAGTACTCTACTTGCTAATTGCTAGTAGTGGCATCGTTTAGCTAACAATTTACAGTGCCGTACTTTCTAATAGTGACATCGTTTTGCTAACAATTTACAGTACTCAACTTGCTGGTAGTGACATCGTTTTACTAACAATATACAGTACAGTACTCTACTTGCTAGTAGTGACATCGTTTTGCTAACAATTTACAGTACTCTACTTGATAGTAGTGACATCGTTTTGCTAACAATTTACAGTGCCGTACTTTCTAATAGTGAAATCGTTTTGCTAACAATTTACAGTACTCAACTTGCTGGTAGTGACATCGTTTTACTAACAATATACAGTACAGTACTCTACAGTACTTGCTAGTAGTGACATCGTTTTGCTAACAATTTACAGTGCCGTACTTTCTAATAGTGACATCGTTTTGCTAACAATTTACTGTACTGTACTGTGTACCCTTAATCCCCATTCATCATGTTCATGATCAAGTCCATACTGTACAATAGGCTAGGCCTACTGTATGCTAGCCCAAAATAGGTAGAAATTCTTTTTTTACTCCTGTACAGATTCTATTCCGTAAAAGTTGTCCCTTTTGCGCCACTGTACTACTGTGCATACACTCACTGTACAGTAAGCTCTATCGTCATCGTGATACAAGGAAGTGTAAGTGGGTAGGTAGCAAACGCTCCTTTGTCATTTACTGCTGTACTGTACACTGTACATGGTGCAGTAGTCAAGAGGATTTTCAACTCCAGGCTTTTTGGCATACTAAAGCCATTAAGCGCTTGCTCCATTCTGTGATTGGTTTCTTTTCTAAATCAAGTCATGCTAGTTTAGGGTGGGAGGGATATTGAAATCTATTTCTATGTTACCAAGTTCTACTTCAAAATAGTTATATTAAGTTATGAATGTTCTTCAATTATAATTACTACAAGCCATGATTACGAAAAATAGATACAGAAGATCCATACTAAGCAATTCATTTTTCCATTTTTGGGCCTCATTTGGTATCAAAAAAAGTCTGTCTGTCTGACGAATTTCCTAGCCAGGTGCATCTAGTATTCTAGTGCATGAGTACCGCATTGGAGGATAAAATAAAATAAAAAAAATAAACGAAAAACAGATGCAGAAGATCCATACTAAGCAATTCATTTTTCGATATTTTGACCTCATTCGGTAGGGTATAGTTACCAAAAACAAGAAATCACATCTCATCGGCCAAAATTAGGTATCCGTGTCCCACAGTGTAAATCGTTGGTTGTGATTCTACAGTTATACAGTACAGTACAGTAATCCTAGATTGCGCATTTTCTTGAACGATCGTTGCAATCGTGGACTGCTACTGTATATTGACCATAGTCTTTTGTAGTCCGGGTCTACTAAGAAGGGGAAAGATTGAATTGATCCAAAGTACAGTATAGGAGTTTAGTTATTCACTACTATATACGAGTAGGGAGCAGAGAGCTTCAAAATGACGAGATGAACCCCTAGATCCAGCTTGAATCCTAAAGGCAATATACGCTCTTGAAACTAAACTCAACCTTAAATCACCAAAAATTTCCACCCGCCACTCGCTCAACCTGAACCAACTCGGTTCTTCTTTGCAGCATCAGAATCAACCACAAGTCCACAACTCAACTCGCTATTGGATTGAATTTCACGACCCCAACCGAGCACTCTGATATTTTTCCATAGTAGTTACTACTGTAGGTTACAACATTAGTATGACTGCATCAGTACTGGAGTTCGATGAAATCCCATTGAATTCCTACTCCAGCTATGTCACAGAGATTTTCAAATTGTATTTTTCTAGAATCTCATGGCCTGGCATAGAGTAATATTACGAGAAATTCCTTAGATGTAACTATTTTACACTAAGTTGATATAGTTTTGTAATCTTACCACAATGGTCATCAACAAATTGTTGTGGATTGATTGCATTTTGCTTCAATCATTCAATCGTCGTCATTCGTACCGCATCTGTCAGCTATAGACAAACCCTGAAGTTGGCCAATGCCCGAATGATGGCTTAAATTAGTCGGAAATTTACTTAATCAGCTTCACTCTTGAGTTGAGTTATCATTTTCAAATATTTTGTTACGTATTTCAAGAGTAATGTTGATTAAGCAAATTTCCCTAAAATGGAACCAATTCACTACCCTTCGCTTTTATGGTGTCATAAACGGCTTTATTCTTATCTAACCATAAGGAAAAGAAAGAAATTCACTGGATCGTTCCTAATGCTGAATTTTAAATTTATGTAACTCTAACAACCCGTCTTATTAAATATAATCAGTCAAATGGAGCAGTGACATCAATGTAGCGTTCTTTAAAACCTTTTTGTAAAGATATCTTGAATAGTATTTGGAGCAGCTACTTTTATAAATTAAAATCATTTTATTCAGTTCCGCTTCCTTCATTTGCATACGTAATTAAATGGAATAGAATTCGTAAAATGCAGAGTTGATTCGGAGATGAGCAGCAGTATATCCATTAGTTGTAAAATAGATCAAAATACAGTACTTTAATTAATCGCAATTTCATGCACGGCCAGCTTTAGTAAAGCAAACATTGATACGTTTGGATTGCTATAATGGACATTCCCGGAAAGATTCTGCAGAGAATTACCGGCATTAATCTGCATGGAGTGTGTTTGTGTAGGCCTGCCTGGTGATTTATATTTAGGGTCACGGACACCAGCGAGATGAACGGAGATAGTTAGTAGGA
Source organism: Trichoplax adhaerens (assembly GCF_000150275.1). Lineage (NCBI taxonomy): Eukaryota > Metazoa > Placozoa > Uniplacotomia > Trichoplacea > Trichoplacidae > Trichoplax > Trichoplax adhaerens. The sequence goes on along the minus strand of NW_002060943.1, from coordinate 4,398,130 downwards.
CTGTAAGTATAGGACCTTGCATATTCTCTACATTCTACAGCGCTATTGATGCATGACGCCGACGGAAATATATGATCATGGCACCATGCAGGGCCAACTGTGATAGGGAGTTTGCTATGTTGTCAGCTTTTTTACAAATAGGAGTCAAATCATCACATGGTTAACTACTAACATAACCTAATTATACCGACAGTAATTACTTTTCCCCAGTTGTCATAAATATTCATAAATGGTCCACTAATCATTCCGCATATCCGTACTTTCCATAAAATAATTTTTACCGTATTTCAAGCTATCCAACCATCAAAATCAATTTAAGGATGTCGAAGTAAAGGTTGCAAACAAAATAATCCTAAAGGAAATTTTCTGAAAGGTAATATTTCACTGTAATTAATTTCCAATGTGATGTTTATGAATATTGCAATAACATTTATTTTAATGTTATAGGCTGAACTTTGTATGTACTAAATGTGGCATGACTAAGTTTCACTGATGAATCGTTTTTACAATTCCACGTTCAATTACACTTAGCCATTATTCGATAAAGCCGTAAGCTATTTATAAGCATACTAGCATTTACATAGGTATACAGTAGACAAAGCCACTATTATGATTATATCATATAACTGATTACATCAATTAATTACATTATTGAATAAAATATTAAATTTCCAATTACATTATCTTTTCATGGTTATGATAGCCCCCGTTAGATATCATTTGAAGGTAATCGTTCGAGGCCAGAATTCGTACATCAATATTGATTTTGATCAGCTCAGTATCGTAGTTACGAAAACGGATATATTCTTATTATAAAGAATACTCGAAAATGGTTAAAAAATAATTTCAATTCAGAATATTCTTAATAACAATACTAAAAACAGAATAAAACTGAAAAAATCGGTTTGATATTTACAACACCAATCAAGGTCATTTTTTACTGACAAGGTTCGAACATGGAAGTTGTATTAAACTTATAAATGATCTACAAATTGATGCATCTATCGAAAATTAATCATAATTTTTAAGCAATGACGCATGAGAAATTATTCTAAAAATTTTAAGTTCTGGTAAAGATCATAGACCATGTTTATGTGACTCCCATTTCGAATTTTCAGTTTAAGAATTAGTATTTGATAGATTCGGGTAGGGCTAGCTAACGATACCAACGCTACTGACAAGTAAAGGTGCAAAAGGCACGATTACTGTTATAGTGAATCCATCTAATCCAAGCTTTATGAAGAATATGCTTCATAGATTCACGATATAAGAAGAGCTGAATGAATCTTATTACATTGGAAATGTCCGTGCGCTATACATCCAACCGCCGAAGTAGACATCATCACGTAAATTTTCATCCCACTGGTTGATTTCCGATAGAGCAGTTTCATTCAAATTATAATCATTTTTAATTTTATCCCCTTTTTCATTTAATGAGAGAACAGCGCTAATATCAGTCTAAAAATGAAGAGTTTTCAGATATGAGATTCATCAATTTCGATCACAAGACAACCCATAATAGTAATTTTAATGTCGCATTACATCAAGAAACTGCTAAGCTAATAATATAAAATGCAATAGACAACGTAAACACGCGTATATTAAGAAAATAGTTAATTATCACTGTAATACAAAAATGATCAAATGAATCAAAATATCGTAAGGTAAGAGTATAATCAATTAATTATAAATTTTTACTAGGCTTAATAAATAAATTCGAAATTGCGAACTAATAACCCTCTACTCCAATTAAAAAGAATATCATTTATTTATGCTACTGTAGACCAGCAAATTATTAGCCTGGTTCACTGAACTCTAAGTATGAAGAAATCTTGTAAGAACTTACGTGTGGTATTTCTGTAAACTATTACATAGTAAATGAATCACTAGCACGGTCTAACTTAAATTATTCACTACCGTAAAAGCGCCTTTACTGCAGAAATAATATTATTTTCTGTTCAATAATCGACTTAATGTTTTTATTTTGGGTTTCTGGTAGTCGCTACTCGTATTCTGAGCTAAGTGATAATGAAGTACGTTATGGGTAACTTACAAGATATTTATAGAACAGTAAGATACCGCATAAACTCTGATCACAATAACTTAGAAATACTGATATCGCCAATTCTAAAAGCAAAGTTATTATCTCTTTTCTTACCCAATATTCTTCATCCCTTGAGAAATGACTATCTCCTAATAAGAAACAATACACAAATGAAAATGTTATTTTCCTAATCTATAGAGTTAATTAAAATTTACAAGTCAATATTTCACTGTTCAACCGATCAGTCTAATTCTAGTGTTCTTCTACGCAACTAATAATTAACTTTCATTATATAATTATAGATTTAAAAAATACCAGCAATGAAAATAATTCTATCAACCTGAATAGTGTCTGTCATCATTGGAACATACGGTATAGCCAAAAGAACTTGCCAAGAGCTCTGACGACTGTGGTGGTGTTTGTACCGGTGATAATGATTCATGAGGACTTGACGCATTTGAGTCTAAATCACCTATATTGATATTATAATATACAGTATGATTACTAGCTGGTAGTAATCAGGCAATTTTGGAGATATCCACTGCTTCTTGCTAATTGTGAGAACTGTTTGTAAGCTTACACAGATACAAAGTGGTAACACTATAGCATGAAAATTTGAGCTCTGTCTTTACTTTAATTTAAATATTAGTAAATTATTGGATAGTCATCTTAATTTTACCCATTGAACATCTTCCTGACTTATCTAAATGGCAGGCCTACATTCAATTTGAAAAATATCATGTTAATAAGATATTTCAAATCCAACCACATACAAAACAGCAAATCACTAGTCAAAAGTACACTTAAACTCGTAACTTGAGCAATATTATTATGTTCTAATAATATAATCTATTCCCATTTCTCTCTATCATGATTTAATAGCTCCTATTATACTCATATGATATGTCAATAAAAATCAATCGGTGAGGATTTAACACCTATACCTAAAGAATTGATACAGGAATATTTGATTTTTGACAATCACCCTTTGATACTTTATCTACCTTTGCGTAAAATAACTCCAATGTAATTTTTAATCCTTTATACTTTACCTGATTTAGTTACATGTGATAACTAATTGAAATATTTTAGAAATTATTGCAACACTATAGACTACATATTAGAAAAAGACATTGTGTTGCCATGATGACTGATTATTAAGTTTCTAGTAAGTCTTTATATGGAGATTTTATCCTTGACTTCTTAAACCAAACTCAAATTTATAGTATTATCATCCAGAAAAAATATGAACTTCGGTTTATTAGTTCAAAATTATTATCAAATTTTGCGACTAATATGAATTAGTGCGATAATTAAGACCATCTGGCTCTCACTTGAATCTAGTTATCTAGACAAGTATTTAACTGTAATAATAGCTACATTATTAATCGATACACGCTAACATAACTTGTGCAAAATTATAGTTTATCTTAATACCCGCAACTATCCTAGGTTACACTCAATATTCACGAACCGATAGTTAAATTTTGATTGAATTGTATTGATTTTGAATATTAAGTGCTTTTTATCAGATTGAATACTTCATCAACATACAACAAAGTACTAGAAAGATAGACTAATTCGGGGGAATAGTCTATTGAACTGAATATTATGATAGCAGTAGAATACAAATATTGAATTTATTTTACCTTTCTTTCAGACTTGAATTTGCGATTTTGATTTTGACGATTCCGAGACTTCGTTATAACTGCAAAAGTAAAGCCTAATTATTACTCATATATATTTGTATATTTCAAGTTATTTGTTCCATTTTTTTCGAGATATGCTAAAATTATGTTGACAAAATACGAATTATATATAGCAGGTATATTAATTACGATAAAAATTAATCATTTTATTTCTCTCGCAATCAAAGTGATATACAAATAACTTACGCTGAGATTTCAGTTTTTCATCAACAAACTGGAATATTTTGTAACCTTTATATTTATCATCATCAGCAAATTGACTATCTGTGGCGCTCAAACACATGACGTCCGGAAGAGAATTAATAGCACAGCGGAAGTTGGTCTTCCACATACTATAATTTGACTTATATTTATCTAATTTTCTACTTTTCTTCATCCAACGTTTAAATATAGCACCGTGACAATCAGGGTCATAGCTCTTATTGGAAGCATGTACCCACTTGATAGCAAAGGTATCCTTGCTCCCGTTAACGTAATGTATTCCTTCCACAGCATTCTCTTCGAGTATTTCCTTCAACCAGTCCGTCATTACTCTTTTTCTCATTTTGAATTTTTTAGATCTAAAAGTTTGTCGCCAATAAAACATTAGAGCAGGCTGTTCCGGATTTTCTGACCAAAAACTATTATTAATTATCTTAATACACGAATCTGTACAGCTAACAGAAATAATTTCTAAACAGGCTAACTAAATAAATTAAACGATCAAAAGTGTGCAAGCTATAACATCGAAATATTAGAAAGAAGTTATAAAACTATCAAAGAAAGTGGAGTACAAATGGTGACTACTAAAATAGTGATATATGAACAGGATTTGAATTTATACCCTAATTTTACAATTTTAAAATATATATGCAAAGTGTATAAATTAGTTTATGGTCGTTACATAATTAAATCAGTGTAGCTTTTAATGCCGCAAATAAATCATAATAACTTCATCATGTTAAGTAATAGTTAACAAAGTCTTCCAAACTTATATGGTGAATTTTAATACTATAAAATCAATATCAGATGAATTCGAATTAAATCTTTCGAATATTATCGACTTACCGCAATTTTTCTTGGTTTTTATAAAAATTAAAACAGTTGCTTCGATACTAAGCTTGTGATTTCAAAGTAGGTTCTCTGAAAACCAACTCCAAGTGCGCCTATATTTATATTTTTGCTAATGTTTTTACAAATTTAATGATTCTTATAAGATAGCATAAATTTAAATTTATTACAGAGATTTAAACAGAACCCACGATAGAAGAATAAATAAACAATAGATAAAAATAGTACTTGCGGTTAAAGGCTTCTATTACTTATCGACATAGAAATAGCTTTAGTAAATTTAGAAAACTTTTGGCCAGTAATTACAAAAACCTGAATTTTACTCACCTGCACTGTATTGAAGTAAAGTAGCTTTGTTTCGATCAGATTATTTTTTCGCCAGTAAATTTAACTTAATTGGCGGATTCTATAAACAATACTGGTAAAATGCTTAAATGACGTAATAACCGCGATTTATAGATAGGTCAAAGAAGGTAATAAAAGTGGACTCTGTTTATTCACTTTACTTATAAGAATATTTTTGAATTATGTAAGTACGCCCTTTAATAATTTAATATAAAGGTTAAATCGACATCATACTAATATGTGCATATAGGATGAACATTAATAATACTAACAATATTCTTATAGAAATATAGAATAGCAATTTTGTAAGCATCAATTAGTACTCGAATGTTGTTGCAGTTTACTTCTGAACATTATAGCGAATTCCTGTACTTTGAAATTGTTCAAAAACTATCTTAGTTCTTTCTTATAATATATCGATCTGATAGACGATCCCTATTGCGATATGTAAACAAACAAAGGGGAAATGAGCTTTATCTGGGGATTTATTCGTACGATTCATAATTATAGTTGGTGAAATCTCCAGCTACACCTTCTATTGTATCTTTAGCTACTAATAGTAAACTACATAATACCTATTTCTGACAAATTGCGTCCTTACATTCATAAAATCAGGTAGAATAGATTAATCTATTTAAGGGAATCCCACAGATTCGTGATATTATCGTTGTAAATTCAAACTCTGTATAAAAACCTGATCACTATACAACTCAATAATACATTTTAAATGATGCATTACTGATATCATTAATAAAGATTATAATTCACAATTTAAGAAATAGCCATTTTGCATTCCTTGAATTATGTCAGTATCGGCTACGATAAGATTTGGTAAGTAACTATATAGAAATTTAGGTTGCTAATTACGGAAGTACAAGATGATGCTATTTTGTATTACTTCTAGTAGTATTTGAGTCACTTGTTGATATACTATTGGTACAGAAATAGTCTTGACAACTAACTGATGCTATACTGTACTTCGGAATAAGTACAACTCAACAACAATAGCTGTTTATATAGTCAATCATGCATATTTAATATCATCATTGTATAATAAATGTTTTTAATTTCTCAGTTTAAATGCTACTGCTGCATATAATATCGCATGAATTCCGTTCATAGGTTACAATAAATACAAAATACTATATGATTATGTCATACTTGAGATGCTTCAATAAATCATCCAATGGCCATAATTACACATAAAAAGCTGGATATGTAATTTATACCCCCCTATTGATTAGGATATAATCCAAGCATTGATTTTAATTAGTAGTCTAACCTAGAAACATAGACTTCAATAAAGACAAGCAATACTACCTATTCTAAATGTCATTACTACATGCAAAACGATATATTATTTACTTCTCCAAACAATATGCGAAATAGGATAGGGTGAATCCATATTCTGTGAGTAAATTTTAAACGCACAGACCGATATCCTATGCTATCTAATGCATTTTTTTACCGAAAATCATTTCCCCTGATAATCACGTGCTCTTATATGCAGATATAATCAAATTGAAAACTGAATTTAGTTCAACTATTACGAAAATATAGTACTGTAATTTGCACGAATTAGACCATCTACATATTGTATTTGCTGTAAGTATAGTACCTCGGCCTTGATCACCTTGGACGGAGTGAGGGCTATACTTGAAGTAGGAGATAGGAATTCATGTAATACGCTACTGATTTTAGTATTAAGGCAGTTGCTTATTCAATGAATCATAGTTAAGCAACAATTAAGTTATAGTGTGTCAATAAAGATTCAATATCTTCAACTACCGTGGTATTGATTACGATAATGTCTTCTGACAGATTCCAGTTCGATGATGCAATATTTACCATTTATAAAACGCTGAATCCTTAGTAAGTGCTCCAAGATCGCACCCTAAATAAACAATGTAACATATAAGTCATGAATGATATCCATCTTTCCGTAATTCCAAGATTATAAATAAAAATTGAGTTAAAATCATCGAAGAATCTTAATAAGACAGAAAAAAGAACAATTATGTTGATAAGGTGATGTGGAACTATCGACATTTTTCGTTAATAACCATATTGATGCATAATTGCATTTTTAATCCAAAAATTAAACATTTGCAAAAATTTAAGAAACGAATTCACTAGAATTTAAAGCCGCCTTCAATAAGTTTAGAAAAGCTCTTGAATTTGCCAAATATTTAAAATATTTTAAGTTTTATAAAAAGTTTTATATGACAACTATGATTACTTTTCTAACATTAGTATTGGCTGTTGGTATTTTAGAACGAAGTTTTAAGGTGACTCTATCACTATACAGTACTATACATTACAGTACTTTAATGTCATGTAATAAATCCCCTTTCTCTATATATAGGGCTTTATTACTGAGACAAATTCATTTAAAATCCCAATAGACTATCAAACCCCCTCTCTTTAGATTAGGAGATTGCTCTTAGGTCATTCCTATAGTATTCCATATAAAATCTTGTAAAATAGCGAAGAAGAAAAGATGGCCACATCATGATTTGGCAGGGTAAAACTTAATAATACTACCACTTTCAAGGTATTTCCTATAGTAAAGCAATAATAGTCTCGAACTAAAGCTATAAAGGACTCCACTTTTAGTCCTTTACTACATCTGATTATATCTAATTTCCAGTATGATGAATGATAACCCTTCCATAGACTACTGCTTTTAAATAGAGAATTGTGCTCGTTAAATTTCAACTGAACTATTCTTGTTGTCGAACTAAAGCACTCAATTAGCACTCAAGTTACATATTAGTTATTTCAATCTTCTCGATCATGATACAATCTTGTTTACTGCAACATAAAGGGACACGTTGCTAGATTTAAAACATTTTCGGAGTGAAAACATTCACATTATAGAACTTTGTATAGAAGATACTCTAAAATATTTTACTTCGATGTAGATGTTTGTTACAGTGTTAAATACTGTATTACAGTAGAAATAACTATGTTAGGATAATTCTGTTAGACTATCCTTATTTAGTTAACTTCTAATTTGGATATACTGTATTTTAATATAGCACTGACTTTTTATGACAGTGACACTTATACACATACTGAAATTATAATAGTTATAATAGGGAATGCAAATCATCTGCTTACAGTTCGAATCATTGTGATTGTAATTTACTTATGGTAGACTGTAAATTATCATGGAAATGTTCCGTGATAGGACATATCGTAATCTGACTATTCTGTATTAGTCATTACATGTCTATGTTCGTAAATACTGTTGTCTGCATTAAGGGAGCAGTAGCTAAAATTAATATCTAATTCAGTAAATGATTCTAATGTTAATTGTATTAACTATGACTCATGAACTATTGAGGAATAGTATATAAATGCAGTATATCGTGAAATAAAGAAGAATTGTCCAACTTAGTGTTTAACGTAAAATACGAGGCGTTTAAGTCTTTGTGTAGTCTGCTAGTAGAGCAAAAGTGTTTGTGATAGTGCAGATATCGTTCCTTGATACGTGGTTCAAGGAATTGACTTATTGATCGTATATTGCGTTATCTTGTTGCAAAGCTGTTTTGTGACAATGTTATAATGGAGCATTATGGTTATGCAGAACTTCTTTACAGAGCCAAAGTAAATACTAAGATTATTAGTAGGTACCCCTAAGTATGAGTTTTCTCCTGTTATACACTATATTAGTAATTGCAGTTTCTACCCTAATATTATATCTATTACGGTAGAATCTAATTTCAATCACCCTTAGCTATGCCAACAAATCAGATAGTCGATTATTGTAGCATAGGTCACTTTAATCATGTGAATTGCTCTCCGATAGCATAATACACTCTAGAATATGGTAAACAGATTGCCATTCTAGGCTGTTATTAGAATAAAGATGCCTTGTAACGGTTTCGAAAAGTAATTAGATTAAATTAATCTATTCTAAACCAAGTATTAAACATAAATTAAAATTTCATGAAACAGCCAGCTCAAGATTAAGACTACAATAAATTCTGATAAGATAAATTCCAAAAAACTTCAAATATTCACAGTATGCGCTCTTCCCCTTAGTTAATATATAATATTTAGATATTATTAATAGAAAGCTAACGTTCTATTATTAAACATTTAAATCTGTATAAATACTAGTGCGGACGAGGAGGAACTTGCATTGGGAATATATGACAATCTCAAGACTATCGTATTTTACATAAGTTCCCGCAGGATTATTTTATAAACAACGGCCATCAGCAAGCAGTCTTTTCAAGTATATTTATCTTTAAATTCATTCTTTGAACAAAAGTATTCCCAGATGCTAAAGATTAATATCGTGTCGATATTCCAGGTAATTTAGGACCTTTTTCGGGGCTATCTCCTTAAAAATATGGAAATAAAATAATGGCTCAAAACTAATCCAGATTACCAAATAAGCAAAATCTCAAAAAGGTAGCAAGCTTATAAAGTTTCAGATGCTAGATTGAAAATTACTATAAACTTATATTAATAAGTTATAGCCCTCTGTAAGTAAGACCCTCCGTAGAAAATATAAAGGAAATGGCATAAGAGACCGAGAAATATAGCCCTTTTCAATACTACCAGCTCAACTAATACTGTACTAAGCAACTCACGTACATCGCATTACGACTCCGCAAGAAATTGCCCAATTTAATAAATTGCGGTCTCAATCAAGTAGAGTAAGTTTGAGAACAGTTGAAGATACTATTAGTTACGTCATTTGATGCACCAATATCAATTAAGCTATAATATCAGAATATGGTATTTCATCATATTTTTATGTAAGTACAAAACTAATTTCGTACATTATAAACTTTGCCCTAATACGTTAATTATAGAAAACTGTTTAATAAACTCGAGAATCATCACTTACGTATGGAGGACTAATAGAAAACAGTTTTGTTGTCGTAAAATATTATTATTAGACTAGTTAGTTTATCGTCAGCCTTATATTCTAAAGTATTAAATCATGATAGGCTGAATACGAGTATAATGCTACGATGAGAAAATAATGCAAAGGCGACTAGCAGTAGTAAAAATTTATTTGAATATGTATTATGTCCATGATCATTTTAGGATTTTAGTTTGTATCTACTTTGAGTTACTAGATTAGTAGTCAAAGTGAGCCAGCAATCAATACAACGTTAGGAAGTGTTTTGTGTTTTTTTCAGGTTAAGTTACATGTCGACATTCGGTTAATTGTTTTACAAGTAACTTATCATACATATAACTTAAGCCTGTGTACAGATTTTGCCTCGCTGAGTATTTAAATATTATTCATCGACCCTCAGTGATTATAGTCTGCCATGTTCTTGCTCCAATCAAATACCGGATTACATGAATGCGCAATGACATCTTTGGCTTTAATTTTAAGTAGCAATATCATGCTTAATATTATCAATTCTGTACAGTACTTATTCGTAATCCAGTCGCTTTTTCGGGTTAAAATTTTAAAATTATGAAGAATTATACGTCATACTCCCAGATCTATCTTGGTGTAAGCATTAAATAAGCATTTCCATATTCCTTTTCCATTACAGAAACGGATTACTAGAATAAGAACATTTAGGTTCAATTTCACGTTATAAATTTATCAATAAGTAGTAGCCTAGCATTTTATTATCGTATACTGCCTACTATAATTATCTTTCGACGTAATAACTAGAAACATATCTGGAATTTAATTATCCACAGTATCATATCGGATAAATTCGGGTTCATCAGTTTTCTAAATCGACTATATCACAAAACTGAGGAGATTTAACATTACTCAATTCTTCCATCATCACTTTTGATATTCCTTTAAAGAAGTTCGTCCACGCTTGTATTATAGAATTATCGCATTCGTTTTTTAAAACTTCCTTTAGTGTACGTTCAACAACCGGAGGAAAAACCTTTCATAGCGAAGAAAAGGTAGCGTTACTTTCCTATTTTTTACTGCATTTTCATACACATCAAAAGATTAGAATAGGAAAATAAAAGCATAAATGTCCGAAAATTTATGATTATTTCAGGTTGAGTTCTTACTAAAGATAAGGTTAATGCGAACTGTAGTAATGTAATCACAATTCTCACGTATATGAGTGCTATGGTTATAAGATTAGTTTGCTACCTTGATATTTAACTGTTTCCCATTTTGAGCGAATTAACAAGATACATTTTAACTCGACGAAGCAGAAATCGAAATTATCTTTAGGATCTAATTTTTAACAAATCTAGCCTGTAACTTTGCCTATTTTTAAAATGATAAGTCTATGTTTACTAGTGCATGTGCTTATAAAATTGCTTTTTTGGTAGAAAGAGAATTGTTCTAGTTATTGACATTGTATTCTACAATACGCAGTATCATTAGTACCAGTTATTGCTATTGCTAGGCTTGGATACATAATTTGTAAATCAAGAGTTTGTCATTTAACTCATCAATTGTAATCATACACGATCTTATTTTTTTTTTCATTCATTTAGAATTGCACAGTTGCATCAGTCTACGGTTTAGAAAATATATTTTACGAAACATTCCTAGTACAACTACGTAAAGTATCAAACAGAGTACAACGCTACTCATTTCAGAGTGCTACGGTTCATCTGGCGTCCTTCCTATAGTAGCTGAGATAAGTATTGTACAATATCATGAGATATGTAAAGGATGTAGGAGAGAACTTTATGAAACAGCCCTATCAAGTTTTATGTAAGCTCCAAGATTAGAAATAATTGTCCTGCAAGAGTATTATCGATGTTCTAGTAATAGTTACGATAATTAAAGATATAGTATCCTATTTCACTATTTCAAACATCCAATCAAATATGGTATATTGAATTTCGGCAATGTCGCGTAATGTTTCCTATAAAATTAACTATATATATGTTATGCATCAGAGCGAAACTAGTTTTCTCGCGCTTGAATTCGAATACATAGGTAGGTGCTATACATTTTATCATAGCAAGAAAAGCACGGATAACATCGCTCTCTATACATTTTAAAGTGCGTAAAATAATCATTAGAAGAGCATTCGTTTCAAACATGAAAATTGTGAGATGTAATATCCACAGTTAGTCAAATTGCTGCATTAAATCAAACAGAAAACATCGATCAGGTAATGGATTTTACTAGCATTTAATCTTTATAGAGAAGGTATCAACTTCTAATATGCTAAATTTAAATTACTAAACTGCGCTTAGCAAGAACTATGTATTAAAAAGTAAGTACTGGCGTAGACTAATTCCTAAGTTAAGGTCGTAGAGGTAAATTTTACCTCAGTGGTTAAAGTAGTATAGTGATCAAACATCCATTTGATCGCTTAATTTTATTATATTTTAGCTAACTGCTGTATAGACGTAAAGGTTGTAAGAAACAGGTATTTTAGAGATATACGCGTATATCTTAATATTTTTGGTTTTATAATAACATAAATATCGCTTAGAATCTTTATATATCATTTAAATGCAACTATACTAGCATGCTTAATATGTCTAAAATATGTAATGAATTACTAATCTGCATAATACTTTAAAATTATCATCAGCACTTACTTCAAAATGATCTGGAATCAGATTTAGATGTTTATGACTGACAGCTAAGACACTCATCAGTTTTTGACATTCTCGAACATCAAAATGACATTCGACAAATAGCTGAATATAAGCCATAAATCTATTTACATGAGTTTTAAAATGAGGAGTACACTTGAGATCTTCAATGGATTCATCAGCATCGAAAATAGTAAAGAATTGTCGTGTTGCCGGATACAATTTGAATAAGCTATTAGCCCAATGCAATCAATATGTTGCGTTCCGGATATGAAAGAAAAGAAAAGAATTTATTTTTATATTGCTTGTTATTCGTATAGAACTAAAATTAAGACCTATTATAATTGAACACTAATACGTTACGTAACATTGTCTTTTGGGATTCTAGATATTATACTCTAATAAGCGTGAAATAATCTAACAAAACACAGGAATGCAAATCTTTACTTAATTGGCTTTCTTTATAACACCGATACAATGATGCCTTATTAGTCAATATACGGAGGACTGATACAATACTAAAATTTCCACTTAATTAAGTAACCACTATACCATACAGTATTTGTATGAAATCTTGTAATTTAAGCATATAGTAATAATACAGCCTATTTATCAGCTCTAGGTAAAGCTGTTATCCTATAGGAATCGAAAATCCGAAATCGACTTCCCCAATGGTTTATTATGGTATGAAATGGGATTCTAAAAACATAGTCAAATTTAAAGTTGTTGTTGCATGCCTGGTAAAATTAACGTTTTGGGATTTTTATATGGTATAATATCAGGCGTCTTATATAAACCATACATTAGTATTGTTATTAATGTGGCCATAGTAATGATAAATTAATAGAACTGATGATATTTGCAATGCTAATGACAATAATGATCCGTCATTCGCATTTTTATTACCGCTATCACCGTAGGGTTAGCATTATATATCAATGCAATTATTTAGACTCTTATTCTTGCTTCTAATATTTATAGTATAAATTCACAGCTTAATTAAATAATAAAACTAAGTTTCAAATACTGAAGGATAAATAGCAATGAAATTAGGAAGATGTAATTCTTTCTTTTGCATAGTTAAATTTTCAGTTTATTTTTAGATATTTATATATATACATCTACTGCCACTTATCTCCAGGAATTATGTATGTAAAATGTTCTTTAAAAAATCCATTGGTTCTATTTGTGCTGCATCCGCTGATATAAACTTTAAATAAATTTAATTGAGTGATGCCTCTTAATCTTATTAACAAAAATATCGGCTACAACTAACTAGCCCCACCAGTACTTGTTAGTGGCATTGCTTATATGAATAGCATTATGTGGTGATTTTAACTAATTCCTGTGACTTTTCGTAATGAAAGTATCATAGTAATATGAATTACGTACTGTTTTGCAACATATAAGAGATTTTACTCTATTTTAATTGCTTAAATTTAGAATTGGCGGATTGCGAACCCTTATGCAGTATTTAAAAATCTATTCATTATGCGCTATTGCCTCCTGAAAAATTGGTTAATATCTATTGTTAAACATATCTGTGTAATATGAACATATAGTATCTTGATAAACGTTAGCTAAATCAAATATCGAATGAATTATTTCAATTGGTAGTTTATAAATCTTTCTGAAACCATTTCAATTCCATAAAATTTCCATATAGCAGTAATAATAATATATAATATTCCATGACTGTTACCCTTGGTTGACTAATTTCAATCGTATTGTGGTAGCGAATAAAATGTTTGCGACGAAGATATTGACAATTAAAGAAATACGAATAAGTTATTATGGTGTAAGTATTACATTTGTTAAAATTTTTTAAAATCGTACCAATTAAATCTTACTAGACTAAATCGATATTATAGATTAAAATTTAACGCCACAATCCTATTTGAATTTAAAGTAAATACATTATTTTAATATAAGAAATAATTATATACCCGCATACTTTGCTACTGTAGGCTATATCATTATTTTAAACTTATTTAATATTCCGAAAAATAGATGTTGTAGTAATTTACTTGTTATCTTTGATCAACATGAAGGAAATACAATTATTTCAAGAATAACTGTAAGAATAAATCAATATTAATGATACCGTACATTAAAGTATCGTCACGCATCCGATTTCATGTTAAATAAGATCCTATAGCAAGACTTATAATGTACTGCAGTTGTGGTTAAAAGAATCTATCACCTGATTATTGCTACTAGATTGTCAATTTAAACTGAAATTGCGTGATAACATCTAAAGAGAATGATGGATTCATCGTAAGTAGTAAAACCTTAGACACGATATGATTGAGGTTTTTTGCGTTATTATATGTTTTAAATTAATCAGTAATTCCTCTCTGTTGAAAAATCAAAGACAAAAAAACAATTATAAGCGTATAGCAGGTGGTATATGATGAATTCAATTGTGATAATTATAATTAAATATAATTAAACTATAATGAATCATGTTACTTAAGTCTATTCAATTAAGGAATGAATGTACATTAATATATGGCATAACATTTTTTAAAACCGTGGTGGTTTATAGTTGCTAACTGTAACTTTAAAAGATTAAAAGAGTGTCAAATTCTACGATATTAAGATCATGTACTATGAAGGCTATTTTTAACATGATTATAATTTAAATTGATGATATCGCGTAACTGTTCTAAAAATGATTCATATCGGTTAGGATATTCCGTGATAACTAATTTATTCACAGATATTCCTGCCGTGCTTTTTCATGCTATGAATGTAAGTCAGTATTGTTGTAGTTAAAAGTTTCGTTCAATATAGATATTGGTTATTAATGTACTTTGAAGCTAATAGAAGCGCAATGGCATTAACAATTTATCATCAGTACTGTTATTATTTACTGTTTTGCTATTACATAGCTGGCAGTCTAGAGAATATAGCGAACCAATTTTGATCACTTTACTATTTAAGCAATTCAATAATCAACATTGCTAGGTGATGTCATTATACACGGTTATAAATAAACGTTCAAAGATTAAATAAATGAAAACTACCAATATAGCCTGAAGTAATGGTATTCATCAAAGAACGAAGGTAAAGGAGCATAATTTAATAAACAAATTTATTCTTTCAATTCTTAAATAAACTAGAGCTGATATTGTTAAAACTAATATCCTGCTGCAGATAATGATTCAATTACAAGTAACACGATTTTTATGAATAAGGGTTTCAATAAAAGCACTACAGCCTACTGTCTCGAAACAAATTTTTGAACGTAGTTAATTTGTTATCGAGAGACTAAATGAGGCTATATGAAATCATTTTACTGAACGTTCTAGTTATTCTATACACTATCGGCAATAATACAGGTATGTGAACATTGGACACACGTCAGAAATTAGTCATAGTCATACGAAGAATTCCATTTTAACGAAATGCAATCTGTCATGGTAGTAACTTACTTTCATTACCATGGTAAGCAAATTACGATACAATATAAAAAAATGGACCAAAAACTTTTAAATGCGGATTGTAAATCGCTTAATTAATGTAATAAACTCCTTATTTTTAAGCACCGATTATGATTAAACGAATAACTAGCTATTAGCATTCTTGCGTAGGTGCCAAAATAACAAATCTATCAGTTTCAACTAGAACTGAAGCGATTACCGAATTGAAAGAATCAGGAAACTACTCAAATGACATGATTGAGAAAGAAAACGATATAGAAAAAAATATTAAATTCCTTTGTTTCAATAAGAAACAAACCCGCTTACGAACTCTTACCTACTCCTAGTTATAAGTTGATACATATGCTTAGAAAAAGATATGCTCTTAATCAGTCAATCAGAAAGCAGCAGTAGTTTTATTTGTTAGTTGCAGACTCTAGAAGCTAGGTTAAGCACGCAATACGCGAAGGAAAAGGCTCTAATACTAAATTAAAAGGACTACTTTAACTACCCACTATTATTCGAATTTAAGGTTAGAAAAATTTCTCCAACCTAGAAGGATTCTATTTCTTAAGTAGAATATTCTTAAACAGCAAGATGAAAATAGTAGAAGCAATTACTAAAGGAAATATTAATGAATTAATTAACATGCATAGTTAACGGTACTAGCTTACTCCTTGAACAATAACGACAACCACACCAGCCTTAAACAATAACCGTGAATCGTAGCAGCTTTAAAAACGAAATAATATTTCAAGTAATAACTAAACTATTTTCGAGTTTTTCAAATCCTAAACGGCAAGAAGCAACATTATCGACTATTCTAAAAATTATTTTGTACTCAATGAATATTTGTTCACTTTTTCTCGATGTTAGTTATAACAACAAGACTAACTGAATAAATGCAGTAAATATGAGTGAAGGCAATTATATTATAACTAAGGATAATGTACAGAAAGAAATTTAAATTGCAAGAATAGACGAGCAAGGTATTATCGTCTTGGAAGAAAACGTTGGTCAACAGTAACTAAGGAAGAAAAATATGCAAGAACTAATACAAAATACTTCAAATTTTATCACATACTATATCACATGGTCTATTCCTTAAATTTATAAAGATTATAGATAATTACATCATCTCTGACAGTTTGAATTACATGATGTTATCGTTTGATCCCAAAATAAAAATGTGCCAATCCCACTGCCGTATAACGGAATGAACTCGATAGTAATAATATGAGTAAGGTTATTGATACTAGAAAAATCGTAAAAGCTAACTTAAATGCTAAATATAAAATCTGTTGATCACGAGAGTGTAAGTAAGTTAAAAAGAATCATCTTGCTAAGAATGATCAACCTGATTTAACCAATGTCACTAATAAGATTATATGAATTTAGCCTCTAATCGTAAACTATCTTCTCTAACACAGAACCTTTTGAAGCTTCATCATTCAAGTTAAAGTAAATTTAAAACAAGTGACAATAATGTAACAAAACTAAACAGGAAACTCGGAAAAATAAAACTAGTAACCCCAAGGGATATTATAATTACATTTTGCAACATTCAAGTAACTCTTTTATACCAATTTATTAAATGTCTTCAAAATTAAAAATTGATTGTATTGTAATTTTTAACCTGCTTATTGCTATCATTAAAGTTAGAAAACCTTGAAGGAATACAATCTGATACGCTGCGATCGTGGCAATTATAAAATTTGCTCGTAAAAGCAATGTAACAGACAACACAATGCACGAGTAAATTAAATATTAATAGATCCCGAGTCACTTAAGTCTCAACATGCTTTTCTAATGCCAATTGTGATTAAAGTCAATTCCATGCTTTTAATTTATAGCAAGATCTTATAGTAGAGTTATTAGACTTCATGTCTTATTACTTGGAAGCTCGCCTTGATTATGAGTTACACTACGCCAAAATTGACGTAGGATGAAATAAAATCTAGACCTAGTTATGCTATATTTCAAGATTTTGACATAAGCAGATTTGAAACGACTTGAATAAATTATGTTGTAACTTACAAAAATACAAGATCTGTAAGATTGGATCATACTAGCCTTACAAACATGGCTTCGCCGCATTCACTTTGTTTTCGACACATTTGCTGCCAAGTCTTAACCACAACGGACCGATCATGACGGTCGATTATAAAAGCTTTACTCGTTATTGAAGGTAAAATTCTGCCTTGACTAACTTTATTCCAATTATATTGGCGACAAGATAAACGGATACCCATTTTGAAAGATAGTAAGGAAAAGCAAGATCGAAAGTATCCTGAAAATAAGTCCATGAATTTATTTTTTAATGACTATTAGTCAAGTAGTAGATATAGGTAGAAGTCCTAGAAAGTGCACATGACGTTGTCTATGTACTTAAAAGCCAAAGGTTAAAAATTCGCATCAAAAACCTATTTTGAAATGTAAATGTACAGTCAATATCAGGTATTTTCCCCATTTTACTTACTTCTAGACTAGCCAATATTTTTGATTAATCTTGCTATTTTGACCGATGAAATAACAAAAATAAGATAAATCATTCCCACTAATATCAAAATTGATACTATTGATGATAAAAATGAGCAAGCGAGCCAGTCTAGTCCAATATTACCAGTAGACTTAAGCTTGTGCCATCGCTTTAGAGACGATAGGCGAGTCCATTCGGAGAAATATCAAGATACAGACAAAATTCTTCTATAAATATGACCCAAAACAATTGTATTCGTGTACGTAGTTACCAGTTTCTGTGGCATTAGGTGAGTTATTATTGTCATCACGGTCAAGGTTAGAAGTTATTATGTAAATAAGAAAATACTTGAGTACCCTTACAGTGCTATATCATCTTTTTTTCAATTATAATAGAAAAATAGGCATTGACGTGAAATAATACATCCTTCAGGAATAATGCGATCCATATATTTCAATAGAATTAAAATTAACTTGTTCTTTTAACAGTTATCAATATTTAATGATAAATGTGAAGTTGATTAAGTTCATAACGGAATCACATGTAAACCCCTTTCGTCGCCTTGTAGCCTAGCTAAATACGATGAAGAGTGAGACTGTACTACCGGAGAGAGATTGATCAAATTCGTCCTATTTCAGAAATCTATTTGAAATGAATTAAAATCTCTTCTATAGTGTCAGGAAATGTTTTATTTTACAGGAACAAACACTTTCAATTTCTACTGCAATGTATAACGTAAATCGTTAAATATGATATAACTTATGCAACGCGGAGCAATAGCAATGAATAAATGGGACGCGTATCTGTGCTATACGAGTATGTTATTCCGGAAATAGGTCAGCTTACAAAAAATTAGGAAATTGCTGTTAAAGTCGATAGCGTTTGCTTTCCTATAACTGAGATAATTATATCCTTCTAACTCATCAATGAAAGAGCGGCGCTCGATTTATCTTCGGATTAAATGCGACACCATTACTTTTATGGATCATAAATTAAGTCCTAAATAGTCGTAGCTTCAAGATGTCAAGTAATAGTAAATTTTCCCTTAGTTGCAATCGAATCATGTCGTATGCCTTGATTTATCTGAATAGAAGCCATTAGTAGAAATTTCTGACTAATACTTTCGTGGACAATATGGCGTACTTACGAACAACGGATAGTTATTCTATACAAAAGATGCAGAGATATACCTATTGAAATCCATATTCAAAAACAAATTTTCAAAGCCATAAAATGATTTTATTTAGTGAATTTAAGAAAAGAAATAAAATTATGTCTTAATCACAGCAATGATACTGTTAAAAATAGAAGCCAAAGAAGAACTTATAGATATACGTATTGAAACAATTGTAGAATTTTCGTATCTTGACTTTACAAAACTAGGAAAGAAGTAATAAACGAATAATAATGCAATTAGAGCCCTACGCCTTACATACCGTACTCCTCTTGGCTGCCCTCGGTCTATGTGAAGAATATTAAAAAACTGCATATGACATTACTTCAGCTGTCTATAAGATTCAATATGGCAGATACCGTAAAGAACACTAATAAGCTATCGTACTAAGAAGCTACTTCATAGCTAATAATTCGATTACTTGGGCAGGTAGTAATCTTAATTACAGGATTTCAAAGAAAGCGTTAGTTTGGGGCGTGCATGCCTTAGGATCTTAGCAACTACCTGTCACAATTTCACTTCTGCGACAAGGTAACGCACAGTAAAAGTCTATAAGTAGCTACTGACTTAAACGCCCTTTTACTTAACGTTAAACACACACAGCAAAAGACTGTAAAGATGAAACTTTTATTAGCAAGAATACATCTACAACTTTTTTTACCAGCCTCTCAACTCAAATGTTCCCTTTTATTTAGGAACCGTCTAATTTGTAAACAACAACAGTATTATTATTATACCTTACTAGGAGAATCATCTCGAACTAAGATGCTCCTTACATAGCTTTTCTATCAGTAAATATTTTGAATCTCTTACTCATACTTAATCTTAATCTAAGCTCGTAGGTTGTCTAATTCAACTATCATCAACTAGAACTTGAATCATCCTACTGCTATCTATCACACAATAACAATCAATATCAAATATGTAATGAACTATTACAAACAACATCCACGTTAAGGTATTACTTATCTTACCTAGCACTACAAATATGGATATTCTCCATACTAGCTACTACTGTACTTATTAAACTATCCTAATGACAAGGCAACACCGTAACACTACCGTATATAAGGAATCTGATCTATATCCAGATTCCCACTGCTTATGCAAGCCAATGCATTAGCAATAAATACCATCATCTGATTACAATAGTTAGCATGTCTACCATATCTGATGTTGCAAGACCTACTCTTCCTTCGCGGCAAATATTTCGCCTACTTTATGGAGTAAATAGGAAGAAATTTTATCTGTAACACAATCGTTACTGCTACTGCCACTAAACCTTTGCAAATAAGCCACCATATACAAATAAGATGGCTGATGGTAACTCTCATTGATGATTGTAGTGTTTACTTCTAAATACGGTATAGTCTTTTTTAGTAAAAGTCAATTTCCACTAGATTGTAGCATAACTCTAAATATGTATAATTTATATTTAACAAAATACTCTGTGGAAATCGCTTTGAAATCTAGCTGAATTATATCGTAGCCCTGTCTTAACATAGAAGTAACATATTCTTATTAGTCATTTATGATTTCCTCCTGCTGTGCTTCATACATTATAAAAGCTATCTTCTTTCACCTATCTCGTTAGTTAGTTCTGCTAGTTACACGGTAAGCTTGCACGCTTTACCTATGCTACATTACTATAGCTATTCGACTAGTCACGTCGTTATACACACTGTAATCTCACACGGTTTTTCCCTTTGCACTAATTCCAATAAACTCTATTCCTCTACTAAATTAACTCTGGTAATTTACTGCGATCATGACGAATCCACAATCTTCCGAAACATCACACTGATAATAACCAAAGAATGAAACTGAGATTAGTGCTCTGAAATACCCTCTAGCCAATAGCTTTGAAAATATTCAAATAAAGTGTAAGAAACAGTAGCATAAGATATATTTTTAGTACTTAGTTTAATCATTTAAATAAGCAATTCGGTAAAATATTTTAATATTAACAGGAGATATCATTGAATCTCTGCTGTTAAAATTTTAGCCCATGAATAAAGGTTGAGTGCTAAATATCGCACTAAATCAAACAGATCATGTTGCATGCAATATTTTAGTCATGATACTTTTCCCAAGTTTCATAGTTTTATTAGATTGGGCTATTTAATTTAGTACTGTAAGAACAACGTCGGTATTTCTGTTATTGTAAATAAAATCGGTAATCTACTTTGTAGTTGTCACAAAACAGCTTTGCAACAAGATAACGTAATATACGATCAATAAGTCAATTCCTTGAACCACTTATCAAGGAACGATATCTGCTCTATCAGAAACACTTTTGCTCTACTAGCAGACTACATAAAGACTTAAACGCCTCGTATTTTACGTTAAACACTAAGTTTGAGAATTCACTTTATTTCACGATATGCTGCATTTATATACTATTCCTCAATAGTTCATGAGTCATAGTTAATACAATTAACATTAGAATCATTTACTGAATTAGATATTAATTTTAGCTACTGCTCCCTTAATGCAGATAACAGTATTTAAGAACATAGACATGTAATGACTAATACAGAATAGTCAGATTACGATATGTCCTATCACGGAACATTTCCATGGTAATTTACGATCTACCATAAGTAAATTACAATCGCAATGATTGGAACTGTAAGTAGATGATTTGCATTCCCAATTATAACTATTAATTTCAGTATGTGTATAAGTGTCACTGTCATAAAAAAATCAGTGCTATATTAAAACACAGTATATCCAAATTAGAAATTAACTAAATAAGGATAGGCTAACAGAATTATCCTAACATAGATATTTCTACTCTAATACAGTACATAACACTGTCACAGTAGTACAACTATTAGACCTGCTGCCTATAAACCGCAGGTCCTATGGTCGCTGCATACATATAGACATTCATTGGTAGAGGATTTAATTTAATAAAATAAAAGTGAAATGAAACAAGAAATCTAATTTTTTTTATTGCTTAGTTAGTTATTACACCTATTACTGATAGATACTGGCTGGGAGAAGAGCTGATTTATGCGGTAAAATGAAATGTAATAAGAAATGAAAGTCTCAGCATATTATTCTTCGAGATACTTTATTATATAATTGCTCGGCATTTTCATTATAGTAAGAAAGTCGAACTAGACAATATTAAATAATTCTAATCAAAAAAATCTTGATATTAATGTTGTGGTCATGAACTAACGTTCTAAAGTAGTTGACAACCGCCCTCAATTATACTTTATGCCCGTCATTTTCATTGACATTACTGCACTTTCCCGTAATATCAAAATTTTCGGACGACGTCATTGTAATTAAATAAATGAAAGTTTTATTGTGGCGTATATGCAAGAGAATTTAAAATTATGGATGTGAAATTATAATGTATTTGCAGAGTGGAATAAGAAAGCAGGATTGAATGATAATAATAACTGTTAACCAATTTCATTGTGCTAACCTCATGATTGCTTTGTTACTTATTGGATAGGAGTTTTCACATCGAGAGCCTGTTTATCTCTAACCCTAATCTTATTTTAGTTTCATCTACTTACTCCTTTATTTGGCATTCTAACAATAACTATTTCAATCAGTTACGTCATTATGGAAAATTTTCACTTCAAATCAGGAAATAAAATGTCAAGTTGATTAATACTAACAAGTATAACTCTACAACAGACAAAAAACATCGTTGACAGAAAATGAGAATTCACCTACTACTTTAATTCTTTCAATAAATAGACAGGTGTATTTCCTGAACTCAAAAAATCCATTTGAAACTATTGGCTAGCACTTTAGTTCTTTCAAAGAACTGAAAGATTAATCCTCTAAATCTATAATAAACGTTCGTTATCCGGATGTGTTCCATTATATAATAGATATCCATTATTAAGGTTGGAAGACATACGATAAAATGCCATACCTGCAGCCTACGTGACCTTTAGATATTCATTCGATGGCACAAAACCGGGTTAATTTGATAGATATTGACTCTGTTTTTGCTTCTATCAGTAATAAAATTTCTTGTACTAAACTGTCCTTGTTACAGAAGTATTTTTAATATTGAGCGGATATTTACTCATCCTATAATTTAAATCCATGCTTCGGAATATTGCAAATAAATTCTTTTATCTTCTTGATATGTTTCAATTTATCTACAAATGTAGAGCAGTAAAATATTCCACGATAACTGAAAAATTCTTCGATTACTTTACCGTGCATCCATAATATGTCATACCGTAAAAATTAATTTACACTTTTAATAAGTGTCAGTTTCCGATTGCTAGTTTTATCTGTCACATCGAGCTATTTGTCTTTAATATACTAAATGCTATAAACCCTAGTACTCAGTGTGCCTCATAATATACGGTATAAAAGACAAAAGTTTCAAGCTCAGTTAACGAAAAAATCCCTAACTTTTTTTAGATTTTCACTGGTTTAGACCAGGGGATTGCAAATAGTGTTTAATGATTATTAGAGAATTCAATCGCGGCAGAAATATTAATCTTTATTAATATTATATTAATTTCACCTCTCTCTTGGCTTTCAATTAACGATATCTTTCGAAACACTATCTCATGA
Organism: Trichoplax adhaerens; assembly: GCF_000150275.1. Classification (NCBI taxonomy): domain Eukaryota; kingdom Metazoa; phylum Placozoa; class Uniplacotomia; order Trichoplacea; family Trichoplacidae; genus Trichoplax; species Trichoplax adhaerens. The sequence goes on along the minus strand of NW_002060943.1, from coordinate 4,373,820 downwards.
AATGCTAAAAACCAAGGTTATGGTGGTTATAGCCACTACTAATGAACACGAACGTGGGAACTTACCCATATTAGTTATATCGTGTTATACAATATAACGTAGCTAAATCAGTAAAGAACAACTGCTTAATGATAGATTGAAGCATCATAAATAAATGTTCTTTAATATAAACTTTGTTTCCAGGAGAGGGATAGGCTAACATATTATAGTAATTTACTTCTTGATAAAAAAAGGTACTATATTTTTTCAATGCTCGTATGCGCGCTCCGTCTTGTTTTACGTACCAAAAATGAAAGAATTAAACGAATAAGTTGAATAATGTACCAAGTTCTATATTACACATAGCTAAGTATGACAATTTAGGCTAAACATGTAGCCAACACAAGATTGCAATACAGGGTTTTACTAGATGCCATGCATGAGAAATGCTCGATCCTGTCATCGACTTAAGATACAGCTTGAAAAATATATATGGAAAGCAAGTACTTTTTATTATTTCAAGGTAAAAGAACTAAGCCGTACTAAATGCATCTCGTAGATACTTTGTTCATAATGTTAAATTTAGTCATGATGTTAAAAATCATTTTCATAATGTAATACCTTTTCATGGCTATTCTTTTGCCTCATTAGGGAACAGGGAGGAATAGAAGCAACTTTTGCGATTAATGAAATGCTATTAATCGAATATCTAATTACTACCATACATCAAGTCGCTACCTCACTACATATATTCTTCGTTATCTTATAGAGGAAAATTTTAACCAAATCAACTAGTTTATCGATCGCTTGCTACAGCAAATGTTTATTACATGACTTTCAAAAACGTGTTTTTCACAGCTAATTAAAATTTATATCTCCTATGCCAAATGTTTAATGATAAATTAGCACACTTATTTTTGCATGCTTTAAGGCCACTAACTATTAAATAACACTCCTATTACAATGCAGTTAATTTAAATTTTATTGCTAAAATAAATCGATTCAAGCAGATAATCCTGTAGCACGCGATATCACCTTACATAATTGTAGTTATTATTTAATGACGATGATCATTGAAATTTGAGCTTATTTACTGAATAGTGTAACCATGAATAAGTACAGCCATATTAAGGCTACTAAAGTTTCCTCTGTTTTAGCTTTAATGACGTAAACACTTCAAAGCATATCAATTCTGGCATTTTTAAGACACTAGATAAAAGGAATATGGGACATATCCCGAACCTGGTTCAATTAAATATAATCTGAAATATCAACAAAGTTTTTGCAGCCTTACTAGCATCTGCACTAAAATACTTCAAAGCATATTAATTTGTTTTTTTAATGCTCTATAGTCCTACTGCAGAAGTATCAATACTAATTAATCCTTAGCTACTCCTTTATTAAAATCAATTATACCAGTACTGATCGTAGCAGCTGTTTTTACACACATACTTGCTATTAAAAGTACGAAGGCAAGAATACCAAGCCAAAGAGGCAGCAACATATATAAATATAGCGAATTAATTTATTACAGCATATTCATAAGATAGAGTTATGTTATCAAGTTATCTTATAACATCCTAAAGATATCACCCAACATTTCATTTGATCGTTATTTGCCCGACTATATTAATTAAAGCAGCAAAGTTTGAATCTAATAAGAACCTTTTTAAAAATAACAGTATGGAAATGCGTACTTACGGTAAAAATTACTTGGATGTTACACAACTGATATTATTCGAAGTTAATCTTTCTCGGGCAGATTGTAGCCTGCATGATCAATGCTAAGGAAATATCTGATTAAGCTATGTGACATATAATGACTGCATTTTTAAACTTATTAAGATTTACAATGGTTATCTTTCATAATACCAAGCACGCAAGATTAATATTCTAATTTCTGAATAGTCTCACTAACCTCATGAAGTACCTAGCGTAGAAACAATGTGATTTTTTATGATTTTATGATAATCTCGGCTAGGATTGTCGTTGCATCCCTTTAAAGATAAGATGTAAAGTTATGCTCTATAGCTGTATTTATATTTAATAAAATCATCTAAGATGACTTCTATTGAGAATATAGATTTCATTATACACTAAGAACAACCTTATTTTTATATTTTTAAGACTACTTTTATGGTTTGTAGTTCAATATAGTCAACGCGCCTTTCCGCTATTCGATAGACACTACAGTATTCTTATTGATGACCAATCTACACGCCAATGATTGGTATGTTTTTGAATGCTTGAAAAGTGAAAAAACTAAAGCACATTTCCTGTTTTATTAAAACGGCGGAACTGAAAGTTATTCGAGAATTATCGCGATTAATTTCAGCAGGAAATAAAATTTCAAATCCTAAATCTTTTAAATGAATTTTATTTGTCGATCTTGATCCTAAACTGATTCCGCTAGTATACAGAAAATAAAGATTTCCGACTGGTATTTTGATATCATCATTTGATTCGTGCATACTAGTCTTATATTGTAATACCTGTAATTTAATATCTTTCACTACTAGTTTCAATACACGAAGGACTATCTCTTCCAATAACAACATCATCAATACAGTTAGAGTAATAATTAGTGCTTTTTAACGTATAACCAATAAAACCACTTGCTAATAAAATAAAAGAAGTGCCGGTACGAAACAATAGCAGATAATCATTTTCTTTGATCCTGAAGTGAATTAATAACTTAATCAGTCATCTATTATGCTATCGGTATCCTTTCTACTTGTCTATCTAGTGCTAAGTTGAATACAAGTATTGATCAACGTAAGAGCTAATCATCAAGAATTGAAGTGCTCAAACATGTTAAGTTGACACAAGATCAACAGTCTTTTGATCTCAAACCGACTTAAATTATTGACTCAAGCATTTAACTTATTGATAGTAGCCGATCTGTGTACATAAAAATCTGAAGGCATCATCTTCTTTAAACAAATTCTTTTGGCTTATATTAGTAGATTCCCGCATCAAGCCAATTTACCTCGTAATAGCTATTGATACATATCGCTGACGAAGAGAAATTGACTCGCAATCTTTAATATTAAATTGCTGAATGAGAATAGAATATGAATGATCGTCATAGGACGGTGCTTAGAGTACTGTACTATGGCCTGACAAAGTTTGGTATTAGTATGGATTAATTCCAAGTCAAAACATCACGCTATAATAGGATGCATTTCTACCGTGCATGAATCATTCATAAATGCACAAATATAGATACACCTTAATTCAATAAATTAGTAGAGATGAGTATATCGATTATCGTAAGGATTCGTCAGCTATGACATCCATTAATACTATGCTAAGAAACCCATGATAATCAAATAATATTATTCACAAAAGTACAGGATCCTTTCCCAGATTAAATAAACAATCTCATCGTTAACATAAGCGATCTTTTGATCTAAGCGCCCAGTATTAAGATTTTTGAGAACGTAATGTTCTATCTACACTATAAATAACTCACTAACAGCAAATAACAGCATAACGTCAAACTGATGAAATGGATCCTCTTTCCATTTCTCTGAAATATAGCATTACCGTGAAGTCACTATTATTTAAATCAAGATCAACCTTTCGATCGCTAACACTTAAAATTAAACCTAAATCCATGACAATGCAAAACAATGAATTCAATATATGCCATATAGCATAAGGCAAATAGTTCCATTACAGATAATATTTCTTACGAAGAGATAAAGTCTAGAATTATTTGTCAAATGTAATATTAAGGTTCCAGGAATAATTTAATTAAAATATCCATCAGCATACATCTTCATCCCATATCCATGATTAGAATTGTTAACGTTGCGATGCCAAATTACTAGTGATACAAGAATTTATGAAAATTATTATAAATCTAAGACAACACCTGCTAGAGATTTCTAAACGAATAAGCGTCGTATTTTCAATATTCAGCCTTATACTTAGATATTTTCGAAATGATTTTAAGCCAGATTCTGTTAGTTGACACTCTAATTTTGAATAAACATGCATATTAAAAGAACCTAGAAATCATTGCCATCGCTCCAACTTGAACTATAACACATACGTCAGACCTCTTACATTAAGTTAAATTAGTACCGTAAAGTTAACTATCGGCTGTATTCAATAGTTATGGGATAAATTAAACTAATATTAAATTAACGATAGCAATAATATTGAGCTCCGGAAATATTACGTGCAGAAAATTACACAATGTCTCCGGTATACTGTATGGCCGTATCGATCGAAGTCAATTTCATAAAGTCTGTCTCAACTCCACTTGTCATTAGACCATTAACAGGAATGAATGTAAGAGGCTTCAATAAAGGAACGTTCAACAAAGCATTTAATAATTGCATTAAAATGCAATTCAATAGTGTGCATTTAAAGACACCGGTGATAGACTACAGCTAGCATTATCTAGTGGGTGCATGCAGATATTATATTTGTCGTTACCTTTTCATGCTATAGTATTTTATTTGAAAGGCATCATAGGTTAAAATTAAAATGTAGTGTATCAATTAATCCACAATTTTTTACTCCATTATTAAGTTGATAGTCTGGATAAAAGGAAAAGTTTTTTCTGCAAGTTGTCTTCAATCATATTACTCGCCTGAGCGTGGCGTAGATTCACTGCCTCTTAGATTAACTACAACTAAGAAATGCGTACGGATTTTCAAGTCCTTACCTTCAACAATATAGTCTATGACTCAGTCAGTCATTTGCCTTCTAAAATATTATAAAGGTTTATGCCGTCTTAATAGATTACATTTAATTACAGTTATGATGATTAGCTTGACTAAAAGCACTACCTAAAGCTACTACTATCCTGTAAGAAAATCCAGGCGAAATATATGTCCATACCCTACAATTAGAGATATGACTTTGATAATGATTTATTAGCTACAATTAACACTCTTATTTCATCATAAACTCGGGTTAACGCCGACACTAATTCAATCCATTTTATGTTAAAATAATAGTCACTATATCGCACAACAAATTATATAGGTTATCAGCTGCTACCTGCACATAATAATTCAAATTTAGCGCATTACTTCGCTAATATTCATTGCGATATATGGATTTAGTTACTTTTAGGAAGAAGATATACTATTGTACGTACATTATTAATAGGAGCTTGTTATTACTACTAACAGATTAAATTTAATTGTAACCGCATATTACTCAATCTAAAAGCAGTCTTTGTTTTAGGATTAAGCCATTGGTTTAAATTTCACGGACAAGTTACAAGACAAGAAAAACTATTAAAGCCTAGATTCTTGATGATTTATTAAAGCATGATCCTATTCGGATATAGTAAGCAAACTTTTGAATATTGAGAATAAAACTTTATCAGATTACATACCAATGCCACTCAATTTTTCATCATTAGATTCAGTAGATAATAGAAAAAGCTTCTTACCTTATCTAGTTAAACTATCATCTTGCAATATATAAAGTAATTTATAAATCAGCATCAATAAAGTACGTTAAGACATTAAGATTTTATAAATCTATTGATTCAATTTTATTATCATCACATTAACGTCATTACGATATTGTTATTATTGCTGTCTATAAATTATATTAATTGATCTGTCTTGTTATCAATGATAAATAATGCTACCTTTCAAATAAATTATAAGGTATCACAGGGTACATAAAAATAGCTGAGTACAATAAGTTACTGATCAGTTAATATGATGAGTAAATGCTAGGTGGCAAAATAAAGGAAATATTGATTAAGGCGTGTACAATTTAGTTTAAAGATAAAATAGCATAACTCGAGACTGCTAATCCTCCCTGCAGTCAGGAAAATAGCATTGACTAGCCAATACTAATTGCTATTTTAATAGAACTACACCTATGGCGAGAAGAATGTTTCAAAAGACATGGCGTGCTGTGATGCCGCAGACTGAGTGATAGGAGTGAGTAAATTGGTTTATTTCATCATATAGCAGTAATTTCTAATCAAATTTTTTAATAGAGACATCATTCTAGACGCTTTGATGCTGATCGGCGTATTATTATTATTTCTCTCAGCTCTATCATATCGAGCCATTAAGGCTGATATTGATGACAAGTTGATATTATGTGGCCATCGATAACAAATGGTGAACAGTACTGCAATATCGACTAACTTTTCCAGGAAATATCAAGTACATAGTCAATCCAGTACGACTGTTTCTAACTTGTAATATTCGAATTAATATATTCCTTTCAGGTAAATATCTATCGTTAGTCTAGCAATACACGATCGTGATCGCTACTGATCAAACCTGACACAAGTCAAACATACTATGACGTTTGCAAAAGAAAGATCTCTCTGTAGCCTGAAACCAACTGTTTGAAAAGTAGAAGCGGCATTATCTAACAAATTCTATGTAAAGCAATAAAGTTGTTAGCACCATAGTTAAGGGGTGGAAACAACCTCTTCAAATATATTATATTATCAGAACTATAAATCCTTGTCACAGTAATCAACAATTATATCTTTGTTTTCAATGTCTTCTACTCACACTTTCTTATCCTTCATCTATCAAGTTTCCTTCTTAATCATCCTTGTCTTCATACAAAATTTTCCAATGCCGTGATGATGTCATAGACGTATAACAGTAATTAAAATGAGCTCCTCATAGCCGACAATAAGATACGTCCTAGCAGGGAAATTTTCGATCATATGATCGGTCCATTTCAATTGTTGAATGACGAATGGATTTTAGTGCACCTTGTAAAGAAAAAGAAAACTTTAGATTGTCGATATTTAATTAAAAAGTAAGAAGTAATTCCAACACCGACAATTTCCGTTGCGATACGATTATCGCATAGAACGCCATAAGTTTATTCTCTCTTTTCACAACTACTACTCATTTTTTTAAGTAATCTATTCATTAGATAAAAAAAATTACTATACTCACGTAGCGGTATCAGCTAATACAAGAAACAAAGTAATATTAAACAAAAAAAATTTAATTTATAGCAATAAAAAGTTGCGTATCTAGATCTAATCACAGCGGTTTTTATTTTCTTCAAAGCTCTTGTCTTTCATGCACTGTTCAATAAAAATCATTCAATTCCTTTTACATCTATCCTATCGGCTGAAATTGAGACCAAAATAAAATTACTCATTAACGACTTCATCAAGACATCGTCGTTTCAACTTGTAGGCTGTAATACGTCAATTTTCTATCCAAAGCCACGAAAATGACATTATCACGCTAAAGCTGATAGCTTCTATTATGACTTCTAACCGTTATCCGTTTAATAGTACTGTATTTACACATCTAGATCACTAAGCTACAATAGCAATAAATGATATTGACATAGTAGTGGAGATCCTTGTACACTTTGTCGGTTAGTGCAAAGTAATGAAATTATTATTGACTTTAAGGATTAGCCCAGCCAAAAACAATAACAACAATAATAATTATTGATCATCAATATGATGATCATGACTAACTACTGAATATGGCAAAAATTACCGTATAAAATTTGCATATTCGACATCGCTTCCGTTACTATGTGGCTTGAAACCAACTTGAAACATAGTCATCATACTAGCATTTAGTATTGTTATTTGCAAACAAATTGATGTGATGATGATGATGATGATAATACGAAACAATTTTGATGATCAACATAAATTCAATTGAATCAAGATGAAATAATAACGCTAGACTGATGTTATCTTGAAAAGAAGGTAATGATTGTAATTAACGAGCATCTAATTAAATCGGCTTAGCAACCTTGTGAAGACTTTCCTTCGGCCCACATGGATGTAGGAGGATTTTTTTAATTTTTATTTCATCAATCAATATCATTCACTTAATCGGTTATTTTTTAATTGAACTTTTTTATTTATCTGTACTGTACAACCTTGTCAAGATAGATTAACAAGTCAATTGTCAACTAAGGGATTAAATAGCACCAGTTGTTTAAAAGCGATTCTATTGATGAAATAACAAGATTGAAAATATAGAAAGAACTTAAAGCGTAGTGTTCATAACTTTCCGACTATTGTTCATTATTTATTTATTAACAATTGATAAAACATCAGAGGTATTTGCATAATTGATTGAAGTTTTGAAGAGTACCCCTATAGGGCAACACTATATATCGTCCCCAACCAATCAATTACATCAGTTTTCAAATCTCTGTCCTGTCTCAAGGTCTCAAAAATGGTAGTTGCAAAGCGAGAAAAAGTTAAGAATAATAAGAAATCCAATGCCAAATGCCATCGCCTTGGCCAATCTTGCCCAACTTTAACGGAAAAGCCTAAGGATGAAAAAAATTTTCAAACTGATTTTAGCAAAGAACCTATTGCTAACAAATTTACAGCACCAACAACGATGCCATTTTCCGTCGATCGTATTTTAGGTTTTGCCAATTCGACAGTAGCACCAATGGCTATAGATCCTAATTATGCTTATTACCGTAATAGCTATAACCCCAATGACTTTCGTTATACTTATCCAGCACCTTATTTTGGTCTTGGACGACTAGACTGGTTGCAAACAAATCCTCATTTTACTCCAGTAACCGTTAAAAATGACAATTCTAATGAAGACGGACAAAAAAGTAAGTTTAACTACACCAGGCTCTTTTCTTCTAGGCACCGATAACCTTTTCTATTACTATCAACTCTTTAGTTACATTACGATAATTTAATGATATTATCGGCATTTCCTTTCAATCGAATATATGACATATATTAAAGCAGTAAAAAATCGATTTAATGAAGGCTCTAATACATAGTTCGTTACTTAAACATTTAGTAAAAGCATTCACATCATATCGTTTGGTTAGCTCATACTAAAACTATACGTTAATTGACTAGAAAACAAACATTATCGCAATCATAAATGAATAATCCTATCATAGAAAAGGTGGTAATGTAATAGTCCCGAAAGATTTAGTCCAAAGGGCTCCATAACAATTTATCAGATTAGTAGTGCATTATTCAAGGCTACTGCAATATAGGATATCATTCAGCTACATTCAATAAAATCAATCCATTCACCGAATAAAAGAGGGATATACGGTGTTATTAAATGTATGGCATACCAAAATTATAGCTTTTATTTTAATTTCTATATTGGTACGTGAATAGCTTTACATATTAAAAGCTGTCTGGCAATTCGGCGACAATTTTAGATAACTGCTGTATTGACAGATAAAAGAAATTTGTACTTGAGCTCTTCTTGATCATAATTTGATCCTGCTGAGGTCTCTAAAAGGTTTTTGTTACTCAATAATGTTATTACATAACTATTAATAGGGATCTATAGCAATTATTGGCGTGTCGCTATAGACATAACGTCTAAAGCAAGATCTCAATGCTATCATACACGTCTAGCTTTGCCCCCATATTTAATGGAACAATGTATTCAGAGTCTGTCAAAGCTATTATACACATAAGATAGAATATGTTTTGCAGTACCCCCCATTGTCTTAAATTATCATATAATAAAATAATCCAAAGCTAACGCAAAAGCATGTTCGGACTTTTATAAGAATCTATTTGATCTTAAAGATACGTACCAAAGTCCTGCCACTAATCATCTTTGTCTATAACTAATCACTGTAAGACTCATATCCTTATGGAAGCGGCTTTAACTTTTGATTTCTTTCCAACCAGAAATATTTTCATTACATTGATATAAATACTTTCATTATGAAATAAACACAATACTGTATACTTCATTCTGTATGATATCAAACGCATAATCTATCCAACACATATATTTATTTACGCATAAAAGATTATGCTATTGCTACATCAAGTTATTTTTATTAGTTAATTACTTACTTAGATACAGTATATGTTCCAATTCCTAAGTACCCAAATAATAGTGCTAACTGAAAGTTAAAATTAATCATACCATATTTCAAATATTTGCAATCTCTGTACAATATCATCAGATAACCCTTATTAGTATTACTTTTTGGCGGAATTTAAGCTAGCTCACCAACGCTTACCGTCCAAGAAAATAGTTTCTAGTTGAATATTGAATATATAAAATGATTGATCAAGAAATACAGTTCTCATCACTAATTTAATGGGTTATAAATACTGCAATAGATTTTAATCTAACTGAATATTTTGCTTAGTTATCACTTAGCCATTAATGTAACAAAGAAACTGAACAGCCTAAATTGATTTGTTTACTAACGATGCCTCTTCTTCCTATTAACTCTTTATTTTCTACCTTGATTAAAATCATATAGACTGCACTCAAAAGAAGAGAAGAATTAGTCGCTGTCCACGCATTCCATTTTCAAAGGATCAGTTAAATTTAATGGAAGATGTTTTTCAACAACAACAATACCTATCACCTCGCGATATTGAAAATCTTTGTAGGAAATTAGATTTAAAGGAACATCGTGTTAAAAATTGGTTTCAGGTTAGTCTTGTCATAATAGATCCAGGTGCAGAGCAAACATAGTTAAATCTAGTAAAGTCAATTTTAATTTAAAGTAAATGAATATTAATTTCTTTTACCATAGTTTTTGCCGTAATTAAAAATGGTAGTCATCATGTTATACGTTTATATGAATTATAGAATCGACCTGATAAAATTTTAATAATTATCTATAGAATCGTCGAGCTCGAGAAAAAAGAGCAAGAACCTCTAGCAGTATTACTGTCTTAACAAATCAATATGAAACTTCGCCAGATAGCAAGAAGAATGTGAATAGCAATGAAACAGTAACTCCTACAGCTAATCCAATGTATTTAACTTATACTCCTAATTCACCATCGAAAAACGCCCTTCAAGATAATCGATGGTTAGTTACCATACCAGAAAAAATTCAAAATATTGATCAGCATAAAGATTAAAGAAAATTAACCTTTTTTGTAGCTGAAACTTGGGGACAAGGTGAACACAGTGTCTTCATTTCACTTAGCTCATTTTGAACTAAAACAGCCCTATTTTACTGAAAATTGGACATTGCTTCAATGAAAAATGAAACGCAATCGTTTAGAACTATCCTTACTAATCACTTTGTTCATCACAAGCCCATCGATCATTTATGGTGCTGATGTTGGTTAGATTTGTACTTTAGCATATTTCATCATAACTTACTCTTGTTGTATTGATAAATGTAAGCATAATGTAACTACTTTTGACCAAATAATCTTGTTTGCGAATGATAGATGGATGGTATATTGTTGATTTGGTAATGGTTTATAATTTGAAGAGATTAATTATGATGCAACTATCCAATTATTTTGCTAGAACAAGATTATTCATTATTGGTTTTGAAGTAGACTATGTTGCAAAACATTGGCTATAATGATATTGTGTAGTTTTCAACAAGGAAATTTCAACTATTCGGTAGAATACCGTACTATTTTAACTACTCTAACCCTTTATCAATACTGTGTATTGATTGTTTTTCGGTCCTAATGGACTGACTACCAATCCATTTTAAATGGTGTAAGGTGGCACTAATGTAAATGACTTTCATGCTTATTTATAAATCCTGCTCTGACTTTGAAATAATAATGTTACCATTAATTAAAGCATGACAGCTATTAATAAAATAAAAATTCTATAATTATAGATAAATAGAAATGAATTTCAATTTTACTCGATATTTCTCCTCTTAATTACAGGCCATTAAGCATGTAGCCGACTAAGATATTGATGCTCATATTGCGCAATCACCCTTTTTACGTCGAAAAATTATATTTTCCTTATTTGCAGATATTGTTTTTAAGTCAGGAATTAGAATTTCGGCGCAGAAAGTTCCTACCACAAAACATCTTTGCTAATAATTCACAACCATTCCAAAATCTTCTATCGCTTGACGATATCGTTAGCAATGTCATTAAGCAATACGTGATACAAAAATTGATCATTAAGTGTTCCATTCAAAAAGACTATGATGATAGCAAGAATATAGAATTTCTATTCCATCACATAAAAAAATTAACCATAAAGTATTCAATTCTAATAAACTTTGATGATAGCACTAATACAACATTGCTCTTTCACCTCATGTATCAATGACATATACTGTATAGAATTTTTGTAATGCTTTTGATATATTTATGTCAATAATCAAAGGGAGCAAAGTCTTTATCAACACTTAGGGTTCAATAATATCAACTTTTTTCACCAAAACATCAAACCGATATGAAGTTTGCTTATTGCTCACTAAAATCGATCCACCGGAGTATATTAATGTCATTTTATTGAAGATCACAATTAAGTATAAATACGTTGTATCGATCGTTATACAGCAGATAGCTCATCATTAGAGTTATAGATAGCAAAACCAATTCATTTTCCAGTAAGGGCAAGTAACTTAGTTAAATAAGTAATTCATAAGAAAGCTCAAAGGTCAGATCATGTTCTGATAATGACCGATCTCGTGTTCTACACGCGCTCTTAAGTATTCTAAAAAGAAGTAAAAATTTAGGTCTAAAGATATACGATAGAAATATTGTATATTAGTATTAATTTTCATGTATGTATACTCTGTAGCTGCTCGTAAATATAGATAGAAGGTATAAAGGCGAGTTACTTTTATAATAGAAAGAGTTCATAAATTTATCATCAACGCATAAGGATGAGGCTATATTGGTTATGTCACAAATCTTAAGGAATAAGTTTCTAGTTATCACGGAAAGCTGGTCTTGATAATAATTCGAGATAGAAGAAAACCCAGAAATATTTCAGGTATATATTTGTCACAAGAATACAAATGCATTTTGGCGACAGTTAAGCACTTATCAATTTTCTCGATCACAATATTGTAGGATATTATATTAGTGGCATTTAAGGCCGTATTACCGGCTTGGGCCGTGATATAAGAATTAATCAGTGAGAAATATTACCTAAAATAAATATATGACAAGTTAATCATAATTGTTGATTGCTTACAGCTAAACATCAAACCAGGAATGAAGCTGATTAGCAAGAAATAGTATCAGAATCGAAAACAATCAGTGATGATCATTCCCATGCTATTATCACGTATACAATCAAATCTATAATACATTATGCCACAATGTGCGTTATTTCCTCTATCATAAATAATAAATTGTTTTTTTTAATTCTTAATAGCTCCTCTACATATAAAGGGTATACTACTCTTCGGCTGAATACTATTCCATTTATTAGCGATATCTTCTGCACAATACTTTTATGCAATATTTCCTTAGACGTCATGAAAGAATTGTACAATCTTCCACAATTAATGCATTATTACTCCTAAGTAATTCGTATTACGTCATAAGAAATTATTCATTTCTCGATTTACGTACAATGAGTGTTCGATATACGTCATTATAATTTGCATTTTCCGGTTCATAATTATATAATAAGCCTTAACATGCGTCACTAACAACTTTCTATCTGAATTCAGAATTAACCTTAAAAATTTACTTATGAAAGTTTAATTTTTTGTATTTGTGCTGATATACCGTGAATGCGTTTACATGCGTATATAAGACTTTTAATTTTCATTGCTTATCCTTTCTTCTCTAGCATGATAAAAATTTTGACCCAAATTGTAATGAATCTCATCTAATATGTGCGGTGACGATGGTTTTAAATGGTCTAATTAATAAAATAAAGCAACATTTCAGAACATAATGGCATAATCCAATTACTACACAGTATGTAATTGAATACCTATATGCAAAACAATCACTATAGCAAGAAATTACAGTATTGTCTGATGATCTATTTTCTGGATTCTTTTTTTATAGTGATTGTTCATTTTTCTCCATTCCTTATAGAGAATGTTGATAATTGTAACCTACAGTATACTAGTATATTCCAAGATTCCACAGGATACAAGGTGTCATAAAATGCCATACGATAATATTTGTTGATTATACTAATTTAGGTTTACGATATATCAAGCAAGAGTAATAATATAATCATAGTAAAGAAAAAACTGCAAGCTGGCATAAGTCGAGAATCTTAAATGTCGCAATCTTTAAGCATAAAAGCTCAATTTAGATCTTTTCCTTGCAATAATATATTTTAACTTCTGATACATGGTAATTTAAATATTAATTTGGAGATAGCAGCCCAAATCACTACAACTACGGTAACATCTTGACTTTTCAATAACTGCATCAAGCTTTGATAAGTGACATTGTTATTTTTCATTTCATCAATAGGAAAAATAACAATGTTATAATTAATTTATTGATGTAACCGCAAGGTGAAGGCAAGTTCTGCAGCTCTGTGATATATATTAAAGGCATAAATTGAAGTAATTACGACCTTGAAACCTCTTAAACTTCCTTTGGTAATACTTAAAATGCAAAATTCTAATTCAAATCACTCTGTCAAGAAAGCAAACACACGCAAATATTTTGAGAGGCGCTTCAATCAACATTTTATTAGGATAATTTGATAAAGTTATTTTAATTTCCTTCTTAAAATTTCCTAAGACAAAACATCAATCATTTTTAACTACAGTGCTATCTCTTTTGATATAGTGACTCTCATCTAGATATGAATATAATTGATTTTTTTGACATGATAAGTTGTGAAAAGGCAATTTCAAGGGCAAATAAAATGTAATGTCAGAGTAAGAAAAAAATAATTGCATTAATTTATAAATTAAATTTTTTAAAATACAGCCCTTACTCTCTACATTAATGAAATAGAGTAATAATCACCCTAACTGGATGGGCTAACGCAATATAGTTTAACTTGTAACCTAATATAAAAGGTTAAGTTGTTTATCTCAATAGAAATATATATTAATCGATTGATCTATTTAAGTTAATTGATATACTGTATTGTAGCTAGCCCATAAAGATTAATCATCTGACCTAGGATTAATTTCCATAAATAGAATTGTAATTAAGAAATTTAGTTATACTTCAAATTATCATTAAAGTTGGACGGTAAAGTTAATAATGATAGTATTGGTAATAATAAAACCATACACTTATAGTAAGTTAAGATCAACTGTCATCTATTCTTAGCTCATCCTTTTCGAATCGACAACAATTCATAAATGATTCACTGAAATGAAAGATCTCGACATACCTATCCATGATTGTATAATCACATTACTAAGCAATATTTAAGCAACAAGTAATAATAGTGAAAGTTAATACAGCTTAGAATTATAAGTTTCATTGATTGAAGCACTACTTTTAAAGTTCTACAATTATTTTCATATATGTATTATGACAAGAATGAGAAAATATAATAATACCAAGAGAAAATAAAATAGACTTAGTTGCATGGTTATAGCATAAGAGTAACCTGCTTTATCTAAAAGATCATGTAGCATGAAGTATGCAAGAATAAAATAACTTTGCTATAATAATGATGGTGCTATTTTTAATTATCATTTTCATCATCTGACAAGAATTAAGTAAGATTGTACCGAAAAAATAATGTTATGGAAGATTAAAATAGGTATTTTTTGTAATTTATCATGTCATATTAGTAGTATAGAGTTTAGGTGCATTAATTAACAAGAATAGAATGAATTGCTGACTCGTCTTAATTGATAATCATGCGGCTATTGCTGGACAATAAATTATAGAGAATTAGGATAAAAAAAAAATAATGGACTAGAATTGTGGAGGAAGCAGCTGCATCAATGGTATACGTTGGTATTCATATAGATTGCATAAGAGAATGATAACATGAAATAATGAAGATCAGAAAATACCTATAGAAATGTTTAGTGCTGCTTTTTGAAATGAGTTAAATTCAATATAATAAGCCTTAACGTCATTTAGAAGGATACCATAACAGCAGACAAAATATACCCAATGACTAGTAAAAAATAATTTCAAATAATGGCGAAAGTTACCATAATCGGACGATGTAAATCTATTGCCAATGTGAGAAATTTGTTGTAATAATCCATAGAGCGAAATAATAACATTATCTTTGTAATTCATTTACTTGGAGAATATTGCAGCCACATCGCTCCAATCAAGAAAGGATCCATTAAAATGCCAGAAAATGAACTTGTTCAAATCTCCCTTGTACCAATATCTTTACTTATTCATAGAAGAAAAAATATGAAGATATCCAGACAATAATGAACGAAAACGATGGCAAATTTAAAAGTAACTATTCTATTAGATACCCATTGATGATTTGAAGCATCGACAAGATTTTAAAAAATGAAATAAATGAAGAGAAAAATCTTGAAGAGCTACTGGAATGTATTAGAAAGTCCAAAAGTCGATGTTTTTAATGCTATTTAAAAGTGTAAAGATATTCGCGGCGGATAGTTCCTATATGATCGGTAACTGTATCATCCAATGCTTTATAATTAATTGATTAAAGAGCATGGTATACTAATATTTGGTATAGTCATTACCAGCAAGTTAATATCCATTTAATTTGAGGGAAATTAGAATAGTTTGATAAATTCTGTATAGCATTAAACGTTATAGTTACAATGATGGAAATGGGTTTTCTATTATAATATAATAGCGATGGGGAATAAAGCTGAACACGAAGGTTAATTAATATTATCACTTTAGCAGCACCTTCATTAACAATGCTATTATTCAAATAATGAAGACAATTACTATGTAGCAGCAGTCTTATAACTCTTAAAAGGTATATCAAGACGCTCGTAGTAAACAGGCAGATAATCATCATTAAATAGCGGCTGATACTATTAGGACTACAGCACAAAGTAACATTTTCAAATCATCTTTAATAATAACAATAAGAACGGTACTTAATCAACTTATTATACTACGGCTTTGGCTACAAATAAAACGAATAAATTGAAAAAAAAAGCAATGATCATACGGTATTACGCATGCATAATGGGAAAATTGATGAGAATTTACTTATAACTAGTAGTACAAATTGGCTGGTATCGTGTCAATGGATGAGCACGATAGTGAGGATTAGCATAAAACGGATTCGAAGTAACGATGGTGTTCACGATGCTAATATAGGAATCTTGCATGGACTGTTTAAACTTTTTTCTTTTCTTATAGCGTTGATTTTGAAACCACACTTTAACTTGCTTAGGTGATAAATGAAGCTTTCTTGCTAATTGTTCACGTTCAATGGGCGACAAATAAATGTTAATTTGGAATCGATTTTGCAATACTTCTACTTGTTGTGATGAGAATAGAATTCGTCGTCGATGATGTTGTCGTGATGAAGATTCATCTTCATCTTGTTCATCTTTGATCGATGAACTGAGAAGTTCAGTAGAAGATTCTTCAAGATCATCGTTACCAATAGGAAAGTGGTCTTTTTTCATGGTATCGCTTTGATTGTTTTTCTTCTTATGAGACAATACTCGATTTTCATCTTCCTCTTGCTTCTCTATAATAAAAATAATAACAAACAACGAAAAATGAAATTACTCTATCAGTTGCTCCTTTTATGTTGGCTTTTCATAACTACTGTAATATGGTACTCGATCAATTTAATTTTACGAGGAATAAAAATATTTTATGCCTTAATAATAACTACAGTAGTAAAACTATATCAATTAGGAGTCTAACGCTATTGCTCCAGATGGTCGAGAAATGATCACAAATAAATAAAAAGAAATATATGATAAACAATACAGGTAGAATACTTGAATTGATTTGAATATTTTAACTTGTAATTTCCATAATGTTAGTCTTGATTATTTATGAAATACTACTCGTAAGGAATAACGTGATAGTACTATATTGATGCTAACTTGTAATGATGATGACACAAAGTGACACTATCAATAGGTATCCAACTGATTACAGCAATATAGTAGATTTGATCCGGTAATTGTATAATATATAATAACCATATATTAAGTCTCCACTAGCAATAATATGCAAGTCGATCAAGTGGTTAATAATCAAAGGCATACCGTGTTGCTGTAGATGACGCAATCTAGAATCTATGTTGATATCAGATCGATTGGCTACTGGCTTACTAGAATCCTCAACTTGTAGTTTGCATGAGCGTCTCAACGTAGCTGGAGGAGCATCTTGCAACGTAGCTTGCAATAAATTTTGTGAAGTTGACGAAGAAGCTGATAATATTTGCTGAGATTGACAATGTTTCTTATCCATCTTGGTTAAGGCAGACCATGGTTGGCTTTGATTTGGATTGCCAATGATGTTATCAATAAAAAATGATGAACTGTGAGTTGGATGGCCAACTGCCATATTGATCTATCTCGTAGACGGTAGAGAGGTTCTAAAAGGAAACTAGGAACGAGTGAGAATTGAAGAGCAGTAGTTATCAGATACGACCACCACCAAGCCTTATAGTTATTAATTGGATTGTTTGTATAGACTAACGAGGTAACACTATCCTAAAGTCAGTATAATGTCAGCCAAGAATAGTCAATCATACTACAGCACTCAAGTATATAACCAAGGAATACAGGAGTAGTTTACGTCCAACGATGTAACGATATGCTTTAATATAAACGTGATCCAATATGAAATCAAATGAAGGTAATCTTCATGAGCGTTCGATCATCTACAACTTGGAGACTGATTGAGTTGACGTTGAAATGCATTAGATGAGCACACTTATATATAGCTACACCGAGGAAATATCCATCATGAAGCACAAATAAATTTTGTGACGTTACTTCCTCTCCATTTTTATAATCTCTATTAAAATTCAGTACATTTAGACCTAAAGATAGCGTTACCAAGCTACATAATGACTTGAAGTAGATTAACTATTTGATGCTTAGCCGAATTGTATTACCAAGACAATAAACCATGAGTTGCATGATCATGCAATCGCGACTTGACATTTTTAGAAGCATTGTTTGTCTCTATTATTCTTTCAAGATACCAAAAGGATCAATTAATTTACAGCCTGCCCACACAGAATTACAACTGCACACATCCATTATCAATAGAGGAAATGGAACTAAAGTCGACTAGATTGTTTATAACAATTTGAACTGATAACCCCGTTTAATATAATCTGTAAACAACAAACTTAATAATCAGCCCGCGGTACTTTAGTCTCTTATTCATCTATTGAGAATATATTTTTAGCCTTCTAAAGGAGACTATTGTTCCATATTTTAATATTGTTTTCTAAATTTAGGTCCTTCCATCAACTTTTTATTTAGATCGCAACTAATTAAATCAAAACTTTAGCTTGCATTTAATAAAGAAAACCTAATATTTAAATATATAAGAAAATTGAATTATATAACATCAATCAATACATTGAACAACTAGAAACAGGTCTATTTCTAGATATTGTAATGTTGCTTTTTAAATTACACATTATTTCATTTTTTTTCCCATGTCATAATTACTTTTTTCATTATTTAAAGGTATAATTCAATTTTAACTACTTTTTTTACAATCTTTACTTATAGTACTAGTTACAATTTTTTCTTAAGGTATTGAAGTTGCTACCTATAATTATTATCAATGGAATTAAATAGTAACTGCATTGGACACTGCACAATTCTAATTTGCCTTTTCTGTAAAGTATGACCTGATCAATATTGGTGCTAAAAATACATACAGTAGAATCAATTTAAATTCTTACTAAAACATAAAATTAATTTTGTTAAAGAAACAGTTCACCGAAGTGGACTGATACGATAAATACTCAATGTAGCAGTAGAGTATTCTTCAGTATTGGATCGACCGTTTTCGCATCATAAACAAGTATTAATTACATAACTGAACGATTGCTTATTATTACTTCATTTTTAACCTAAAATATAACATAGAAAAAAGAATAGATGTCTATCATGCCAAAAATGTAGTCACGTATGTTTATCGTAATAATTTTATCAAAATATTTTTCCAAATCAGCAAAACATAACTAGATTATAAGTCTATAAATGAAATATAACGGATGCAGATTGATCAGCGATGATACAGTTAATAAAGAAGTAAAACGTGACATTGGCTACCGCAACTTGCTAATAAATAAATGCATATTGGTTATACGAAATCTTTTGTCATAAATAAAGATGCATCCAGCCGGTTGCGATAATACTGCTTGCAGCAGTAAATCAAATTATTCCATTTCTTAATGTTATGTTAATTCATCAAAACCAGCTATCAAGTTAGTGATGAATTTTCATGCCAAGGAAGGGTTACCTGTCCGACTTGGCGGGCAGTACTATTGAAAAGTTGATAATGGTTATCGATATTATCCTAGAAGTCTGATATATTCCGCCAATTCAGGAAGGATGGAAGGAAACGAGGTAGTTGTATATTTTCGTTTAGACTGATAACTTTAAAGCAATCTGTTCGTTTCCGCCGGATTTATCATAACTTTAAAAATCAAGAATTCTGATATATTTGCAACTGCTCAAACATTTTCTACTAGCCAAACTTCAAGACGGCCACGTTAACGATTTTAAAATTAAAACGGCAAAAATGGCCTAACCAATTACATAACATAAAGCTCCCATTCTAATGCAATGATCAATTCCAGAAATTGGAAGCCAAGAAATTACAACATTAATTTAAACATTTATACTTACATATTCCGCCTTTATTGACATTGTCAATATTATGTTTTAATAAAATTCTGTAATATGTCTACGAAATGAAATTCAGTATTCACATCAACAAAGACTTACGCTTAAATTATTACATATTGATGACTGTAATACTCTTATAATTTTATCTATCTGTGGTAGATTTTTAACATTTGTTAACAAAGACTAGATCATGACAAATTTTGAACATCTCTCGTAAATGACAGGTTATTAACCTGAAACAGATGGATATAACTGACAGATTTATAGCAAGTTTTGTAAACAAGTGAACCAACATCTAAAATTTAGGGGTTCAGCGGATATGTCCAACTCCTACTCTAATGATTGTGATATATCATTACTACCATAAGATCGGAAGCAGGAATAAAATGGAATTTTCTGATAATTCGATCCTTATTTTTCAGGTAATAACAAAATCTACCATTAAATTATGTTAGAAATAGTGCGGATACAAACCAAACCAAACCAAAACCAAAAGTTTAAAATATCATTCTTCATAACATGACCTCCCACATAAGACTTCGTGAATGATCGATAAAGTAATGACATACATTAGTCATAACATGATAAGATTAATTCAATCCATTAGATAGCACGGTAGATTAGATTCTAATTTGTAAATAGATCTGACATGAAATCGTTCAACAGTCTATATAGTTCGTTGTTTACATTTTAAAAAATCTCCAGGTGTTAATCCATTCCGTTTGCTTCGTGTCTCGTCCAAGATTTTGTATCACGTCGCCAATTTTATAATGTCTGTTTACGGTTGTATTGATATTTCATAACCTAGAAGAAATAACTATTACAGATTTATTAACCATGACTGAACTCTTATAAAAATGTAACTTTAAATAAGCAATCGAAGCAGTTCTTGATTAACTTCATTGTTATCAACTAGTCAGATAGTCCAACATTTTGTAGATCGACCATAGAATACGCTAACTAAACTTAAAAAACTAGTTATACATTAACTTTATCTTTCAACGTTCAACATTAGTCTGCCCATGCCAATATAACAATATGGAAAACCGCTTGAAGATCTTAAAAATGAAAGGAAAATTAAGACAATGAGGAAATGGTTCTGATTTATTTTTTCCTCATTGAATAAGCAGACTCGCCTATTGAAATTTTTTAAAATTTACAAGTTAATTATTGAGGAGGTCAATAGGATTGTCAAACAATCAAAACGAATTTTTAAAAATACTGTATTCTATTGATAATTTTGAAATAGAAGCAATAGAAATCTAGGCATAAATATAATTAGTCATCAGTGCAAGTCAAGTCTTATTATTTCTTTGAAGTATTATACAAATCAATAGATCATTAACAACTGACTCATTTTTATTAAATTAAAGTTCTAGAACTCTTCAAAAGGTAAGCTATGCAAACAACTTTTACTTTTTTTACTTTAGATGAAGGAAATACGTCGTTTGCTTATGATATACTTCACAACTAATCGTATCGTAAACCATTTTTATAGCACAAGCAGTAAGCATAAAGAAATTTTTTTCTAAAACTATACTCTAATATTGTCATATACAGAGCTTTAGGAGGTTGATATCATATACGTAGAACTCAACCTATAAATGCTTACGAATTGCGGAGTTAAATGAAAAC
Organism: Trichoplax adhaerens; assembly: GCF_000150275.1. Lineage (NCBI taxonomy): Eukaryota > Metazoa > Placozoa > Uniplacotomia > Trichoplacea > Trichoplacidae > Trichoplax > Trichoplax adhaerens. Next base: position 4,351,761 of record NW_002060943.1, on the reverse strand, counting down.
ATATTAGCATTGCGATGAATCTTTCTTCCTTGATTGAACTACAATATGTCTTAAATCTGGTCATCTGAAATTGTTAATCTCCTGTTCGATGATAGATATTAAAATGGAACGATAATATCGCAAATTCAATAACAAAACAAAGGATAGTGAAATATAATTAATAAAGTAATTTTACATGCCTGTAGACTGAATAGCAGCCACTCTTAGTAAACAACATGATAATATAAACTCTCTATATCAACACCAATCATTCAAGACTATTTCATTAGTTCAACATCAAATTTTAATTTAATTATTGTAACAGCAAGTTTAGATAATAACATTCTATAATAGTTAATAAGAACTATGATAAATTTATTGAATTTCTATACGTAACTACGAATCTTACTGTAAATTACTTTTATTAATCATTGCCTAAGACAATACCATCATTACCTACACCTACGTTCTATCGATATTTTGGATAATGATATTATTCATTTGCTAATATAAACTTTTACTCGAATTATTTCGATATCAAAAGCAATTTTGAACATTACAGCTGCTAAAAGTAGTCTAAATTAAAAGATATGTACATATTATTTCATCATTATCGCTGAAGGAATCTATTTACAAAACTCTTTTATGTAGGCTCAGAATTATGAGTTAGATATAAATCTAACACCCTCAATTCACAAATTTCAGATGACACATTAAGGTTAATTAAATTTGAAATCAACTGAAATTGAGACGGTAACAAGTCCTATAGCTTATTGCAAACTTACATGTAATTCTAATAAATAGATTATAATATTAGCCAAAAATTTTACTACGAACGCAAAGTTAATTGTTTAGCAAAATAGTGGGATAAGATCGCTTTGTGCTAAAAAATTTAAAAATAGCAAAATGTTGAATATACATCTTGATTAATTAATCGGTATTAATCACAAAAGTGCTATTGAAGATCATAATATCGAGATTATGCTATTTAATCTTATTTTCTGGTTATTTAGATAGATATGTCAATTTCATCTTTACACATATTTTATCCTGCAAAGATTAAGCAAAACATTTTATTACTTTTTAGAAATATCAAGAAAGTAGAGCGAGAGATACGTACGAGTATGTATCCGTTTGTACCCTGAAATTATACTTGAGAAAATATCAATCTAATATATTCCTGTAGGTTCATTTCTATAGTTATGTAATAAAAGTAGCATATTAAACTATAATTTATTTGGAGAAATACTTCAACCTTACTACTATTATATGTTTCCAAGACTTTCTAATTTTTAAAGTATAGGATGAAAGATCAAATGGAGAACGCATATGAAAAGCTGCATCAGAATCCCTGCGCATTAACAGCTTTCAAATATTTAGCCTTTGGCCCTTTGGATATCAACCTAGAAAATAGAAATTAACCCTTTTAACAAAACTAGGTATAGATATTTTATTAATATAACCTACAAGTTGTTAACTTGTAAATACTGGAGCTACTAATATATTTTAAAATTTTAGTGATCTAGAAAAAATTGTAACCTGTATCTCAATTATTGAGTCACTTTCATGTTCAAGCAAGTGCTACAGCTTTACTAACACAGTAGAACATGCTGCAATACAGCATACTATAACATAATCGATTTTTTTAAAACACTTAATAAATTTACTGCTAAAATATTATAGTAATAAATCTTTTGTTTAAACTATAATCGTAATAAATGCGATGTTTTTGTGTTCGATTCAACTTGTTTTCTCTGACCAGATCATATGATATTATATAGAAATTAAAATTTTATTCCTTCCTGAAAGGGAATTTTCATTTAATGACTACACTAAATTTCCCCAGATAGATTGCTTACAAGATTGAATATAGCAATCTTACCAATTTGTTATTAATTTTAATAAATATGATGTCGAACACAACAGTATATCTATGGCGAATTTCATATAGTCAGATTTTGACTATAGAGATCTGAGAGACAGCAACTGTATGAGATACAATCGTTACATGATCTAAACTCTGTAGTAGAATTAGCCAACTTTTCAAGCTAAAAATTGTACGAAAGATCCAAACAGATACTGCTGCTTCACCTAAATTACAATTTGTGCTATATCCTATGAAGATTTCTAACGTTAACTTTTGTTCTGTATAGGTACTTATAAGTAAATTAATTCTCGCCAATGTAGTATTTATTTCAATGAATTAAATTATTTTCCTTATTAAGTTACAATTTGATCATATTGGACAAGTCTCAGAGTTAATAATCAACTAGCAAAGTCTTCTCTTTGCCAAATTATAATTTATTTATAAGATGTTTACAGCGCCCAAGGATTTTAACCTTTATTGGAATTATTCACTGCACCAAGTACCATCGTATTCTATAGCTTTATTTTAACAAATTCGTTTTTGGACTATTGATATGTGAGCATATTCCTTATACATATAATTTTTGAGTATACTTCATAGGACTTAAGTTCTTTATTTTTAAATTTTTAAAATTCTTTCACAAAGTAAATAAGAAGATAATTGGCTAACACACGAGGAACTATGTAAGCAGCGTGATTTTATAGTAATATTGTTGCTAGGTCAATTTTATGGATCATTTTATTTACCAGTTGTGTACTACTTATCTGCTGAAATTTTGCAATTTCTAAAGCTCCGTTTATTTAATGTTGACAAATTTAAAGATCAGTTCAGTAAGGCTTTGTGTGTATTACTATAATTGCAAATAGTTCACTGGCTACATATTCCTCCATACGATATTGCATATTCAGTAGCCTGTAGTACAGTAATCATAAACTAGTCAAAAACTTAATTAATATTACTATGATGATTTGCATAGTGTTTATAATGTTCCGTATAGTAGACCTCAGATCTTGGCATATAAGGTTGTTATTATTATCGCAGATGACAACATTGGGCCTATGCTTTCTTAATGAAATATAAATGGATAAAACTTTAAGAAAGAACGACTTATAATTTAACTATTTCCTTCAAATACTGCATGCTATACCTTACTTCTGTACGTGAACCCATGTAGAAAACAACTTTGCCAATCATGGATAACGAAATACAGTAGAACACCATCAAGCTCTTCTGAGCCCTTCTGTGTATTTTCAGTAATTCCTTAGGCTTATAGCAGTTTCAGTCAATTATATAATAAGTATATACAACACTGACTACCTGTAAAAAGATGTACTTGGATAATAACCTATTTTACATATCTCACTTACACTCTAATACTCATTATACGTAAAATTAAATATATATTTCATCATACTGTTCTCATTTTAAGTATTTAAAATTGCTAGAAATACTATATCGAGTAGTCGATTCCATCATTTTTATTAATTTTAAATAATAAGCAGTATTAATCAGCATACAGACCATTATTCTACTGATCTAATTATATTAAAGAACACAGTTAAACTCGAACATAATGCCCCGTGTTCAAAATCATTGCAGATAAATTGAGAATTTTTTCTTATTAAAATCAAATCATTGTTAAATTAGTAAATAAACGCGAAATTTCGGATAGAATTACGATTGCACCCGTTTCTTTTGGATCATGAATTTGCAAATTTTAAATCAGTCTCAGTAAATTAAAAGACGATATCGAGGATAAAGTTACCAATAAAGATAAGAGGTTTGCCGAAATTAATGCACTCTGCAAAAGTGTCACTGACATTGCTTACCGATCAATTGATCTCACATAGATGACAATTATATCATAATCAGATAAATCAAAACTTTAAGATTAGAAATTAAAGATACTTTCTTCGTCACAAATTAGCCACTACGATTTTGAGCAGATAAATTAACAGGTAACAGTGGCTAAAAGATAACTAACATCGTCCCTAAATAGTGTTAATCATCCTGTATATAAACACCTACCAAACAAACTCAACTTCAGATTTCTCTTGAACAGTTACTCATATTATTTAGCTGATCATGAAATTAGTACAGTAACATCATTATTACAGTATAATTGTTTTCAACTTTCAATTAAGCTGCATTACTTGCAATATTTGCTAATAGACATCTTTTAAACTTACGATAAAGTAGCAGTAATTTTAACTAAAATAATCAACCTGAAATGAATATGTTCTAAGATCAGTAGGAATGATGAGGAGTGCCATCACTTTTAGATGTTAAAAACGTCTCTCCATTGTGAACAATTAATGGAATAGCCACACGTTTAGGTGATTGAGGTGACGATAAATTACTAATACAACCATCATTGCAATCGTCGTATCCATTAGCAAGGGTTCCATTATGGCTAGCTTTCTTTTGTCGCTTACATTTGTAACGATGATTCTATATTATTAAAAGATAAATGAAAGACCCGGTTAAAATAAGCATTTATTACCGCAGTGAACTAATATGGATCCTAGTTGTTGCTATACCAAGTTTAGACTTAATAAGAATAAACATGCAACATTAATATATATCAATCAATGCTTGATTAACTAATACCTGAAACCAAATTTTAACTTGAGTTGGAGTCAACTTTATCATATTTGCTAAGTGTTCCCGTTCAGGTGCCGATAGATATTTCTGCTGTCTAAATCGTTTTTCTAACTGATCTGTCTGATTTTTAGTAAATAAGATTCTTCTCTTCTTTTTTCGAATATGGGTATCGCCTTTGTCCTGACGTGGAAGAATACCGCCAGTGGGTAAACTTGTTTGTCCGAACATTTGGTTAGAAGTAGATGGTAGTAAAGACGTTGGCCATCCATTAAAAGCTATGTATCAATGAACGAGAGAAATAATACGAATATCATGAAATGAATAAAGGTTAGCTATTCCCTCAAAAAAATAACTGTCAAATGATGAAATACAACTACTTGGTTAGAAAAGTAAACAGCGGCAAGCCTACAAAACATCTTTAAAAGCATTACAGTACTGGAGTAGGAGATACCGCTTAACACTATACTGCTAGAAATGCTACCCACTATTCCAATGATATTATTGACGCTAGAATTATTTAGCAATAGGATCATCAACAATACACTACATGGAGATATCTGTAGAAATCATTTTACCGATTTGCTGAGCTCAGTTGTAATTACTGAAAAAATTGTACTGTAAATATTCAACAGTATTGAATCATTGCCTTTCTCCTTTAAAGTAGATATTTTCTATTATCATTATTATAACTATCTTTATAATCGCAGGCTCTTATTACTTAGGATGGCTTAGAAAAAGCACGAAGTATCGATCTTTGCTCCGTAGAGACACTAATTTCATCTCAAGTCGCTAAGTAAATCAATTTTGTAGTAACCTGCTGATATGAATTCTCATCGCTTTCTACTTTATATTAGTTCGATACTCTACCGTTAGCGAATCTATGTCCATTAATGTATACGAGCAAGCAAGCAATTACACTCGCTATACCAGTATATGAACTATCACAAAGTGTGAAAGTCGATTAATTATGAAATTGGGCCTTCCACTGATAATTAAAACTCGATAATCGATTCGGAATTGGAAATTTAGTTGTTACTGTCTGTAATCATAGATGACTAGACATTTTCCTTAGCGCGATGTCATGTTTGTCGATTTTAAAACTCAGTACCACGTAATGTAAATTATGTTTTTATTCTTCACAAGAAGTTGCCAAAAGAAAGCATACGGTAGATATAGTATTATCGCCTACTTATAATGCCTGAATGCCCTTGTACAATTATACAATGTCTACCTCTTCTGCTCGATCAAAATATTTGCCCAACCCGAAGCAGATGATCGTTCGCATATGATTTACAGTACTATTGATACCGGGCACCGTTTGACACAATCTAACACGACTTTTTGTCTTTTTTTATCAATAATATCCGAATAATTGCATCGTCTATATATGTTTCTACAGCTGTAAGTATCCTATTAAGTCAGACGTCAAAATTCATGACAGGTTAATTTTTTTACGGTCTAGTGGTATCGACGGCATTAAGTGACAAAATATGTTTTTAGCGTGTCTGGTTCAGCTATTTGTCGCCAATTTCCAACATCAGGCTAAGTTATGTTAGTAAATGATAATATTCAGAGTAAGATTGTTGTAAACATTTAGTGTGTAAGAAATTGACAATGGTTAAAACTGAACTTGAAAACAGCTTTAATAGTCTTTTTGCAAATCTTGTAATAATAATCTAGTTCTTTTAGGTGAATAATTAGCTTCATGGTAGTTAGCCCGAATACTTAGTCATGAAGATCATCGTAAGGCTAGATTTAAACATTGAAACATCCAGGTTATCGAAAACAGTCACGTCCTTCATTCCTAAATTTCACTAACCAAATGGAAATTAAATTGGGATTCCTCCCAAGATACTGCAATATCAAATAAAATCTTTCTAGGTTATATTTCTATAGCTTGAATCATCTAAATGATTCTTGTAATCAAGTATTCTAAATAATGGATAAGCAGAAAGCTCTTCACTATATGTATTTTATCAAAGTCATTCATCGTTTCAATCCTCAGTCCTGTATATTGGCAAAGTGATAATGAAGTGAAAATATAGTTTCTTCGGCAGAAGTACAATCTATGAGTATCCCATTCAACAATTTGTGATAAAGTGTCTTGAAATAGTATAATTAAAATTTCGAAATTTTTTATCAACTTTTACTTTAAATGTATGAATTAGTTCATCCGCCAAATTGCCAAGAAATCTCTATTATCAATCAAACTTAGTATCCTAGATCTACAGTTTATATTATAAAATATAAGAATTGCAGTAAAATGGCGATAATATACGTAAATATTTATTTATGATAAGAAATTTGGATAATCTCGAAATCTGGCTTACAACTTGAACTATTATCGTACACTATTACAAACTTTGTTTTTAAGTTATTTTAGGAGCTGCGCTACACGACCGTAATGATTTATTTTGATAAAAGCCTTAATGAACCCGTGTAGGCCAAGCTTCAAATAAAACGACCAAAGACACTACCCGCCCGGGGGTAGCTAAAAAGTGATCTTGTTGCACGATTAAAGGCTTCTCGAGTCCTCAACTTAGTGTAATCTTGTTGAAATGCAGTAAAAAAGATTTAAAAATTCGTGTAAAGTCATATAAGACTGCAGTGTTATATACCGGTACAGTAGAAGACAGTCTTCAGTAGACTACGTGACAGATGATTCATACAAAGCAGGCGATAGCAATGCCCAGTATGCTACTTGGCTAATTACTACCCTATACTCCATTGTATTCTAAGATAGAGTACGCATTTTTCTCTATTAATTTACTATCAGTAAAGAGAGAGGTTTAATAAAAGCTATTAAATAGGCAAGTAGGCGATAATATTTATAACTGATTCCTAATTAATTAGCCATGACTAATAATCACCGCGTTGTCAATTGTTGTCGTCGTGCACTATTGCGAGGCCATTATTCTGTATCCCTATCCCTCAATGTGTAATATTTCTGCATATTAGTAAATTACTTGATCGCATTATCGATAGTTATTAAGCATGAACTGACCAAAAACGACTAAGTAGTATTGACGGTCTGTAGTTTATCAAGACCAGTTGAGCACTATGCTCGTGGTAGTTCACTTGAAATTAAAAAATAACTACCATACATAGACCAGCATAGATAATGCTTTAAACTTATCATATTTTGGCAAGCTAACATTACGGCCCCATTGTAGTTGCATTTTCATAATATGAATCTATTAATTTAATATAAGAACTGCTGTACTGGTTAACGGAGTTAAGGTTATACGCTACGCAATGGCTTAATTTTTTTAAAACAATCCCTGCTTTCAGTCGAACATGAATTAGTGGTATCCGGAGTTAAATTAGTATTTTTTATGATATTGCAACGCATGAATTTGTATCGGAAAAGAATTATTCGGGAAAAATCATAAAGTAATGTATTACCAGCAGATATTTACAAAGTTAATTTACATACATTGACCCATTCCTACTCGTACTATCGCTATTCTACATCTATGATATGGCTTTCTTTCCCTCTCCATTACCTGGCAAAGAAAACTAAACTTTTAAAACTAAATAAAACGGTGAATCAATTGCTAAAAAGCCCTTCCGATTTCTAAAACAACTTGAGCTATAAGCATCGTTGAAAATCTTCCAAGTTATCCAGTAAATGTAGTAAATCAACATAACCAAGAATTAATTTCAAATTTGTTATTAACATACGTACCCGTACAATAATATTCTATATCAATTTTACATCAAAATTCATTATTTTGTATGTATGTCACAGATAGTAAAAGAAAATTTACAGGACTTGTAATAAGCACAACTTATACCTGAAGAGTCATTATATACCATTAATAGATATCAATTTTATAATAATTTTCGTACTCTATATTTAGCCCTCAAACTGCGTCGAGATCGGTAAACTAGTTATTCGCTTTTCTTTCAATCAATCTGTCTCAAATATAATTTGTAGTCTAATTTTAAGTTACGTCATTGTAGGTACAACCTATTGTGGTATTTGTTATTCTAATTGAAACACAGCAGTTTCAATAATAAGGAGAAAAGGAAGTCATGTACCAAATTGACTGATTAGCGTAATAGACTTAGGTTATTAGACAAAAAAATATCCGCTCCAGGACAAAGAAAGCGATTATAAATCAATATTGTTTTAGGCAAGCAAATGGACGCTCAAATTGAGCTTATCATAGTTAATAGCTCACCTTTTAATTGGCTGATTGTTCAATTATTAGTAAACATATTAATAATTAATGCATCTCAAAGATCGAATTTATAGGAAAGGACTGTTTACAGCATCATATTAATAAAGTTGCAGGAAAAGCAGTATGGTAACAGTAAAATTTTTGTCTTGCTAAACTCAATTCTCACTTTGATCATTGTCGGATATTAATCATGAAATCAAGTTTAAGGAAATTAATTTATGAATTAATATGTAACAAGAGTCTAATTAATTATCGTCAGGAAAGAAAATTAGCAATACAGCAACGGAATATTAATTTGCAGTATTAATTATTATAAAGCGCTAAACTATCATTACAACAAAAATAATGGAACTTTATCCTAAATTAGCTACCGTATCATCCTTTGTAATGTAATTTTAAATCCAACTAGTAATCCCTTATGTTAGCAAATCCTGGAGGAAATTCTACATCTGTAATATTTCAATGATTTATCAGTATTGCAATTAATACTTATTGCCATTTAGCATTACTTTTAGCAGTAAATTACTTTAACATATGAATTATACCAAACATTTTGGAAAAGATCGATTAAATCTTCACTTAAGATGTTTAGTAAGTTAGTATGTTTTATATACCATTCGCCAATATGCGAGTTCACTAGACAAATAGTGATAAAGTGCCAAAATCAATTCTATTATTGTCTTCAAACTAAATAGGCTCAAATTATCTTTCTATTTAATTCATCACGTAAACGACTAAAATCCTGAAATGGGTCTACCAATTATTAAATGAATAACTAAACAAAAAATTAATGAACCGTTGCCAGGATTAGCAGCATCCGGCGAAGTGAAGAAACAAAGCAATTCCCTAATCAATAAAATGCTGACAATCGAATCTCTCTATCGCCTTATATAGACTCTGTAAACCATCAAAAATATGTCTGCAGGTAATGATACCGATGTTATCGGTTTAAAGGAGCATTGATGCATTTATCATAAAGTATGATATGCTAAAATAAAATCTCTGCCTTATTCATGTTCTTAATTTACTTCTTACTAATATCTTGATCATTAGGCTTTACAAGCTATATGTACCTTATATAAAACGAGATGCTCATGCAACACTCCCCTACAGATAGTGCACTACTTGTCTATTTTATGTTATTATTCGGTAAAGGATCATATCACGGAAAGAAATCAATGAATAAAGATATTTATCGGTGATCTGCATTGTAACAATAACATTTGTTCAACATGAACGGCAATAAAACCTAGTTGAAAGAATGAATGAACAAGGATAAAGATTTTAAATACTGGGGTATAGTTTTAATAGTAAATCAGGTCAAGATACCAAATCACCTGCAGTATTCTCCTTGAAAATAAATCTCATAGCAAGTACTATACTTTTCATGAAGTCCAAATAAAAAATAGTATTGCTGTACTTTTTCATGAAGTCCAAATGAAAAATAACATTTTGTATATTAGAAATAATATAATTTCCAACTAGTTATCTTTTCTTAAAATTTCAAAGAGCCGCAACCGATACTATCAGCCTTTCAGAATTTATACCAAAAAACAATTAAACTTCCCGATGAGTAATGGCAAAAATTTTTCAAAAATGAGGAAAAGAAAGTAACATCTCTTCTGGTGTATTATATTACTGTATTTGCTATACTCGTATATCATGTACAGTGACTACGATGCATCAACATTGAGTTCATAATTCGCTCGCAGCCGTAAGACGGACTAATAATCCTTACTGAAATTATGAATTCCTAATTATTTCGTACAGCTCCTTTAGTATTGCTAAAAATATAAAATTCCACCTTCATTTTACATCTTAAACTATGTTGGAATTGCCTTCCATTAAGTATTTTTCTCTTAACTGGCGACATATTGCACTTGAACTCTCTGTATAAAAGCTTTTTCTTATCAATCATTGACTACAAGTGACAACTTCAATAGATTACAAGTCGCTCTTAACACCCAGCAACGATGGTGAAGTTTATTCTCTTAACTAAATATCAACATGAAATAGGTTAATCCACTTAAATTATTCCTGTATAATGATTGAGAGTAGCCTCAACAAAATTAAAACTCTGATCAAGTGTCAGAATTCAAAATATGCATATCAATGATCATCTGCTTAGTCCTATGTCTACTTCGTTTCTTACGCTTATATATTCGGCGAAACGATCTCATCAATTACCATATGAAGATTAAAGATAATTAATTAATTTTCCTTACCTTATGAAGTTATCATCTGTTGAACAATATTGTACCGTTACTCGATCTATATACTGGTATAGCTAACCATTCTTCAATCTAAACTAACTCAATTATTCACTTTATTCAATTAGTGCACGATTTTGTCATTTGCTATTTTAAATGCTGTACTGGAATATATTGATATTACAATTTCAAAGAATTGTACATCGAATGATTTTGCAACATTTCACTTGTGTCACCTTTTCCTACTGACATTGTTTGTAATCATTATAAGAAAACGAAACCACTATAGACTCTACTGTCAGAACATTACACATTATAGCGAACGGATTAAAAGTAGATACCTTGATATTGGCTCGATGTATCCTGTGCTTGATACCAACTAGGTAAGTATAAATTATCACAATTTAATGGAAGATTACATGAGGTCGACGAAGAATATGGCGTATAGCTGCCATGGCCATAAGGAATCGTCTGCTGTTGCATAAGATTACCGTTTGTCTCTCCTTCCTGTCCACTCATTCCAGCAAGTCCCCATCGATCACGGCCAAGAAGCCCACAAACATTAAATGATGAAGACATTTTACTCGGATAACCAGACATAATCGATAATAGCAGCAATAATGGATGACGAAGAGAATAAGGCTAAGCTTAACGTTAGCTAAAATGCAGGCTATGGTAGCAAATCAATATGGTATACTCAAACACGATATTATCACCCGAAAAAAATTTTCTTCCTATAATGTTAAAATATTATATCAAGAAAGAAAATCTAAGGAAACTTCGCAATCAAACTTACTAGATCAAAGATAAGATTAATAAATCTATTACTTAAGAACAGATATATATCTTTCAATAATTAAGAAATCACAATGATATATCAAGTTTCACATAAAATCAACTTTAAACCAAATGATAGCTAATTTTCGAACTTCAGCTGTAATCGATAAATCAACAATTGCATCAACAGTATCATTTAAAAGAGTGATGTTAAGGTAATCTTTCTTATTCTCTTAATTTTATAGAATATTTCAAAATGTTCGAATAACCTGAATAGAATTGACTACTCAGTTACAGAATAATCAATTCAAGTGGCTACTGCAAATCTACCTACAGTATCTAAGACTTTAAAACACTTTCTATTGTTAAAATTGTAGCGATATCGATTATAAGTTAGGTCTTACCTTACACCTTAATAGCTAACCAGATCAATCGCCTTATAAAAGAAAAGGTTGTTTTCCCTCTTGAATTTTTTTACCTGTTGTATTTAGATGAGATAAGTGCAATTAAGAGTATCAAACAATATTCAGCATATAAATATAGATGATTGAAATGGATCAATAATGCTTGAACGAAGTCAAGCTGAATTTAAATTTGTCACTTTTTCTGTACTCACAAGATTTCTTCGTCTGCTGCCTTTCCAATTAGTCTTCAGACAATATTAGGCTGTATCTGCTAAGACCTTTTATTCACTTTAATGGACAAAAGTGCTATTTTTTAATTTTTTTACCTCTATTATTACCAAAATATGTTTAGAAATGAAAGAATATAAAATATATTTGGATAAGAGATATCAATATACAAAATAGATCATATTATAGCCATTATAAGTAAAACAGAGCCACAGCGATTCTATTTGTAAACACGTGAAAAAATAATCAATTTCCCATTGGATTAAACATGATTAGTGTCATCCTCTATGAAAAGTATATGAAATTTTAAGACAATTAAAATATTATTATCAATTATCTTATGATACAAGCCATTATCAAATCGACATTCTATTAATTATAATCTGTTTATCTGCGATTAACCATTTGCTAACCTCTTCGTCGATGTTGACCTAATTAATTCTATATCTATTATTATTTAATAGATTATTGTATTACTATATTATCCTATCAGCTAAATAGATTCTCATCAGTACATCAGCTAAATCAATTGTTATTCAACAGCTGTGGCACAAGTAATGCCATTATTGAAATATTGATCAATTATTTTACTCTGTCCCTCTAAGCAGTAGGTACTAACGTAAAAATTTAAAGCTTGTAAAAGAATTATTACGGATACTAGTAATGACGCTAATGCATATATAGTAAAAAGTCCTGAAATTCATTACTGCATTAAACTGAATCAAATTAAAATGGAGACAACAATAGCATTGGGTTCAAGAATAAAATAAGTCAATATCAAAGTCATAAATATTACGCTAAACGCAATGAGAACAATTATAAATGAGATTGCTACACTTAAAAGAAAATTTTCGACACCAGGAGTGATCCTAAAATTGCACTCAGTAAAAGAGTGCAAAGCGTGGATTAAAGAGATAAAAAAACTTCACCCAATTATGTATCATTCGCTGACTTTGTGTATACTGTATATATATAGCCTATGGCATTACTAATTTCATCTATTACGGTTATTCCTGCTTAATACATAAAAATTGAGTTAATCCGGTCATTTGTCGTATATACAGATCTATATTCAAGCAGTTTCCTAACAGACCTCAATCTTGCATTTAAAAAATTTATTTTTATTCATTATGTCTGTCTATAATAATTAAAATTTTGTTCCAAAGTACAGGAAATACTTAAATATGGCTAATTACAGAAATTTTGTCGGAGTATGAATGTCACTAATCATAAGATCTATCGACGGCGGAAATATTATTTGTAGTCTTTTATTGTATCCGTTGCCTAAGGTCATTATTGTGACATTCTCTTTATAGGTCGTAAGATATTGCCAAGATGATCTCTGAATCACTATTAATTAATTGGCAAAATCGTAGATACGCGAACCTTGTCACCTAAACAAATACTTATGATAGAAACATCGAATGAATTTGTCTTAATAGCAATCGGAAACAACGATGATGTAAACACTTACGATGATAACATGCTACTGACAAAGCTTTAGGAATAAGAGTAGATACCACAGAAATACAGGAAGTTCTTACTTCTCCTAAAATTTACTAAAAATTAATATGCTTAGAAGCGAAGCTTTCTAGTTGTATAACGACTGTAAAAAGGTGGCCTACAAAGAATTTTAATCAACGTAAAAGTGAAAGAAGCCGCTTTTATCAACATATCCAACATCAAATATATGAAGTTAGTATCTTCTTGATGAAGTTGAATGATCTCGAAAAATAATTGCATTCTAAAGTACTCTCTTGAATTGTTGATATTTCAGAGAAATTTTAATACAATTTAATACCTTAATTTCAATTAGGTATAGTAATATGGCTTCCGTTGATAACATATGTGCATGTAATTTACGGCTAGCAAATAAAACGATTAAGTTGTTGATAAACCTTTAATAAAAGCAATGGAAATAGGGAATTTAAATTGTTATTGCAAAAAGCCTATCTCGAATCTACGCGCCTCCTTGACTGTGAAATATAATTTTCAAATGTTATTTCGTAATAATATTGCGCTTGTTACTGAAGGATGTGATTGCAAATCATCGGAAAGTATTGCTCATTTCTGAGATAGTTAGGTACTTCCTTATTTTGTAAAAGTAGATATCGATATGATGTACTTTAGATAAATTCTGAAGGATTGCATTGCAGGTATCTATAATATGGAATATCAGTATTTTACTATTCAGACAAATAAGATCTTCATTACGTAATTATATTAACTGAGGAAGTTATTGCTTTTTTAATCAAGTTGAATCCACTGCATAAATTGCTATCAATATCTCCGCAGATTGTATTAATTTCATTAAGGTATTTACTTCTAATTTAATATAATAGATTGTGCCTAATCAATTTATTGAACTTTATAATTAATTTTAACTTAATAATTCTATTATATTCGTAAAGTGATATGTAAAGTTGTAGACCATATATGCTATCAAACTTAGTAGCAGCACTGTCAAAAGAGACGCCCTATATTTTATTTTAAGTATATCAATGTGTGCAATGATTTTAACCTAAATGCATATAGACTGATTCAACTTCCATAATAATCAAAAATTCATGTCATTTCCTTTAAATATATTTATATAGCGAAATCGTGATAAGGAATTAAGATTATAAGATTCGTCGATTATTTTGTTGCAATAAACAGATCACGGTCTTCATTACTTTAACATTAACAATTACCTCTTTCTAAAACCCGAATTATATCGTAAGTGGCCAAATCATATGTTCATCTTATTAATCCATATCTAAGTATTATAGATACTCTATTCGAGTAATGTTCTTTGATCTAGCTGACAAGGGTTCATTTGTTGATATTTAAATTTCTCATCTGATCATTAAAGATTTAAATAATAATTCTTTAATACTAAATGCACACCTGGTTATTGAATTTTTTTCATTACTTATTCAGCAGGATATAGATGATTAAATTATCACTATAGAGAAATTAATAGTGGTACAATAGATTAGTAACAAATCATACTTAATGATACTTTTAGATGATTAAGAGAATCTCGTAACGATAGAGATGTGATGTACAGCTTTTATTAATATTTGAACATAGAATTACTGTAATATGTTATAGATGAATATGATAATCATGATCTAATATACAATGCAGCGTTATAAAGGATTATGAAATATCTACTGAAACCAACTAAGGTGGTAGCTTAACTCTTCATCTTAAAATTTACTCTATCAGAAAATAAAGGTGATAATCTTTTTAAACCTATCAAAGTACAATTTGGAATCTTGCGTGTTAATAAGGTTTATTCGAGCTCTAAGCAATAATTCTCGAACATGAAAGTTCTAATCACTTGATGATAATGTTATTGATTTATAATTTAGATATCGACAGCTTAATAGTATTTTATTTCCAATCTTAGCATTAATGTAAGTAAAGAAATTAAAAATGACTGGAATTGTATCCATTAATTTCTAAGCTATAGTTACCGGCATAGAAATTTATCAGCTTTAATCCAGAATTTTACTTCTAGAAATTAATTGGTGCTAATGCACTCTTCCAACGACTATACTTTATGTAAAGCACCGTACGTAATATTAATGACTTTACTAAACAACATTTGAGAGGTCAATTTAATCTTGGTTATTGCACGCCATTATGTAATAGAAATAAAAAATAAATAGCGGCAAATAAGCGTTTCATTAATCTAAGCATGAAAAATTAGGGCATCAAATTCTTTTAGTAATTCGCTTGGACCGAACAGGAAATACCTTTAAAAGATACGCCAAAAATATACCTTAATGTGGAAGCGTTATTGCAATAACGAAGCGAATCTAAAATTATTTACAGCTTTTCATTGCATTATATGTAAACCAAACTCTTGCATCTAAAAATGCAGTATCACAAATCGTAGAAAATTTATATGAAATTGCTACAATACCCTTAGTATTGTTAAGTATAAATTTTATAATTTTGGATATCATAATATACTTAAGTAAAAATAGGTCTTAAAATAGGACATTTATGTTTTTAGAAGATCCTTATGCATTTGATGATATACCGATACCTTACTGATACTAAATTTAGTAAAACTATTTTTAGAGAATTTTGATATTAAGTTTATGGTTATATGTTTAATGCTATAGTTGCCGAACGTTGTTCTAGACAAGAGTCTAAGAAACAGTGGAATAACGTAGGAAAATCCGTCTACATATTTACTAGGATGATGAACACTAAATTAAAAGATAGAGATAGCAATAATAACATGTTTACGTATAGACGTTTTCTATATAACCAGAATATCTCTTAAAATAAAGATAACTGTTATTAACGACTTTAGTTCAAAACTTGACTTTGTGTCTTAAATTGACTTGTATTTTTGTTGTTCCAACTACTGAGTTTTGATAGATATCTATAAATTTTTAATTTTCTCACTGTCGAGAACTGTCAATAGTTTTCTAAGGAATTATATAGCAATTTCGTAGGACGGCAACTCTAGACGTTACTCGTAAATTACCGAGAATCAGGCCAAAAATTACATCTACAAAGTATCTATCCTTTCGCAATTATATAGTATATCTGCATGCTTAATAAAGGTGTTCTGATCCATATAGACGGTTTATCAAGTTCTATACTTATCCGTACACCAGAATGTAACATGCTCTATACGTTGCAAATGTAATGTCTGGCTGATATTCTTGTGTTCGATACTGTCGATGCTATTACAGTTGCTTCAATAAACTGTTACTAGTGTCATGTGCAGAATCCCATTTCCGAACTTATTTCCGGGCTCAACAATATCACTCTAATACTTAAGCTTAAAGCTTGATACAATTAGATTATGTTTAAATAGTAATTAATGAGCTTGTTTGCATTGCTAAGTTTTATGTAATACAGCAAATATAGAGCCAAACATTAACTCTACATTAGCAAATATTAGACAACATGTCGAATGAAGTATTAAGTGGCAAAAATTACTTTTTAACCGACAAAATAAACACATACGCGCTAGCCATTCAATTTCATAAAATCATCTGACTTTTGCTTACATTTATAAGATAATTCATTACTGAAGGCAAGATTAAGATATCAAGTCCTTGCTATCTTAATACAAGAGTAAATTCGTCAGAAGCAATTAAAGTCAGGTCACCTTGATCTAGAATACTAGTATTGAATCAAATTAGTTTATTTATTTCATAACAGCCTTTTGTCTCTTAGTCAGCAGATCAATTCGAGTTCCGGAGCGGATCAGGTGCTGTACTCGTAGGACTAACTTATTTAATTGAGTATAATTCGCTAAGGCATTTGTAATATTTCTATTTTCTTATGAAATTCTTAACCTAGGGCATCAAATATCGTAGATTAAGGAACTGGAACACATATAGTATTAGGACTATAGATCTCATTTGTTTCAAGGATAGGAATAGATAAAGGAAAAAGATTTGAAAAATTCGTAGATAAAATGAACTTAAAATAGCCGCCTTCTAAGTGTATTAAATGTGTAATGATATTTATGTATGAAGCCGCAATTAAGCAGAATATATTCTTACTTAGCGACAGTCTAGATGACGAATTTGTACAGAGTAAACCGGAGACGGAAGTCACCACGATAATAAGAACTTAACCAGAATAGAATTGTAACTAAACCTGTCCTACTAACTCTATTCAATTTATAGATAACAACAAAGTATTTTATAATAATCGATTTTATCACGGTACTGATTCCCGAACGATTGAGATACTAAGCAATAGTACAACAAGCTCTAACAGACAAAGAAAAATTCTTGCAATAGTAGATCTTAGAATAGAAGAGCTAAGAATATTTAACTACAGAAAAATGTAGCTGGTTAAATACGTTATCTAATTTGTTTATAATATAAAGATTGCGAGTAAGATCGTATAACGCTTACAGAAATTAGTATGAAAACAAAATTCTATGATTAGTATTACATTCTACAAAACTGAAATCAATATACTTGAAAGATCTTGAACATTACTCATATCTAACTATTATTGTTAACAGTCCTAGATTTGGTATTATTTTTAAGTTACATCAAAAATATTTCTAAATAACGTGTTGACAACAATAACTTATCTAACAGCTTCATAGAAAGTATCCATGAAATCTCTACGGTATTATGAACTTTCCTATTCTCAGTAAAACCAAGTTTTTCTTTAAACGAAAGTAACCGATTATGAGAATGGACATTTTAATCACACTTTATAGTTCATTTCTAGTCATTCATTCCCATAGCCTACAGTTTGTACTATAATTAAATAATAACGTAACTCTTTGCAATCAAATCTGTATACAAAATGTAAGGCGGAGGAGAATTTAAAATAGTAATTATCATGTTCTAAGAATTCAACTATCAGCAGGTAAACATTAGTTAATTTTACGGCTATGACCCATCTATATGGAAATCGATGGGCTAAAAATTCATTTCGTGGTCTTACAATAAAGGCAGTATAAACCATTTGCGCTATATTAGTACTAGATATGTCTACATATTATATGATATAGGAGTATGCAAATACATACTATGCTACTTGAAAGAAACTACGGAATCTTTAAATGTCTCTTAGACATCCCATGTCATGATATATAGCGACAATGTTACTGTGCTTTACCTGCTAAAGTAAATGCAAAGTTTCTAATTACACCGACTATGGATACAATTGAAATCGTGTTGTAAAAGTATACTCGTCCTATTACAAACAGGCGGTAGAATCATCCTAAATATGAATATTTTCGTTGCTAACCTGAAGGATTTATGTACATATTAGATAGATTGTAGGGCAGTAGCTGTATACTGTAATGTGCAAACTTAACCAACTTTGACGTTAATTAAGTTCTTAATTCGAATACAAGAAATATCATCAAAGCCGTCAATCTATCTTATTTCTACTAGGCAATGTCATTTAAGATAATTTAAGCGCCGGTCAATGCAATTGAATGAAGAACTACTGAAAGTATAATGACTGGTATAACTTATTGTTACAAATTACAGCTGTTAGAGATCAATACGTTATTATAAACAGTTTTTGTTCGAAATGTCATTTATTCTTTTATTGGTATACGGAGTATTGTAAGACAAAGAGTAAATTGAGTAAGGTAAGACAAATTAACAGACTTCGTTATTGCTATATCAGCGTTATGGCAGGTCATAAGCTTTAAGAAAGAATTTAAGTTCAACAAATTATAATATCCATTAATCTTGAAGGATCAGAGTTACGAGAACATATCACTCAAGGGCAATTTTATTCTCATCTTGATATTTTTATTAGTAGTAATTAATCTTAGTTATTTAATGCAAAATGATTAACGATTGATCTTCAAATTAATCAGAAGGTAAAATTTAAAGTCCTATTATCATTGACAAAATGATTAGAAAGCATTTGAAGACATAAGCATGAATGAGAACGTAACAGTCATTAACTACATCTATGTTCATTCACGTCAAACAAATAAGTAAGCTCCATGGTTTCTATGAAAATAGGCAGGAAAGAAGGTTACTGCAGTTTTCTGTGTAATTTTACTATCATGTCATGTAACTATAATAAAATATAATTATAATTAGTACAGTACTAATACTAACAGCTGTAAGTAGATGAAAAGACATTTTACTAGTTTGTAACATTTGATCTGTTACCACAGTGATCAAAATACTTTTATCCTTTCTAAAAACAAGAAAAACTACTTGAGAAAAAAATCGCCTTATATTAATTGTTACGTAACAATTTGATCTGCTGACATTATCATTATAATGGCCAACATATTCGTTCACAATGTAAGATTGCACCAATTGTTATTAATGGGAAATCATACGGTTTTTACTCATTTCTCCTTCATTAGTGCCTTTGAACAATGAACTAACGTAATGAAGTCAAGAGCATATTTGTTAAACCACTTCATAAACTACTTTATCAAGATGGCTGTACCAATTCCTTCCAAATAAAAAATCAAAAGAGCTCACTTGATAAAACCAATCACAACATTTTAGCAGGGCTTTTTTCTTCTTGTGTATACGCTAAAATAGCAACTTCATATTCGCGATTAAAATTATAAAGATAATATGTCTGATTTAAATGATATAATTGTAATTGTTAAGCTGGACCTTAAACAATATTACGTAATATGAACAATTAAATTGAAAAGAGCGATTGCTAGAAAATTAATTACTGGTGAAAGGCCTTGCAGGCATATTTTTCAACTTCAATTGCTTTTCGTAATTTTGTGATATTGTTAATTAACTGTAACAAAATTATCATTGTTCGCTTCGAACAAATACTAGTACTAGAATGCCTCATGCAATCATGATTAAGAGGTAATCTGGAAGATTATTTAATTTGTAGAAAATTTTTGTAAACAACTGTACTGAATCACGATGATTGATGGATTTGAACGCAAAATTAAATTAATTTTTCTACTTTCCTTCCGTAAATTACCTTTCAATATACTACTTTTTTAAATACTTCTACTAAACTTGTAACTTTCTCATCGATTTCAACCGTGATTTTTATGCAACAATCACATAGCTTTATTCGCTATTACTTTGCCTGATAATAAACTCCTTCAGGCATAATCATGAAAGATGTCGTCTAACTTGCTCAAGGCATTTAAACTAATTAAACAGTATAAATATCAATTTAAATAACAATAAAACTAAGCCATGCATTAATAAAAGCCAAATATAATAACTTCTGTAAGAGCTTGTCTTAAGAGTGAACTTTAGATATGCTGTGTATCTAAAAAGTTAAATTATTTACCCATATAATTCATAGTCCACACTTTACATCTTATAGCGAGCATTAAATTAATAATATGCCATTTTTAAATATCAGTAAAGATTGCACTATTTCTCGCAAATAAGGCAAATATTAGGATATTATGAGTCGAATTTTTAATTCAATCATATTTTCCGTAATAAGCAAGGGTAATCACGTAAAATCAATAGCAATTCAGGTCCAGTTATTGCAGTTCTAATATAATTCCATTACTGATACTAATTTTATAAATTCAAATTATGGCATGACTGTACTTACAGTTCATGAAAATTAAATACGATAAAATAGAGTCGTCTTTACTAGGTACTTAGTAATATTTATATTTTCTTGTCCTACTATAGGACTGTATCTACCGTAGTTCAAATAATGTAATTTGATTTACTAGAAAGTGTAACAATTTCTAGTTAGCTAGTACTTTCCGTAATAAACTTGCAGTATCTCTAAATCTCTAATAGCTTTAGACTCTATTTCTTATTCGACTTTTCAATATCCATGCTTAATAAGCAAGACATTTACTAGAACCTTGACAACTGGACCGGGATAATTTTGTCAAGATTGCCGTCAATGTCCTTAGAGTATTTTCTACTGTTTCCATTACACTTTTTTCATTGAAAAAAATTTGATACCAACAGAATAATCAAAGTTAAACTGTTATATTCAACATTTAAGAAGTGCGTCCTTGAAAATGTCATAATGTGGTCTAAAACCTTGATGACGATGACAGGTGATGTAATAAAAGGGAATATCAAAGGCCATCATAGATTATCAACATAACTATTAACCTATACAATATCAATGCTAAATGAAAGACTATTGTCCGTAAATAAGAACGATTTTAATAAAAAACAATTATTTAATCATTACAATACAAAATATTAAAGTAATGTCTAAATGTAATTGAAATCACTTGATCTTTTTATTGTTATAATAATTCAATGTTGCATTTCAACTTATAGCCATCAACAAGGGGTAACTATTTCATCGTTGTGACAATTATCGTGAAAGATCAAGTAAACGATTGTCATAGACGATAAAATATGTCATAACATAGCCTAACGAACCTGTCAACGAATAAAGATGGTACTTATAGTAGATACTGGCATTCATGAGGATACCTTTGTTGATTGCAGTAGAAGAAAAACAACACACGCGTAAAATGGAGTAGCGTCCTGATTGCCAGTGTAATTTAGACGTGTCCTAACGATATCATTTTATGCGATCAGGAATTCTCTTTTCATCAGTTAGAAATCCAAGTACTATACGTTAGTATATTCTACTGTTAAGATTTATCTCCTCCTCGTATTAAAAAATCAAGGCAATCATCAAATTAATAATTAACAATATCAATATATGACTTTTATGATGTAACCAACATATTAGTGATAATAGAAGCGATCAAACTACAGTGCTCTTAGCATTACAGAAATTTTAACCAACAATAGCAAATTAATCAGGGTAAGCAAATAATTAAAATTTGATGGCGGCAGTCTCATACATTAAATGCTGTAAGTAATACATTATTTCAGTCCAAATGATAGCCCTTTATATCGATCACAGGGGCACCGATAGTACCAATATAATTGCTTCAGCAAACAAACGGACGAGTTGAATCTGTTTTGACGGCGTTTGTCGTCATGTTATAATAGGTGCTAATGAGTTTTGCGTCTTAACTGTCTGAAGCTTGTGTACATTTCAATTATTTTCGATAACTATATTCAACTATCTCTTGTATATCCTTTTAAGATTAGACATGTTTACGCGCTGGCATAAATGCTGGACTAAGATTCATATGGACATAACAGCCAAATCACCGATGTCCTCATCGTAACGCATGAAGTTATAAATACAAGCAGTAAGTAGATTGAAGAAAATCTGTTACCTCTTGCTAAGGGCCACTAAAGCAAAACTATATTTTATGTATGGTAAATCTACTTCAATCCATGCATTTTATTTCTCTATGCAAAAAAGTTCAACCGACAATCCATTGTTAGTTTATTAACAATTGCAATCAAGCCATTGAATAAAAGTCATTCCCACAATATTATTCAAGTATCAAGCCTATTGTTAATTCTAACACTTTTTTTAATTAAAGTAATTATCCTTATTAATTTTCCCAAAGTGGAATCAATGGACGGAATCCTGTATGCGAATAACATCTAAAATAATAAGTTAATTACTATATTGATATTGAAGTAAAGTAGTTTATTTTTTTACTGATGAGAAAGTTTAGGTGGATTTGATGCTAGAATTCCGTAACTTCATAGTCATAAATTGTATTGCATTCTAAATACATCTAATTCAATCTTTCAATCTATCAGTAATCTTTGTATCTCTTCGATATTTGATAAGCTTGGCATAAGTGACAATTAATTAAAGAGATAGATTATAATACCTTTCAAAAACTGATTTCTCCATTCATGAAATAGGATTTAATCAAATTGAAATAGTTACGAGAATTAGTAAATTTTTATTAGAGCAATTAGCAAACTTATCATAGCATTCATTAATCAATAAGTGGTTACAGAATCTCAGCCTGAACCTATACACTTACTGTATTTATTGACCTGCTACGAATATAATAATACTATTATATAGTAAAAATCTATTTTGTTATTCAAAGTCAATAAAATTAGTTACAGAAACCTGTAATATGATCAATTTAACTCCATTGCATACTTTAGGAGTTTAAAAATAATCCAATTATAAATACTACATTGATATCTGCGGTAGTAGCTTTCCAGTAAGACCTACTATCGGATATTTAAATTACTATCCAAATAAGACGACCAGAATTAATCACAGTTAAGGTTCACCTTATCAGGATTAAAATGAAAAGATGATACTAATTATTATTGTAGAATCAATCGTGGCATCAACAATTATCGAAATCGAAAAGCACAGATTGTGGGCAGTAAGAAAATTGCAATTAATTCAAATTTTTCCAAATCTGTTCCAAACACATTACGTACGAACTGATATCATAAGGGATTGTTTCGGTTACAACATTTAATTACGGTATATTATGTATATCTTATGAACATACCGGTACGCAAAGGTCGTTGCCCGACATCACGTACTTTTAATATATGTATCGCATACTTTCACTTATCTATCACTAAATCTAGATAACTATTTAAAAAAAAAACTAAATCATATTTGTCAAGCAAGACAAATAATCCGCAGCTCTATCTCTCTTGTTGTAAAATTGTACATACAGTAAATAAATAACCATATTCCATAAATTATGTCCATCTCGTAATACTACTTAGTATTGTCCCCACATAGAACCGTAGTAGAACTGGGACGGCGATGGATATGTATAGACGGCAGCCGGCAATGCATAATTTCGAAGAGTAGTATTCGGTAAGTAGTAAGGAAGTGTCATACAATGCGGCATAACTTTTTCTTTCTCATTCCGTTCCCGAAATTGTCGTTTACACTTGTACCTATGATTCTTTTTCGGCGAAACAAAAATTAATAAATGTTAAAAAACAAACTCTAGGCAAAATTATACTATAGATATTTGCACCCGCAAACTTACTTGAAACCAAATTTTAACTTGTGTCGGAGTTAAATCAATTAATTTAGCTAGATGTTCGCGTTCTTGTGCGGAGAGATAGCGTTGCCGCTTAAAGCGTTTCTCAAGCTCACTAACTTGCATTTGAGTAAATAAGATTCTTCTTTTGGAACAACGCCGCTTGCCGTCACTCTCTTTGCCATCATAGTCCTTATCGCCATGCTCTAAATAGAGAATTCCCAAATAGAAGCTTTATCAAGACTTTAAATGAGCTAAACAGTGCATTACTGGAAGAATTTTAACAGAAATTAATTCGCTAATTACTAATAAATTTTGCTAAGGTATTCTAGTAAATCGATAGCTCAGTCTATTTGAAAACTGGTATAGGATCAATACGGTATCATTCACTAATTTTAATAATTAAAAATCTGATGCCAAATTCCTAATGTTGCTTATACTTTTCTCAGCACAAACACTTTAAAGTGGTAATATCAGACTTACCGCTTTCGTAACATTTTTCTTCTTTAATAGTGCATGAACTACTTTTGTCACTGTTATAATGACCAGACGAATATACAGATTCTTCTACTTTGTTTCGACTTCTCTCAATAGATTCAAGCAGTGTCATTTTAGATTGATGCCGGATAACCATATCTTGATCCTGTCCTTGACTATTATCTTCGTATGCTCTCGTCAGATGATAATTATAGGCAAAATTGTCTTTGGCATTAACATTTGAAGATGAATTTTTAATTTGATGAGGAACGCAGTCCCTTGGACGTAAAATATTTTCTACCGAAAAAGAAGAGGCCATATCTATCAAACACTTGAAGAAAATAAACTGCAATATTTTCGAGAATTCAATCAATCCGGATAATATTACTATGTTTAGTTAATATTTATCTTAAAGTATTAGAAGTAAATGTAAATCTACAATCACGTAAAGTAGTCACTCAAAGCGATAAAGTTTTTTCCTTTAAATAAAAAAAGCACTATCTCGTTATTTTTTTATAATCCTTTTTGTGTCTCACTATCTGACTAATGATCAGTAAAGAAACACAGTAACTGTTTTTGTAACTGATAATTACAACAGTCGTTATTACTAAATGTTTTCCACTATCAAAATTTATTTTATAATACAACAAAATGTCTAAAGCTCTACCTGATACATTGTTTATATGTATGAATGTCGTGTAATAAATGCCTAAAGCTTTCTAGCTATTATTATTTACGTCTCCTAACAATTAAACTGCTAGTAGCAGTCAGCCATGCCTTACTACAATGGAATCAATGACTCAGGCATATAATATAATAATCCTAGCTTTGATGCAAATTTTAACTATAGCCCTATTATACTGTTGTGTGGGAGTGGTAACCATTCGAACACAACATAATCGACCACTTATTGCATTCATTCTTGGTCAATGTAGGCCAATTATATCGATAACGTACTGAAGCCATTACCCAACAGAAAAATGACAATTTACATTATTATCCTATCATTATAATTCTGTAACTTTGCCGCTTCTTATCAGAAGAATGATTAGATTATTGTAAAGGGTTTGTATGCACTTATTAAACGACTTCATATATATTATTATCCGTTATCTTGATACTAAATCAGTTGGTTAGTGGAAAATGTAGATAGTATTTAAGGTATTTATGTTATCTCTATCTAATACATATCATATTCATGTTCCGTAATGTATGTCGCTTCTTATCATTCATGTCACTGTATGTATCGTTGTTATTTGTATTTAAGCTGTTACCAGCTCTGAAATAAACGTAGTTCTAAACGTAGCCCGTGACGTATCTTACAGAGGATAGCAAAAATTGTCTCAATTAAGGCACTATTATTTTCCGATTGTCCTCGTGATGGTATTCAATCAAGGACTCTCTTGCATAGCAAAGGTGCTCAATCACTAACTCCTATCTTCATGTCCTGGTAGGAAATTTCATATCGATCATGTCTACCTCTTTCATATACTTCTTAAGTTTTCGGAGCGTATGATATCACTACTATATTATAATCCTGTGGAAAAGTTGCAACTATCGAAAACACCGAAATATAATGACGATTCAAGGAACAAAGTTCGTCGAGAATTTTTGGAGAATACACTTTATCGATATGGTATGTTACACTAGACATACTGACAACGAAAGCCGCCTTTGATCAAAGCACCATCTACAAATTCATTAACCAAATGCAGTATTTCAATACGTACATTCATATACGACTATATTCAACTTTAATTATAAAGACTAACTTGGGGTCCCAGTATTATACTATATTTTACTGTCTTAGGGTTAATTCATGTATTGTATTGTTTTAGGTAACATCGTTATCATGGTTATGTAATTCTATTATTTATCGATTGTAAAATTACACAACGACGTTGGTGCGGTAATCCGATAGATATTAGTCAATACTAAAGATATCTGCTTCAAGGTTTACGTCAATGCTAAGGCGATATACTATCAAAGCAGATTTACAGGAGATGATGTAATAACTTATGATCGCCTAGATAATACTGTATAATTACCGATTATAAGAGAATCGTCGAATTTTAACCGTAAATCCAATCTCACAACTTAATAAAATCATCATCCAGCAGACACCGGTAGTCAAATGTAAGCATTTAATAGGCCGTATTGCTCACTGTGTAATAAGTGTGTATTACACTCGTACATCGGTTTTCTTTTTTTTCGAATAGCGTCAATGAGTTATCAAAATACAGTACATGTAACCTACGTACTTATCATGGTATTAAACAAGTCAAAATTATAATAATAACCAGTATGGACACTTGATTTCATATTGAACTTCCTAAGTGTGTGTTCAAAGTGAAATATTGCAATCTACAGTACATTACTGTAGTGACTAGAGAAGGCCCTTCTTGTTACACTGTTATGAGTGAAAATCCTGTACAGTTGTATGTACTGTAAAGCAGCGTGTACGGTACAGTAAAGCACAGTACAGTGTACTGTAACTTTACAGTACATTGTACGATACTGTACGTACTGTACTGTACCGGTCTCTAGTGCATACGTACAGTACAGTACTGTACGGTATATTTTTAGTGAAAGTGAAAGGCATGACCTCTGCAGGTCAGTATACCATTTCAATCGATTCAGACTTTAATTACAGTACTATACAGTACAATGTCCATATTCAATTACTTGACACCACGATAAATCCATCATAGTTAATTAATTAATTAAAATATTCAACACTACCTTTGAAAATATTGTAACGTACTCGCAATGTAATTTTAGCCTATGGTAAAACAAGCTGATCACTTGCTAAGGACATCGTTCGATTCTTTCCCTGATAGTAACAAAAAAAATACGCGGACGACCTTAACTCTATTTTGAGTATGCTAACTAACTTCCTTATTCAGCGTATCAATAAATGGAAGTCTTCTATCGACTAACTAAATGATGAGACCTGAACAGTACGATACGCATCCGTAAAATGTGTGATCATAATATTGCATGCAATGCACAGAAAAATATTACCATCGCCATTACCAATCATAACAGATATTTTATTTATTTCGTATGAACAATCTGCACTATGAAATTTCATCAGAAACAACGGAAGAAATCATCATGACATATGTACATTTGAAAGCATAGTTCTGCACATCGTTACATCTACTATGCATACTGTAGTATCTCACAATCAGATAAAAATACTCAATGCCTACTTGATATTGTTATTGTTAATACAGTAAAGTAAAGCAATAAATCGATAGCTTAAACTTCTGTTAACGTCAGCATGCCGTAAAATATGAAGTAAAAAATTGCAATCAAGTTATTTAATAATGATAAGATAGAAATGAAGAAATTCTAAACATAGAAAGTGATATACAAAAATACATCAGATCTTAGAAACATTTACGGTGAACAATCGATGGGCCAGATTCATCATATTCTTGTCTAGAGATCCACATCTGTTGGAAGGTAGATAAACTAGCTACGATAGATCCGCCAATCCAGACTGAGTACTTCCTCTCAGGCGGAGCAGCAATCTTAATTTTCATAGTGGGAGGCGCTAATGCTGTAATTTCCTTTTGCATTCGATCGGCGATACCAGGAAACATTGTAGTACCACCCGATAATACAATGTTACCATATAGATCTTTACGAATATCTACATCGCATTTCATAATAGAACTATAAATAGTTTCATGGATTCCAGCAGATTCCATGCCTAAGAAAGCAGGAGAGAAAAGTGCTTCTGGACAGCGGAATCTTTCATTACCGATTGTGACCACTTGACCATCGGGCAACTCATAACTTTTCTCTAAACTCGAGCTATTAGAAGCAGTTTGCATCTCCTGTTCAAAATCTAAGGCTACGTACGCTAATTTCTCTTTCATATCACGAACAATTTCACGTTCAGCGGTCGTAGTGAATGTATAGCCACGTTCAGTCAAAATCTTCATCATGTAATCAGTTAAATCACGACCAGCCAAATCCAAACGCATAATAGCATGGGGTAAAGAATAACCTTCGTAGATGGGTACAGTGTGACTGACACCGTCGCCTGAATCCATAACGATACCTGTAGTACGTCCAGAAGCGTATAAGGACAACACAGCTTGGAGGTTGATATACATAGCTGGGGTGTTGAATGTTTCAAACATGATCTGAGTCATTTTTTCTCGATTTGCTTTGGGATTGAGTGGAGCTTCAGTTAATAGCACAGGATGTTCTTCGGGTGCAACGCGCAATTCGTTATAAAATGTGTGATGCCAGATCTAAAAGTTAGACATGCGTCTTTAGTACTCGTACATTGATTACAGTGCTTTTAAATTTGAATTTCCATTTAATAGCAATCGATAGTACCAAATTGTAAAACTACGATAAAACTGGAGAAAACTGTACTCATTACATGGATTACTTTTGATTTTACTGTAAGTCTACATTGAGTCGCAATGAATAATAGCAAATAGCAAATTAGGATAATACTGTAGAATACTGTACGACACTTTTACCTTCTCCATGTCATCCCAATTGGTTACGATTCCGTGCTCGATAGGATACTTCAATGTTAAGATTCCTCTCTTACTTTGAGCTTCATCCCCAACATACGAATCCTTCTGACCCATGCCAACCATAATACCTTGATGGCGTGGACGTCCAACGATGGACGGGAAAACTGCACGGGGAGCATCATCGCCGGCGAATCCAGCTTTGCACATGCCGGAGCCATTATCGATTACCAAACCTTGAACATCTTCTTCAGCCATTACGAATATCGAAATTTCTGTTGCCAATTATTAACCAAGACTAGTAGAAAGAAAACTGATGCGAAAATTAATGTAATTATTCGTCGAAATAGTTCTAGCAGCAATGGAAACTGTCCTCTGAGAAAGCTGACTAGCATGCGATTGTCGCAAGCTTTATAAAGACTACGGCTGGACTTGCATTTGTTAACACCAGGACAGTTATTTATAGACGTCAGCGAATATGAACCAATCGTAACATGGATAAGACGCATCCTGATTTAAGAAAACTTACTTTATCTCCAAATAAGGTATAAAATATCTTCATGTTTATTAGCTAGGGTGTCATCGATAACTGGATAAGATACAATTAATTTTGCAATAATAGAGAATGTGGTACTGGGCACTACTGTTTTTTTTAACCATATTTGGTAATAATTGGACAATCTGTTTACATTAATAGGAGCATCCGCCTTTCATCTTTCTTGAAGAGAACAATAGCAGTATGGCATACTGTAGTGTACACTGTACCGTACAGATGCGGACACGCTCCAGGAACAGAACAACAGCTTTCACTTGACCTGTTGTCTCCTTGAAATTGATCTATTTTACTTCGTGAAGGAGTCGTATTCAATGTAATATGAATATTATTAATTATTACTGTAATTATACTTCTTGAGTATCTTGTTCAAACCCGTGCAAAAAAATTGGACTTGCTTCGGCTATGGAGGTGTTTTCACACCTTTCTGTTTTATGCTGATAAACTGCAGTAGCTTAGCTGTAATCCATAGGACAATGTATCACTGCACTCTCTACGGATAGTACAGTTTAGGTATTGCCCATCTTAAATTTTAATTTTCATTTCATCGATGACGAGTTTTCGAAAAATGGAAATCAAACACCAAACAAATGAATAACTCAATTATCTGTACCGTATTGCACCTGGTGATGAACGGTTCTGCATCCTCACACTAATAGCAATGCCCTAGCATACTGTCACCAATTAATTATATCATTGAAAGGTGATTTTCTTACTGTCATCCGTACTATCGCTTTTGCCATTTCTACTTCTCGCTTCTGCAATACAAGAATTGTAATGTGCTTTGTCTTGAGTACGGGTATGGAAAATAGGGAAAATATATACTGTACAAGAACATCGTCCAAACTAGAACACGTTTTCTGTTAACATTGACAACGTTTTAACCAGTCAACTTCATTACAAACTTATTATGTTTATTTCTATTAACAAGTCCGACGTAAACAGAGTTGCAATAATTCAATTAGTAATAATGCTGAAGAGATTTTTGTTAAAATTCCTTGCCTGTAGCTACGAAAGGAAGATTGCAAACTTGTGATGATAATTTAGCCCAATGGAACAGAAAGAAGCTTTTTCGTAATTGAACCAAAAAGAAAAACAATCATGCACTGAATGAACTGTAATACATACAATATCGAAATTGGTATCTGCAAATAATTCTGCTGTTTCCAAGTTCTCCAGCTATCAAGTCTGGAAAATTTCAGGATGAGTCATGGATTGAATAATGATTGATAATACGTATACTCGTGATGTAAATGGATCCACCCAGCTAATGCTTTGTGCTTTAAAAAGAATAAAATTCATCGAATTGTCACAGAAATCTATCGATTCATCGCACTTAGCTACTTTAGATACCTAGTGAAGCATAGCTATTGCAATAACGCCATGCAGTGTAGTAAAAAAATAACAATAATAATATAAGGCGTCCCGGTATAAAATATATATGTAGCATATATGTTATGACGATATGACTCATGGAATACAAAAACAGTATGTACCGTATATTAACGTATACAAATAATATAATATTCTCGATAAAACATACGTACGTGCTCGATATATTGAGCTGTAAAATGGAAGACCATAAATTTAGCAGCATGCCACAATTTGACTAAAAACGTAATAATAATAACGTCATTGTACGGATACAGTATCATGGCATCTACTTCATAACTGTTGATGCAATCCGTATTTATCTATTATAATTATTCCTTTTATTTGTGTGAGTTCGCTTTGTGAATTGGAGCCAAAAATGTTCTGCTCCAAAGAGTAAAATATTTAGTATACAGTAGTGTGCCCTACTAAACTCCCAAGAAATCGGCAATACTCACGACTTTCCATGCTACATGAGATAGTAAATTTACCGATCTCCCGATATTTGATAAGCACACCACTGTAATTAATTATAATCTATCTGAAGCTACGCTTATCGTTTAAAATAATGCATCATTGCGAAGCCTAAATCATACTAGCA
This sequence comes from Trichoplax adhaerens, assembly GCF_000150275.1. Taxonomy (NCBI): domain Eukaryota; kingdom Metazoa; phylum Placozoa; class Uniplacotomia; order Trichoplacea; family Trichoplacidae; genus Trichoplax; species Trichoplax adhaerens. Next base: position 4,319,700 of record NW_002060943.1, on the reverse strand, counting down.
ACATAAAATGCAATTACGTACACGTTAATGATTTATGAATAAATTTAATTTGCTATTGCGTGACGGTCTTAACTACGTAACAAGAAATCTAGGGCAGTTTCGTTCTCACATTTGCGATAATTAGATAGTAGATTAATTAGATAGTCAAATGAACACGACATACCGTAATTAATGTATGGGAATATACATACGGCATGATACATGTCATTATTCCTATCTCCTACTAACACAATATCTGGTGAAAGTAAATAACAAAATCCACCCTCTCCTTTAAAAAGACTATTCCTACCACCCTCGTATAGTCTAATGAATTATTTATAGCTACCGATTTTTTAGATTAGTTAGCGTTTTGAAAATTTTACTCAATTGATACCGACTCGCATCTTTCACACGATTTATCCGTTGACAGTTGTAATTATAATAATTATTATTACAACAAGTGATTCTACATGCCATAAATCATAGCTAAATAATTACTTCAAATACCGGAAATATAAAACTTATTTGTCGTTAACAAAGTACAAGTAATTCCCTTCATTTTGAGTAATGCTACAGAACATCGTGCTGAACTATTTAGTCGTCAACTCTAGAACGATACAAAATAGAGATCTTACCACAGTAAATAAGATTAAGACACATGAAGTAATTTCGATTTCATATAGAATGAACATCAAATGAATAAAAAAAGGTCTGGTGTACAACACATGTTTTGTTCACCAGCGATACTAAGGCGATACACGCTGCTAGTAACCCTATTTCAGTTCATACTTACTGAAATATTTAACAATATTTAATTAATAGTAGTTATACATATGCGCTCGTATATATCAACAGCACCTTACCAGTTCATAGAAACAAGGTTCAGCCCTAGTAATAAACACTATAACAATATATATTCAAATGTAGATATTGTTGACTGTAAGTTAAATAACTGAAAGGATCGCTTATGTACTCCAAATGCGTTTATAAATTGTTAGGACCAAGTCACTACATACCACATACTAGAATAGATTAGCGAAGCTTCAGTATAATTTAAGTTGCAAACTTTAAAGAAAATGATAAATATGTCAGACGCCGAAGCTCAAAATTAGAACAAATACTATACCTAGAATTAATATCATTGTTATTTTAATTACTCAGTTTATCAGGTGTTGTAGCTTCAAATTATACATTTAGACTCCTAACACACTTAAACAGTTATAGGATTAAAATATTTAAAATTATGGGATTTCTTGAAGAAAACTTCGATCTCAGATCGAGATAGATACTACTTTACAGTATTATCATAATAACGATGATGTAAGATAAGGACAATATGACTTCTTTTATGTATACTAAGATCCATTTTAAATTCGTAAGTCTAATTTTAAAATATATGCTGGTATTTTAAGTTTGAACATTAACAATTCATATTGACGTAAGAAACATGCCTCAAATACATTTATATGCAGAGCAAGCATAAAACTGATCTCCATCTCTAATACTATATTATTAAAACAACCAACAACTGAAATGCTCACAACAACACTAATCCTTAAAATTCATAATATAACAGTTAACTTTTACCAAAAACAACCAAACATAATTTGGTCTTCACAAACAAGAAACAAGAAACTGTGCAAGCACTTGAGTTTTACAGATAGCATTTTTGGAAACTTATTTAGTCAATCGCAAAGCACCAAGTTGTATTAGTGGTAGCAAGTGCTAAGAATATATCACATTCTTCAATTGATAAAATTTTTATGCTGGCTGTGTATCCAATCTTAAAATCTTATAAAATATATAAAACATTAACTGCTAACGAAGTTCAACTTTTTTCCTGGCTTTAAATTCTTATTTTGCTTTCTAACTTGGGATGCTGCGAATAAATTTAAGCTTTTAAGTATAGTCAAATAGATACCCATTTATATTGAACATTATAGATTTAACGCGTACTGGTTCCTTCATTATTTTATATGCTTAGCATTATTATAAATCATGCATAAAGAATTTTATATATTATTCGTCGTAGCAGATTTTTACTTCTCCTTTTAGTAAACTCCTTTATAAATACGCCTTAAAAGTCCACCGTATATATTATCAGTCTAACGTTGGTAAGGTGGTATAGCTGTTACTACAATAATTGGGCAGATAATTTCCCTTACCAATTATCAACGATCTCATTCGTAAGTGTTCCTCTTTAGGCAATTTTTCAATCAATTCCAAAACCGTTTGATTTGAGGAATTTTTAATTGTTAGGTCAGCTCCTATATTTCAGTAGTTAATAGATAATTTAATACTTCTCATGTTTATCTATAACTGTCTACATAACGATACAATGAAATGAAATTAGCATCTTCTTTTCAGAACAGCGCTGTTCCTATTGCTTACTAATTGATTAACTAAATATCATTGCAGTCATCGCCTTCCGATAAAGTATAGACCCTTCAGATATTTACATTTATTAGCAAAAATACCTTTATTAATTAGGAAGCCAACTATTTCTAGATTTTTTTCTTGTATTGCCTCATGTAAGCAACTTCCATTTACAGTCTGTATTTATACAGTATGCATGTATATTAATGTTACGGCTACTTTGAATGGAATAAAGTGCTGGAACTGGATAATAATTTATGTCAAAGAAGTATAAAGCATTCAATAATGTCGTATGTTTGAGTACGCTATTTACTAATACATCTTTCACTAATAATGTTGTATGTTTGAATACGGTATTTATTAATACAACTTTCAACCATTCTTAAACGTAAAGTTAACCATAAATATCTCAAATTTCCTGAATAACTACTGACTTAATACATGAAAATTACATTTTAAGCCAGAAAAAAGTTAAAGATTGCTAACCTTAGCATCGATAGAAAAACCAGCATTTAGTAAAATCTTAAGCATTGCTTGACTTCCTTTTCTAACTGCTATATGCAGGGGTGTACTAGCACTATCCGTCAACTTTGAAAAATCTGCAGGGCAATGCCTTAAGATTAACTTAACCTATGGGCATGTATTAAATTTATATAAAAAGTCACGTGTATTGCTGTAAAATCAAATAAATACATTGACGCAAAAATAAAAGCGATAGATTGAAGTAAGATAGATAAAAATAGATGCGTAGGTCGCATGATATCGCTAATTGTTGTATTTATTACAGAGATAAGTACTCAAAATAAACTTACCATCTCTATATTTTTTTTCCCTACAGCACCATCTAGAGGTGTCTCATGTATTAAATTCCTTAGATATATATTACATCCATTCTACGTACAGAATCATATATCTGCATGAGATCGATTTTGTTAGCACGAAATTGTCATATTGAATTAACTATCGTTACTAATAGGCAATCAATACATACAATACATTAAAGGCGATTCACGTACCGTGAGAATTGAGCAGTTAAATCATATAAATATGTTCTTAATTTATAGCCCTAATGATCTATATTGATCTAGATTATTAGATTTATCAACTGAAGGGCATATGTAAACTATTTCTTTATTAATATAAAGACAACTCAGCCATCTGTATTGCCTTAACCTGTAATAGAGCTTCACACGCGCTATATTTATTGCTTGCAATTGCAAGGTGTAGAGCTGTATTACCGTGTCGATCCTTTTTCCAATCGGTAGTAACATTGATTAAATTTAATTGCAGAAAATGTAATATCAATTCATTAAACTTATCGTTAAAACATAAGTTTAAATTCCATAGACGCATACCTGCATATCAAGGGACGGACAGCAATTATCAAACCCACAGAGCAATGAAACAAATTCAGCATTACCAACAATGCTGGCTAAATGCATTGGGGTATATCCTGAAATCAAGCAACCCTATACTCTAGTATATCCTGTGATGCTTGCAATTTAGCGCAAATTACGTTAAATTCGATTTACGTGTATTTAAATTATAAGTAGCTTCGATAGATAAGATCGCATTTTAAACATTCATTAATTATCGTTAGGAATGCCAGTGGTTAATCGAAAATATATCATTTGTATGCTTAGTATAAAAGACTAATGACGTATTAAAACAGATTCCAAAAACAGCAATTTTACATCTCCTTAACTGCATGATATTATAAGAAACAAATAGTACTGAATATTCATGAAATACTTCCTTCGCTATACAAGCAGATAACTACAATTTTAGAAATGATACTCTACAAGTTGATTTAAATTACACTGTTATGATTATTGCATCAAAATAGACACAAAGACCGCTTCATATAGCATTCGATTTTAAAATTAGATAACATAGCAATTAAGCTTTTTATAAATAATAAGCCCAAAATTAAAAACTGATTTTTTGACAAATGCAATCGATATCGGTGATATTAACCTTCATAATTAGAAGTGCAAGCACTGAATCCATAATTTATCAAAGCCTTTCCGTCATCACTACGATAGAAAATATTATATCATTAATTTTCAATCCTAATCATGTGATTTACCAACTACATTACATTTACATTAAGCTGAGCTATATAGATCTACTATATCCTATGTTAATCTTTATTTCGATATTTGTTGTAACGCCACGAAATGATAGACTGTACAAGCGATCTAAATTCTCGATATCAAATTTTAAGTATTATAATTGAAAAAAAATGCATGAATTTTAGTGCTACTTTTATACTACTTTAAGGGCTCAATATCGTTGTAGCATTTTGGCAAATATGGTCAATGTATTCAACTTACCAAAAGTTATTTAATGCAGCAAAATGTAACGGAGTATTTCCACCATCGTCGATACATGACAGCAGATCGCCATTGCTACAAAATATTTAATATTGGAGTGTTACACACTTTATGCAATATTTACACCATATTTGAAATAATGAAATGAACGTAATCTTGAAAGATATGGCGGCTCGAGTCGATTATAAACTATATATTTTCTTAACGATAGTATTTATAAAATTTTATATACGAATGTGATGCTACTATTGGATCAAGCTTACAACATCCGAAAATACAGATTTGAGCAACTCATTCGTGTCTTATGAACTTATAAATTGTCGCCAACAACGGTTCCACGTTAATACTAATTGTAAAATTCGTTTAAGTTTGCATAAAATGTAGAAATTTAACATCATTCAATTTATTACAAAAACTACTAGTGACAGTGCCCTACGTTAGCAATTAATATCAAGAATGTAGTTCAGCACGAAATTTTCAATTCGAAGCAATAAATGCGTTTGAATACTGTCTTCATCGATTTTATTTGTGAACACTTCCTTAACACAATCACAGATGTAGCTAGTATTAATCGTAAACTAATGAAGTTCTCCAAATTAGCTTCTATCAACTTCCTTATACGACAAAACCAAAGCGTAGTAAACATTTACCTTAATTTCTTGGATATGACAGATAAAATTCGTAAAAGACGGGGCAAATCATGACTACGAGCAGCATCAAATAGTTCTCGCTTTTTCCCCATGTCCTAAGTTATGACATATTACATAGTAATTTTTTAGATTACATGTCACGGATGAGCCTCTTTTAAGCCTAATAGTTGCCTTATCTTACCACATAAAGCGAAATAGCTAAAATATTATACCAATTTATAAAAAAGATTTTAAAGAACCAATAACTGAAAACCTTTATGATCGAAGCTACACAAAAAAAACAAAAGCGTTTGACTCAGGTAGCACTGCAATGCCGTGCTAAAGTAGTAGTAGAGGACTGTATCATGAAGCCTCAAGAAGATATTACCTACTTATAACTAAAATTCAAGTATGATTCAACTTTTGAGTTAAGTCAGTATGTACTTCATATAAGACGTTAACGCGAACTCGTATGATCACAAGGGTCTAATTGCATAATGTTTTTTCAATGGGTACGACGGTAGTTGACGACTATTTATTCTTATATTATTTCATAGTATTCAGCAACGGAATGACTCGTGATTTTCCTACTTTAGTTAATCAGCACATGATCAAATTAATATTTATAGCTTACTAAACTACAAATAAACAAATGTCAGAAGTAAATCTGCCTGTAAGAATGAATGTACCACCCGTGGTTGTTGTCGACTTAAACTTTAATATAAAAAAATATATGGATCTCTCATGTACCATGACACATGAGGCAGTTATTTTACTTACGTCTTTCTGAATTGAAATTAAAGAAAATCGATCTTGAAAACATGAAACCCTAGAATCCACATTGGGAAACGCTACTTTGATATACAGATCTAATTAGAATTTAAAAATTTCAATAAACCATCATACTAGTTATTCTCAATCTTTTCAATTGATCGTCCTTTTACATACTTATTAAACTGCAACTGTCTTTAGAGTATTAGTTCCAAAACAATGATAATTTCGAGATACATAATCAAATGCTTGAATACCTTCAATAGACTTATCAACAGGTGCAACGTACAAACGTTTCTTGTGCTACCGTTACTGAATCTTAGAATACGACTACGGGCAACCGAAGGGCAGGTTAAGCAATTACTATTAGTCTATTACTGCCAATATTTCTCTTTCAGGTTTTAACTTCCTTGAGATCAAGATGAATTACCTCACAGAAATTGTTATCCTATTTTACAGATATCCACTAATTAAATGGATATCAATATGCTTGTGATATTACATTGTCACTTTCACCTAATGGCTCCTGTTTTTACTGCATACACTTTAAGAGTAAAATATAGCGCTTATAATAAACTGGCACAATGAGCTACAGTAAGTAATACACGAAGATTATATATTATCTATTTATAACCTCTACTGCAGTAAACTGAAAGTATATACCAAACATTGCACTAGTAGTTTGATAATTACGTAATAATATTAATGTTAAAATATGTACGAAGATGCTAAAATGACGATGCCATGTAAGTAGTACCAGGAACAGTATTACGTATCGATGGCCAACTACAGATAAAATATCAAGATTTATTATTTATTTATTTAATTACATTTATACTCGTAAATGATGTCAAAAATTACCAAAAGTAAGTTACGTATCGTTTATAAATGCTGGTACAAGGTGATTCTTAATGGATACTAATGTCAACATTAGAAATTTTCATCACTCACTCTAATTAAAACTGTTGGAGTGGTCCGCAGGCGAAAGCCAGCAGATGGGTTATAGATCGGTTGTTATTGTTGCAGTAATCATTAGAACAACAACAAACTAATTTTTGCCCTTTTTTCGCTGAGTAATTTTTTCTACACATTATGTAACATATGCCTCTAACCAACACATACAGGAAATAAATAATTAACAAATATTAATTGCATTCGTAGTACACTTATGGTAATTTAATTTACACTTACTATGACCTAACTAAAAAATTGCTTCTTCATCAATGATTCCGAGTGCGTTAAATAAAGCCAAAGAAAAAATTAAAAATTCAGCATCTATTAATAACTGTAAAAAGCGGCAAAATTCCTTGATATTTGTTATCTATCATTTCGACATGGAAGCCGATGTAGGAACCAATTAACAGTTTAGCATGTCCTAGATTTAAAAGTTACTCCCAGTAACAAACAAAGTAGAGTTAATTACATATAACGGCGCTGATAACGCCTACTGTCTAAACCTCAAATCTATATCAGTTTTCACTGCTACGAATAGATCAAACTTCCTTACACTACTTCATATACCGATAATACTCTGCTTTGTATTAACATCATACTTTCCACATGCATAAATACTATAACTAGCAGAAATTACAATGTGAACAGAAAAATGAAAACCTTATTTAATCAAAAATGTAGGTACATCCCAATCTACATTGTAGAGATATCCATCATAAATAATCTATTCAAAATGAACTCTTTTTGTGCATTCTTAATAAATACATATATTTCTTGCGAGTGTACTGACTAAACTATCAATCCGTGATTTAGCTAATTCTCTCATTATTGGTCATTTATAGATCTAGTTAATGCGGTAGCTTTAAAGCTTGACTTTACTAAGAACAGTGGTGCAGTTGTAGGCATACATTCAACTAGGAAGGGTTGAAGTAAATATAAATACTAAAACATAAAATTCCCGAATATCAGATTATTTTCCACATTTCTACCTCGAACGTACGTTAATTGACAGTAAGTCAAATATTTTATACTGTAATTAGTAAATTAAATTAAATTCCTGAGTTTTCTCTTAACAGGTAAGTACCTACAGCATGATATTAATTAGATTTTGACAGAACGAACGGCGCTTTGCATGATAACTACAAACCTAAAAGGCGAAGTTTAACGATAAAATTCAGTCATGGAGACTTTTATAATTTTGTCCACTTTAAATGGATTATAAAGAGCACTAAAATGATCCTAGAAATGTACGCTGTCATCATCTGATTACGATATGTTATCATTTACTCATCGTAGCTAATTTTTCTATGACTGCTCGTACCATTGCCTCAATAAACAATCACCAAAAATGAATCTCTAAATACAGATATGTGGACTTAAGCCTGAATAATCCTGATGATCTCAAGATACTTTTGATCATTTCAATACTTTAGTAAAGGTAAAATTATTTGCTTTATTACCACTTCAAGTAATGAAATATAGATTCTATTAATCAGATTTATTTAACAATCTTGTAACTCAAGGCAAATCGTCATAGCGAATACATAGGCAAATAAAGGTGCCCTACTCTTAAAATAATTATACATGTTGCAAGAACTTGTAAAAGACTATAACGATACATAAAGTTTGTAAGTATGTATACACGTATAGCAATACCAATTGATTTAGTTTAACAAATAAAAATATTTTCGAAATTAAACGGTAAATCGTGCCGTAAATTGTAACTATCTAATAAATTGCACGATTGCAAAAGGTTTATGAATATAACGTAAATATATATATTTAGGAAAAATTTATAAATTTTAACAAGTTCTGAATTAAGCTAAGAATAACGAAAAGAACGGTATGTAAGTGTATTTACGTCAGTCGTATCGTAGTAAACACCATCTATCTATGTGTATACAAAACAGTAATCTATTATTAATAATAATAATTCAGTAGTAGTGAGGAAATATTAAAAATTAATAAATTAAGGCTTTGTTATATAGAGATATTAACCAGACATCTATTAAATGATTATTTTTGATTTATGAAAGCAATTTATGGGTATAAGGTTTAATTTCATTTAAATATTTAATTAGAATTAGAAGAGCTATAAATAATTCAGTTTTTCGTTTACTCTGATCTATAATTCGGTCAATATCCTTTGTATGGATGCCGAATAAAGAAAAAAGGTTGCAAGATTTTCTATCAATTTTGCAGATTTAGGTGGCAAACTTAAGATTTATCATAAATGTATATTTCTGTTTAAACGTGATTGATGCACAACTCGAGTCAAAAATAGCCATGTAATCATGTTTGTAGCATGACATTTGCTTGTTCAACATTAATCGTTCGAGCTAGATTTTGAGGCTTTACGGAATTCTTCAATCAAGTTATCCGATGCTGGAGTCTCAATCTGGCTAGTTCGATCCGCTCCTAAAGCTGTTCGATTTGCGTTACCGAATCTAGTTCGAGTTTGCTCTACTTTACCTAGTGGATCACTTTTCCATCGCCTTACCTAAACAATTTTGCAATATCAACTTAAGATTATCTATACAAAGGCTATAGTAATTTCGACAACAAGCCTAATATTAAAATGCAGCATGTCTCATTATCACGGTACGAACTACCGTAAAGAAATAGTTATCTAAATTTGGTTAATATAATATAGTGATAATATATTACATCTAGTCCCTTACAATAGGAATTACTCTAATTATAAATGTGTTACAGTAAATTTATTGCTGTGCTGTAATGTGTACTGAAATGATTCTGTGAATCGACATATTGTAGTCCGACTGTGAAAAATTAGTTAGTAGATGTTCTCACACAAGTATTTTTATAAGATGACTTGTGAATGTTAGCTGCTGTAAAAGGGTATATAAAATCGTCAGATAGTTGAATAAAGCAGTTCTCAATTGTATAGTTGTTTTAACGTAGAATCAAAGGCGTCTAAATTCTTGTGAGGTAGTTAAGGGATACTGAATCCCGGAGACTATAGTAATTTAGAGATTTGTTTTACGTTATCCTTGTCACGAAGCTGGTTTGTGACACTCATATAATATTCTGATAATATATTAATTTCTTATAAATAACCACTATCGCTTTCTAATATCTGCAAGCATTTGTATGAAAATTTATGGCTTAAAAAAGCAAATTCTTAAACATCATTGCGCAAGTAAAAAGTGCTACCTAGCCAAAAAGAATGGAGTATAATCCTGTACAACACTGTGCTATCATAGTTGTAGCTGTTTCCCAAACGATATTTATGTCAGTTAAAATTTTTTTGCTTAATTTGAATCTAAGTGGAAAGAATGGACGGTCTAGAGAACTACTGAACTTGAATGCAGATTCTATCAAATCTTACCAGTGTTTTTTACCGTTCTAAGTGTTTTATATAATATATATAGCCAAAAAAGTTATACCTATGGAATGCTTTTAAAGCTTACAATCTCCAACTAAACTAAAATTCGACGGTATTGTGTACTGTGAAAATAGTATCACACTAAATTGTAAATTATCAGTGCTTGTATTCGATTCTATTTCTAAATCAGAAAACAGTTTCGTTGATTAATATAAATCTACTCTAATAAAAACTTGCTAATATTAATTTTATCATGAATCAATTGACGGATAGAATTTTTTAACAACATAACTGCTGTCAGTCTTAGTCCATGATAGTAGCACTATGGGAAATTAGATTATGAACAGCGATGAATTAGAATTTACCTTGGGCACAAAGACCAAACATAGAGTAATAGTTGTACCCAGCAAAGTCAAAATCGCAATCATTACGTATTTGACTGTTGGTGTGGCAACAACAAATTCGTTTAATAAGGCTCCAATGGCTGAAATGACGAAAACGTTATACACCGACATACCAATATATCTTGAATCATTTAATTCGCGTATGTGAACGTTACGAGTTTCCCATGCCAAAAAAGCTCCAAACAGTAGGAACAGAAACTTATACCCATAGATTATACCCAGCCATATTGCTTTTTGACTGTTGTAACATATTACAGTCTTATAACGAATTCTCATGTCAGGATTTTCAAATGGATTTGTCTTTTTATTAAAAGAGAAATACTATTAGTACTTTATGTCTTATCAAAATAAATCAGATCAGTGATCATTTTTTGCATTAGTTGAGTTTAAGCGCTATATAAAGTGAATTATAGGGCTATAATATTGTTTTAAAATAAGAAAGCAAAAGAACTAGTGATTCTTTCTGTAATATGTCAAGCCACTTACGGTCATTTAATGCTGAATTTATATTACCTTTGGTTGAGATTCGACAATTTTTACTGTAACTGGATCAAGATACATCCAAAGCAATAGTAAGCAAGTATCAATAATAGCCAAAACAATTATCCACAATAGCAATCTTTTGTCCCTTATAATCTATCGATAACAAAATATAATTTATGTTCATATCGATGTGCTTGCATTGCTTGGTGTAGTCATAATAAATTACACTATAAAAGTACATTTACTTAAAAACTTTACTTCGATAAATCTAGAATAGGATAAGTGAAATTGCATTAGCCACTAAAATTAATGTAATGCTCCTACAATTTCAATTAGTACAACAGAAAGGGTATTTCTTGTTTTTAACATACTATTTTTTTCTTATAGCCAGTTGAGTAAATTCTATAAACTCTCCAAGTTTTAGAGAACAACGAACCAAATGATAGAGTAAAGCCAAAGCATAAAATCCAGCCATAAGCGATACAGCTGTGTGAAATCGCTTGCGAATCCACTAAACCCGCATCAAGGCCGTAGATTATCAGTGAAGCGTAGCATAAGATGCAACCTAGAACCAGGATATTGTTCATGTTTGGACTGGACATCTTAATTGCTCTTAAGAGGACGAATCAACAAACTATATTAATACTTTATTCTAAGAAAAGATGTAAAAATAACTATAATAGAAAATTAATTTGTGATAATACTGTATTACAATATCTCTAAAGGTCACAACCAGGTTTGCTGTAAAGATAATAACTTTCGAAAATACATATAGATCCTTAATTATAATCTTCGAGCATATTAAATAAAAAACGATATAAACAAGCATGCACTAACCATTTAACCCCTAATTTATTACATATTCAATTGAGTATATTTTGTTTGACTTAATTACGTATGAATTAGATAAATGCATTCAAAATAATGCTAACTCCAATAGAGTACTACACGGAATAATTTAGCATATCTAAACGTATTGCAAGCATTGTAATAGAACAATTCTAGCATTTCGTTCGTATTTTTATATTATGCAACAATTAATTCAAATAAATTAAGTAAAGAGATGCCCTACCTAATATGCCTGTTACTGGTATTGAAATAAAGGAAGTACATCGCTGAAAGTATTCCAATGAATGATAGAGTAGTAAACACAATAAAGACAGGAATAGACACTGTTAAGCTGTATACTACGACAGTTATGGCACCTACAGGTACCTTGCCACCTAAAGTTATAATAGAGAATAGATACCGATATTACTTGATAATTGGATAACAGTACAACAGCTGTGCTGATTACGCTATCTATGAAATTTTACGCTGTAAAATTTCCTGTTATTTTTATTACTATATATCTACAAATAACTAAATGTGCAAATTAGTTCTTGTAAATGGCTTTACGTTCATAAATATTTAGAGATTAAATAAAATTTAAGTAGTGAAAACAAAATCTTTTCTTGCTGCAGTTATTATGAGCACTATGACTATTAGCAATTACTTTTATCTCTTTGTCTAACAAAATTGGATATGATTATCATAAAAACTATTATTCAAACTTATCTATCATTTGTAAAAACAAATAATTCTATATGACTTTTAATTATCGATACAGTATCTGGGCTAATCATAATTAAACATCTTAAAAGAGATTTATCCGCTATCAGTATTTCTTAGCAAGGTAATCACGAAAATTCATTAAAATTAGGCAGTAATTGCCCATTTAGTGGATTGGGTACTATGACTACTTACCTGGCCATCGAATAAAATTTGTTCGATTAAGATAGGTTCTATCATCTTTGCTTGAATATAGTCCGACAACAGTGTTCTTATTAGGGTTCACGCCTACTGTAAAGCCGTAATAAATTCCAGATTAATTTGGATATAATAATACAGTTTCCGTACTTAATTTTTTGGGTATTGCGCTTTTGTAGGTAGCGATAACTAATAGTTTTGTCTCGACTTGGAAGTAATCTTCTACTCTAATAGTTTAACCCAGAATCAGGAAATGATCACAGTACAGTACTACGTTACATACAGTTAAGCTTAACAGACGAAATTCTTTTATTTAAATGTACTGCATCACTGCACAACGTTATCCTTTTATTACCTTGATATTGGCTTATTTCAATATCCCCTGTCCTATCACCATCAACAAACGCCACTCTCCCCTAAAGGAGATATTAATTAAGCCTATGATATTTCAATCTTACAAGTATATAATTATAATATCACTGATATCAAGTTTTGCAGTACTCAATTTGAAATTATTATATTATATGCATATCTTAAAGAATAGCATTTACTATACGAAAGATATTTAGAATATTCGTATCATAAAGTCAATGGTATAATATCTTTTCATAGAACTTACACTTATTCCGTCGAAAGTAAGATTAGATAACGACGAATAAAGTAAATTTCTTATTCTTGTATCATTATAAGTAAATTGAGTTAAATTTTCGTTAGTTTCTCTCAATATTGCATCAGTTCGATTCAGGGCAAGAGCAAACGCCCAAAGGGAATCAAAACTCAACGTATTCTCATCGCGAATTTGTTTAGATGGAGATATCGCCAAATACTGATCCACATACTGTTGTGGTGTCTAAATAATTAATTAATTACAGTATTGATATTTAAGTAAGCAATATCGATATTCTAATATGTAGAGAATGAATTGCAATTTAAGAGATTAACAATTGTTTGACTGAGAATTAGCTCGATCTTATCGTTAATTACGTAGTTTACCAAGCCTGAAATAGTCGTCAAATTATCTGACGAAAGAAAAACTTGTTGTAATCCAAATGAGCCATCTAAGGTTTGTCGAATTTGATTTCTAGAACAATTCACCGCATGAATCTCATTATCATACCACAATGAACCATACCATTCTGGTAAGAACCAGACATGACCAGGTCCAAACATATTTAATTCATAAGCCTAAAAACGAGACGATTAATAAATTATGCTCGTTACTTAAGACTATCAGGTGTACTACTCCTTAAGTAAACTTAAAAATAGCAAAGATATCGTCTCTTAGCTTTGTAGCTATCATCGATGAACTTCCGTTCGATACTGGGTAATTATTTATAGTTGCATAAATTAATGATGGAGCATCTTATATCTTCGTAAGAGAATATCGTGCTGCCGATAGTATATTCACAGTCGCAAATTTCGAATGCAATCCAAAATCGTATACTTACCCTACATATAATTCTAATGGCTTGTGCAGGATAGACATAGAGAACATAGATTCGCGTATCGGCATCCTAATTGCGTAGAAGTATTAATGAAGGAAACAACGCTGAATAAAGCGAAAAATTTAAGATTTAATCTTAATAGGTATATTTTAAACTTAAGTCCCAATATTAGTCGCGTGGATAATTTCAACTACGTGTTAAATTATGCAACAAAAGCGCAAATTATGCATTTATACTGCATATCTTAGTTTCAACAGTAAGATTTTTTAATTATCAATTTACTAATTCGATGTCTAAGTAGATGTCCGTGATGATTTAGACAAATATTGAAACATTATTGCTCACGCAGAGTATGTAAATAGAATTGATATTATAAAAACATGACCAATTAAGATAATTAATATATTACTAAGGATAATTTTATGAATTAAATTATTGCTAAGACTGCCTTTCCTACTATTAAAAATTAATTGAAATATCGAAATATTTAACCCCTATCGTTATTGTCAAAATCAGATGATTTCGTCTACAACAATAACACTTTGCGCTAACAAGGTGAAGCTACCTTTAACTTATCAACTCTAGCCACGGGATCAATAGCGAAACTTTGAATATCATAGTCAATGCCAACCTTCTTGAATTGTGCGACTAAATCTTCCGTTATCTTTAATAGCAAAAATGATACAAGAGAAAATATTATATTTCATATTGTAAAATTTTCGATCAAAAATTTAAGATTAAAATTAAACGAACGTGAAGCCATTTATTATTCGAATTGATCATTAACATTTAATCTACACTAGTTAAATCAAAATTTATGAAAAATTAATGTCATAGCATACACTTGTAAAGGTAAAGTCTTGATAATTAATAACTCCCGCGCTTGTCCAATTCATTTTTTGGAAGATATCCACCAATACACCATTATAAGATGTATCATTTAGCGTCATTCGATAGAACAGCGGATAAAGTTTATTGTTACCAAGTGAAACCGACGTACACCCATTCGAGATCTGAAACCAAGTTAAAAAACAAATTGTTAGCTAATTGCCTATAAGAATTAGCAAAGCAATTTCAAGAACGCATCAACTTTAAATAAAATTAGATAACTCCCCGATTAGTGCTGTAAATTAATTTTTCAGCAAGCTCATTATGTAATCCCATATAGATTGCTGAAATTATATCATACTCACATTTACAACGCGAAAACATTACAATAAAATGGCTTTGAGATGTATTCTATTAAATATATTCACGTTATCCAAATATACAGTATCATTATTTAATATAATAATAAATATAAGGAACACTTGGAAATTAATAAAAATACGACCGAAAATCTTACATCGAAACTGTAAATGATAATTGAATGAACTTGTCAGCAGTTTTTTGAATTAAGACATTCAACTTAATTAATTTAATTTCCTTCACATTGATAAGACCCACCTATAGTCGCACTGTATATTTTGAAAGCATAAAAAGAAAATAATACTGAGACATAATCTATTAATCATATTAATTCTCCGTGAATATAGCACAAATTTAACGCAAAAATTTAATATTAGAAAATTACCGATATGAAAATACTAAACATTACATAACTAAAGTAATCACATGATAAAACTACAAATGAGCCTAGATAAACGCGTCACTAATACCATCAATTAATTTATTTAATTTCTTAGATCATATGATTCTTTGTGATTTGCTGAATCCTACTCATACTTGTACATAAGAGTAGATAATAAATTTAATAATATATCGAAGAGATAATATCTTGACATAACCTACTAGTTAAATTCATACTGCATTAATACATTAATATTAAATATGAGTTTCAACATCGAAACGGTCTAAAAACTAAGACAGACTTGGCCAAACAGTAACTAAGTATGAAAGTAGATCTTCTTAAAATTTCATATTGATGACTATGCTTGCATTCTATATTTAAGATCAATTTCGTACACTGTTCCTTATCAGAAGTGCTTATTTTATTGTTAACATATGCCCTTATAAGCGTAGCTAAGATTATTTATCTATCCTACTATGCTCATATTACAGTATTTAATTTTTAAACTAAATCAGACAATGCAACTTGCTAGATAAAAATCGATATTCCTAAATAGCAGGATTAAAGTTAATAATGAACTAATCAAAAGTATATTATATTATAAATCATTGCTACCTGTAATAAATAGTATTGAACGTTTCTAATTGCTAGCTAACATTAAAATCGCCTTAAAAATAGCAAGCCATTGAAATCCGTAAAAAGGCAATTGCTGTGGTAATGGTGAATATATTTGAATCTATTAGTCAATTATAACTATAGTATAATGTTGCTTTAAACGCTATTCAATTGCACCGTATTGAAATATAACCAGGTAATTGTGTGTTCAAGAGTAGGATATAGTATCATAAGCTTATACGATGCGGAGTTTATAGACAAATATGCTACTTTAATATTATAGTATTTTATCTTTGGCAATATTGTCCAACCATAAGAGAGCATTGTAAATATAATTGAGTGACATTAATAATTTCTAAAATTCTTACTATTGATATCGAGTTTGGTGATTTCAATGTGAAATACAAAACATTTTGAAGCATTTATTATATTAATACAAGCAGTCTGATCAAAATTAAATAAAAAACAATCGGCTTCAAATTTTCAATTAACCTGTATCAGATTCCAAAATGGAGCCACAGCTGCTGTACCTTCACAGCATGACGATGAAACTGGTCCAAGAAAGCCAAAGATTTGTTTTTTTTCGCTAATTAATTCAACTAAACTTTTAACAGCATATCGAGACGCCAACTATAAAAAACAAAGAGAATAAAGATTGAAATGAACTTAAGAAAATAAGAAGTAAACATAATGTGGCTATTTATCAGTTTTATGCTAAATTAAATATTTAATCGATTTTTTGACAAATTTAGAATAACAAACATATTGTTTTATACAAAAGATTAAATAAAGAAAACTCGTAGATCCAGCAGTATCATTGAACTTAGAGCATTAAATACATCAAACATATCCCCAAATTCTAATTTAGTCTTTACTTATCTCCTTACTTTCTATCCAAATTTAATAAGTGAGTATGGATATATAATCAATCTATCACCGAATACTAACTGCAAAATACGCATAAATCACTTTTAGAATACAGTAACTGTTACAAATGCTATGCAAATCTGTTGTTACACTAAAATAACTCGAGAAAAAGTGAGAAGGCCATTCGGCTCAATTATTGTGGACTAAATTAGGCTTATAGAATCATTTAGCCCTAACTGTTACAATTTTTCTGCATGATATAGCTTATTGATGCTAATAGTGGATAGTATCGTATGATACTGTGCTATAATGTCAATCAATTGAAAACCTTTTATATGCGGTTACCGTGAAATTGCTTGGTAGTTATTTCTGAAAGTCTCTATATAATCAACTTCCTCCGTTTCTTTAACCACTTTATAAAACCTTTCTTTTTCAGTGGTTTGATTCCTCAATTTAAATTCAAGTATTACGACTCCTTATCTATACTGTTTATTAACCGTCTATTAATGTTAGTGTAAAAATGAAATCCTTCCATTACTGGTTATATGATCTCAGGCAATTTTAGTTAGTCCCACCTTTTATAAGTATAATCCATAACAATAAATATAAATTCTTGAGTTGACATATAATCCAGTAAGCTCCAAATTTTGATGGCATCAACATAAGCAGTTTGCACGACGTGATAAATAATTTATACGGTACTTCAGTATGCCCTATTCTAAACACATACCGCAATTAAAATTACCAAGATACTCACTACAAGAGCTTTCATATAAGAGGTTTGCCTTAATTTTAATCGCATGGAAGCATCTCCATTACAACCCAACTCATCAATAGCACATTGAGTAATTGTATCGATACATCATTCAACAAGATAAATGATCTGAATGTATTTTGTATGTACATAAATTCTAAACCTTTCAGCTTCAATACTTTCGTGCCTCTCTTCTTTATTTTAATCTAATATCATGCTATTTTAAGACTGTTATAAAATAGGCGAATCATACATTATTTTGCTAGGTCCTGAAGAAATTTGGCATCAACAATTTAATATCGAAACAAGTGGATTTTACGTGTTAAGTGATCAATACAAAGTTCTAAAATCTTCCATTTCTTTGCTATTTATCTTTAGAAAAAGCTTCCAATAGCCCTGCAACTACGATTTTATAGATTAGCATTATTTCAAGCTGAGTTGGAAGCAGAGTAAACAGAGGAATTACGGTGATTATATATTAGTAATATGCTATGCGAGCCCACGACGACAGCACTTGATACCCAGATAAATCTCAGTTATTTATGCTACTAAAACGGTATCAAAATATATAGTAATTTACTTTTTCATTATTATTTTAATCGTTAGTGTGACAGTGTAACATCATAAAATCGAATAGATACACGATGAAAAGATTAAATTAATCTATCAATAGTTAAATAGATGAAATCATGGGTTTTAACCGAAACTAAGTAACATAAGAATTGACCTCAGTAAAAATTATTTTAGCTTTGATTGCTATTATAGGAGCCCATTAAGTTAGCATACCGGTATAAATCGTTGATTATCACTCTGTCTAACAACATACTGGTATTTGGTTAGTTTTATCGCTTTGCCTAAATAAATATCAATAACAGCTGCAACAGGAAATAAGCAACGTTGATGTTGATTTAAAGCTATATTAAAATGGACATCATCTACTAAACAATTTCGCATAATAACTTATAATGCCTGGATTATATTATTCCTTGAAGCTATCAATTTCTAGGACCTTTCTCGTTTATTTTAAACCGGGCAGTCATGAAATCATCTAAATTACAGTATTATAGCCTATATTATTGATAGTATCCCTACATCTAAAATGGGTATCCGTAAAATATAAGGCTTAAATTTAATGAATTCTAACTTTATAATAATTGTTACATCTACAGAAACTATTTTCGAATGAGATTCGGAAAATTTTCGCCTTTTCATTTACTCGCTATATTTTGGTAAGATGATCAAATAAATTGAAGGAATATTGCAAATCAATTAAACATAGTAAAATTACTGAAATATACTATATTATCATATAGTAGGTAGCCATCAGGCCTACACTATAATACTAATTAAAAAGAAAGGCTTTTATCACGGATGGAACAACACCTTTGATGATATATCGATGAAAATTCGTTCTTAATGCAATTAATGCCAGACATAGATGATTTAAAAACAAGATAGCATGGCTTATTTTTCTAGAAATATTGATAAGTCGGACCCAAATCTACATCCGATATGGTATAATTGTTCTTGTTATTGAATATTTCAAGACTGTAATAGGTTCTGTATCAAGATTAATAGAATATGAACATTCGATACAGCACAATTCTTCTTGTTATTGAAAATTTCAAGAATTCAATAGATGCCATATTTAGATTAATTGAGTATCCAGCTTATGCGGTAGATTATACGACTAGAATTGTCAAATAATGGTCAAAAGGACAAAATATAAAATAAGCCTGTATTTATTGATCGCAAATGACCAAATGCAACATTATTGGAACCAAAATTTTCAAAATTTAGTAATGAAAAGATCATTGAGTCTGTTCTACCGGTAGCTATCAATTTAACTTTATTATATTAAAAGAGTAAAGGAAACATTGTAGTAAATGCTATAGATGCTGATACTTATACAATACTTACTTGATATGACTGAATGATCTTTCAAGTGATAGAATAAGCAAAAATCAGATATGACTAAAACCAAAGGCATTAATAATCAATTCTTATGCTGTTACGATACTCTTTCCTTCGTTGTTTTAGTTTAATTTTATTCAGTTATGAAACTTGCTGGTGAACATTTACTTCAATAAAGCGTTATGTTGAGTCATCATCGAATTAAAAACCAGATGATTTAATGAATTTTATTCAGATTTGAAATAAAAAGATATGAAATTTGATACTAATTTAAAATAAATTAAATTGAATATTTAAGTGCAATGCGGAATTTTTTTCTTGCGCGCCATTGACAGTACTTTTCCGTAACAATATTTGCATTTATAGTATATTATATACCCATACCGGATACTAATCGAGTTGATGTTATAGTATAGTGTATTACTTTAAGTCATTGTAGTTACTGAAGTGAAAAAAGATTGAAATTGAGTAACATCGTAGCCGTAAAAGTTCTTTATAAAATTATAGTTAAAGAAATGATATAAAGAAAATTTTTTTCCAAGATATCTGGATATAACAACGGTTTAGAAGTGCTTACTTGTACTGTATTTCGATTGTAACGCCTTTATAAGCATTCAAAATCGATTTTAATGTAATGAAGGGATTGAAACTCAATATTGATAAAATTTTATATCTCACTTAAGACTAAAAGACAGAATCATGAAATGCTCTGAAATAAAAAAGGAAATTTTCTAAACGCGTAATAATAAATTTTATTTTTTGGATTTGAGTACTACAAGTTCGACTAAATTAAGCGGTATATGTTTAATATTAATTTCTTTCAGTGATCATTTTTCCTTATGGCACCTCAATATATTGAATTAATGATCGTATTTGCCGTAAAACTAGTGAAGTCAGCTGCAGTATTTATCAAATTTTCTCTTTGTTTAAGAAAGCGGATACCGCGATGCCAAATAGTATTAAATTACAGTAAAATAAACTTAAATTCTTTCTATAATAAATAAAACCTTATACTAAGCAAAAATAATGATGCCACCAATAGAAGATAGAAATGATTAGAATCCGGTAAAATGACCTTAGGCCAATTTCAGAATATCTCAGTAAACTTAGCATTTTTAAAACTACCAAAATAATTTACAATATTGGCCATTGTTTCATCAAATTTTATGCGCAACTAAAACTCTTAATATCAGTCTAATAATACTTCACCGATGACCCTTCTACTGTTAATATAACTGATCACCTAAAAGAATTTGCATTGTTGCTTAAAGAAAACCTTTCAATAACATCGGAATAACATATGATATATTGGTCTCACAAGCAGTCTATGCAGGCACTCTAATGATTAAATTGCCGACAAAAATAATTAATTAACGAGAGAAAGAGATTTTTGCATGAATTTGTATGCCCTTGATTGTAACAAATCCTCCAAGAACATAGATATTATCCTAATGATCGTATTGTTATGGGCGAACACCAGTTGTCAAAGACAGGGTAATAGCAGGATCGGTAATTATTATTCTCAATAATTATCCATATGCTAGGAATACGCACGGCCAAAAGAATTACTTAGTATGGCAATATTAAATTGTTGTTGAATCTTATTGAATTATTGTTATTGGTTGACACTTTAAATCCAATCGAATTACTAACAACAGCGAACGTGAGAATGTTTCACGCAGAATTAGTGATCGTAAAATTCTAAATCATTTCCTCTAAATAGGAAAAATGAAAGCTAGCAATTCCAGTTATATCTTAATCATAATATGGTATAGTTCTCAATCACAATATCAACAGCAAATAGAGTATGAGATAATTTTCTCTATCCTTAACTTGTAGACCGAACATGTTATTACAACCAAAGTAACTGTTAACAAATTCCTGGAGGATATTCAGTATTAAAGACTTAAACTGAAATTCTACGGTAACTAATTACCAATTCGATAATAATTAAGATATAGTCAGTATTGGTTGCCAAATACCATATATAACTGGAGATGAAACTTAGATAATTTACAGTTATTATACATTTACAAAAATAAACCAGAAATTCTTAAGATAAATAAAATCTATAACTATAACTTTCAGAGTAAAGTTAATCATAATAGGCTAAGCTTCAACGGATCAAGAGCTCAAGCTTATTGTAAGTTGACGACGATTCTACGGCTGTACTACGATTGTATGAGAAATATATATTCGGCCAAGACCATGCATCAAATTAAGGTCCAATCTAAAATATCCAGACAGTCTATAGCAGTAACAACATGATTTAGAGTACAGAAATACAATACAGAAAGTGTAAACTGATAGGACCATTTATCGATTATTTACGAGTTGTCATAGCTATACGCAGATGGGCTTGATCATCATTATATGATAGGATTCCTATGATAATCATGACCCAAAGTAATTCCGCCTCTAAGCCAGCTTACTTAATTGCAATATAGTAAAAATCTAATTATTTATAATTCAATTTTCAAGTCATAATATTGATGACAATTCTCTTGAATGGCTCATCAATGTAATACTAGGAGGCAATTTTCTGCCTTCTATAATCACCTCTAACAAAAATGATAGCAAGAGAACCGCTGCAGATTTGATATCATCTATTATGTCTATGGCATATGATTCAGAGACAGCGTATCTTACCAAATCTATCGTTTTAAATTACCGAACACCGCGGCCCAATAAAATCTCATTTAAAAAATTGAACGACACGGTGTAGATCAGTTTTGGAAAAAACACATATACTATAAGGGCAAATTAAAATCTGCAAATACTAGTATACCTTAAAATATAGTTATAATAACAGTATTAATGATATAACAATCTTACCTGAGAATCCTTGAAGAGAATTTTTAAATTATAATCCGGCAATATATCATCTCTCTGATTGATCAATTTTGCAGCAATTTTAACTGCAGTTGCATAACCTTGGCCACGTATAGCTGCGAAATTATTGCTAGTAGGATAAATACAGCCAAGGTAGATGTCCTCCTTACCATAGCTACTTACAACAGCTACTGTTAAGAGTAATATTATATGAATAGCCATGGATCGGCTAAAGTGAAGCAATGATACAATTATATTTTAAACCAAATTCTTGCTGCCTTGTCAATTCCACACCGTCTGGGCTAAACACTTATCAATGACGTATTTACTTTTAACTGTTACCAGATTGGCTTCGATGGATGAAATTTTTGTTAATAGCTTATTTTATCCTACTCTTAGCGCCTTCTTGAAGTCTGTTAGTAAAATAACCATATTGCCACTATAAGGACTAATCCCCTCCTAATAAATTACTTTTTTAACCCATTGTTTATTTACTGCTAATGACCAGGTGGTAATATATACATGATATCAAAATACGATTTTCTAACAATTAATAAAGTATCTCTAGATATTAATAATTAAATAGCACATCTTAACGATGACTAAAGACTATTATTGGACAATATGATAAACATCTGCTGATATTGTGTTCTTCCAGCCAGCTTAATAATTATTTCCTGCTTATAATCAATATGTTCACAAATGAAATAAAATTGGAAAATAACTGAGTAAGTCATCAGAACAAGCAGTAACCTTTTCAAATTGTCCATCAGACAAAAGGTGTCTGGATAATTACTAACACAATATTACAACAATTCGATTCTGATACGTATACGAGTACATAAACTAAGCTGCTTAAATATTTATTTCTTAAATATTGAACTACTATCTCTAATTATTTATTCTAAGACTATTACAAGTATTAACAAATAAAGTTTTAAGTTAACTTTGGTAATATTTCTATTATATTTATAACTCTTTTTCATATAATTCAACCGAAAGTAAAAGAGAAAAATCTTACCATCAACCCTACTCCATTGATAATAAGAATAATAATCATATAATTATCATTATATCATTGTCATTATTTCTAGATCAGCCCGACGAATGAACATAAACTAGATTAATGTGAACCATCAATTTAATATCGCTGATGAACTACAATTAACTTGACATCATAACTGTAGATATAAAAATAAAGGTAATTCTATATTTGACGAAAATCAAAACCTATTAACTCTTGCCAATCGTAAAAAATAATAAAAGAAAATTCATTCTCACTCATTTATCATGACTAAAAAATCCATCAAGATTTGATGGCTATTCTTGTATAATTTATCCCGCGTTTACCAGTCTAAATTTTGCCACTTCAATGTAAGTAACTGAATATTCTATTATGTTTGTAAGAGTTAATCATTTCTATTTGGCTTAAAAACTGAAAACAGCTTATCACACGCTCCCCAAATGTTCTCACGTTGTCAAATGTTATTAACAATAAGTGAATTACCAAATAAGCTTGAGAACAAAACAGTAACGTCGCCTACACTCTCCAAAATTTACCAATTTCAAAAATAAAAATTATCCATAAATAATAAATTACTCAATCTTAATAATCATATAAATTTTAATTCTTGATATTTATTATGAATAAAAGCAGACAAGATATGATAATCATGTCCTTCAGAATAGTTTGCAAATTAGCCCTTCCATGAAAAGTCTTTAAAAACCGTTATAACAGCCTGCAAATCTAATTACTAATACGTTTCTCAAAACTACCAAAAGAATTAACTACTTAAAAGATTCTTGAGGTGAGTGTATATGCCCTGTATACCATATCTAAGCATGACGCAACTAACGACGCTAGTCATTGGTACAATAGCCTAATGAAGCATGACTACATCGAATAGTTACTTTAAGTAACGGGCATGATATTTGATGTGATCTTCAATAAAAGTAGCTATGAAATAGAATCCATGGTCATAGCCCTAAATTTTAAATATCAAAGTGACAGGATTAATTAATGACAGTTGCATAAAAACAAAAATAAAGAATAGACCCTAAAATAAATCTACTCTTTTAAACCTTCAATCATACAGTACACTGATTTTAAATTAAAATTATATAATAGTAACCGGTAATATACAATCATTGAATAAATAATCTATCTCCGTTTACAAATCACAGTAACTCCTCCAATACTTACTACGTGTTCTCTATAAGTCAGCTTCACCTTCTTATTGTTATTGCACGCATTGCAAAAGTTAGGTAACAACAGTTCATCTTTAAGGTAAGGATCAGCTGCCCCCTAGTATTAGAAATTAAAAGGTGAAGTAAAATGGTTCTGTAATGATGACTTTCTTCATAAATAAGAAATTAAAGTTGTAACGTTAAAGTATATCTCATATCTCTGCATATTTGGATAGACCTATTCGTAAATATGCAGAGTAGCGTACATTGTATCATCTGCTCACAATATGGGGTAACTAAATTACCATATATCAATATATACAGCGCATGCACTAATATTAACCGCGACGAAGTTATACCTTACTGACATAACCTACATTTAGTAACAGCATATATATTGTTAACTGTGATTTTTTAGAAACTTAATGACCCATCTGTTTATCTTAACCAGTAAACAGGAAGCGACTATTAACTACATTATCAAAATTAAAGACAGCCAACTATAACTATACTATCACACGTGCAGCACGTACTTGATCTACAAGCAGCTCAATCTCATCTCCATCGTAATTCTTCGCAAGTTCTGTCGCATCGTAACACTAAATTATAGGTTATAAATAGAATACATACAATCAGGTATAAAACATGTAATAAACACTTTAAAAAGTAGGAATATGTTAGCAATCGTACTTAAAAGTGCAATTGTGCCCTAACATTTCATTTGCATTGCTATTATAATGGCAATAAGCAATAAGTTACCCGCCATGATTCTTGATTAGGTCCCAAGTAACCTGTAAATGCTTTCTTACCCCATGGACCATTAATTGGATTCGATATTGGAGAAAATGCACTCAAACTCTATAAAATAAAATTAAAAACCACTTTAAAAAATTTTATCTTCATATGCTGCTTTCCTCCGTAAGATTAATCACATTAATAATACAAGGCAAAAGCTACTTCAAGATCACTTTAGTACATACTTTGAACATGCCTGGATTTTTCAGTGCGATGGTTATTGCACCATGGCCACCCATACTACATTGAAAATTGAAATTTGAAATATTACTTGATTCCAATAGATCCCCTATAAGAAAATACCTTGTAATCACTAACCTGTGACCAAAAATTGACTGTTTTCCAGGTATAACCGGGAAATTAGCAGAGATAATCTTCGGAAACTAAATCATCAGATTAGAAGAACCTTTATGTAGGTAAACTCCTTTACAGGTATGCACGTCATCTTACTAAAGCAGATATTCAATTCAGATACACAGAATAGCTTTCTATTTGAAGCTGTAATAGACTATATAAAATTAACATTTTCTACGGACAGTACTCAATAACAAAAAAAGCGGGAATTGCCAATAACCATTTAAGGAAGAAGAACTCTTGATTATAAATCCGCAATTAACTCAATATGGTAAGCAATACCAGATATCAACACTATATAATAATAATACATTTGTCCACTATCATCACAAATTGCAGGAATGATACTCGATGAATTAACAATCACCACCAGACCATAATTAAGGGATTATTCTATCAAAGCCTGTTATTATACAATAAATTGTGTTCTAATACTATGTTGTTACTTATTTTAACAACAATATATCCTACTAAACAAATCCTCAAGCCGTATGATAGTTAATTCATTGATTCATTCTACTACAAAAATTTCAACAGCACTAATTTATTAATATACATTTAGGTATATCAGACATTTTTATCTTTGAGTAGTAACTATTTACTATTAATGTATGAACTAGCCATTATCTGACCAGGTTCAATAAAGCCTTGCTGCACCATCGCAGGTGGTGAATAGCTGTGACATATCAGAAGAGTTATACTCAGCAAGCACAGATACGGCAAGCTATTTGTAAATTACTATAGCATAAAAATTTCCAGATAATATGAAGTGACAAAAAGTGAATTAATACTTTTACAATTGATTTATTCGTTACAGAGTCTGGATTATTTAATTTGAACGGAATTGCAAATAGAAATGGTCTGTATAAGCTAAAGGTAACTTTATCAATTCAATTTGAGATCTTTATACACACTTTGACAGTTCATAAGATAAGGTAAGGCAGCGATCATTAATACTCTGTATGATATATAAATACCCAAAACGTAGTCTTTTCAGGGTGTATTTACCGAGGAAAGTGAAATAATTTTAAGTGAATTATTCAGTTACTATGGAATCTAGATGTCTAGGTATCATAAATCGAAGGAAAATTATAAGCCGAATCTAACTAATAAACCTACAGAAATAGGTTCTATTGAGTTGGCTACTTTTACAACCTATAGCTACTTATTCGGTAAGGCGCCAATCTCTTCTACTTAATCTGATACAATAATACCAATGAAACAGCTTTTTCATGGCAATAAATATTGAAGAATGTCAGTAACTTTTAAATAATTCTGTCAGCTACTATATCCAAATCGTATAAGCCATAGGAAATTTTATCGATTCAGTCATCATCGATCTCTCAATAAAAGTATAATCTCAAGTACTTCGTTGGAAACACTACACATTAATAAAGTGATGACTCAACTCAAACACTAAAATTAGAAGAAATATCACAGTATTTGTGTAAATAGGTATAGCTACATTTGGCATATAATGTACCTCCTTGACGATGTAGGAGTACATGCGATAATGCTTCTTCCACTTTTCTTCAGTAGCATCAAGATAAAATCCAGCACCTAAAATAACAGTTTTAGAGTTATATAATATCAGATCGCAAATCAGGTCAGTCAAGTGATATTTACAATTATTGTAAATCCCACTGCATCCCGAAAGAGCACATAGCCCTAGCCTGTATGATTACTAAAGATAATTTAGAAAATATCTAATAATGACGATGTACTCAGTAGAATCTATAAAGAACGAACGAGAACCATGCAAGTTTTCCAAGATATTGTATATATATATATATATCAAATGTGGCAAGCATTGAGCACAGCTTATATTCTTACCATAACCATGATTAACTAGATAGATATTTACTTACCGGTGCCAAAATCCCAAGAATCCTCTTCACCCTCAACGTTACATCCCCCTAGAAATAGCCGCATAGGAGAAAACAATAGAGCAACGTTATTGACTTAAATACACCCCTATAGAAAGTATCAGTCACTACTATACTTACTAGGACTCGTATCAGGACATACGATTATAACACCGTTATCGCAAGCAGCTTTATGCGCGGCAGATTTCGTAAGAAAATTTTGTTCAGTACATGTCAATCCTACAAGGATAATAAGATATTTTAAACAACTATAAACAATTAAATTAACTTTTACACTCCGATAAATGAGCATATAAATTACTAGGATTACAGGTTTAAAGCTATGACAATAAAATCAATTTCTAGCATTATTTCTAGGCAATTAGAGCAATATGTCATTATTGATTTGTATTTCTAGACCATCGATATACGATTTTGTAAAAACTATATGACTAAAATTATAGTATTCTAACCATACTGAAGAAACTGTAAGAAAAAATCAAGTCACTAGGATGAGATATTTACTATAATCCATAGATAAAGAAGTCCCTAGAATTCCTGTTCTATACATATATTAAGCCTAGATTACATTACGCCAAGAGTTCAGTGACTAATATATCTATCTATTATATTTGGTGTCTAGTCAGATGATCACCAATGGACTGTATTATTGGAGTGGTGCAACTATCTCTTGAGGTAGAAAAATTTTACAATGATATCATTTAAGCAAATGAGCCAAAATTGCATTTGCATTAGTATCCACATCTAATGCAATAAGTAAAAGTTTTAACACGACGAACAAAGATAGACAAATGCTGACCAGAGAGCCAATAGAGAACTGGAAGTTTCGATTCCTTAGCTTGATCGGGAAGTATGACACCAAATTTCATTTTGCATTGAAGTTCCTCACTAACAAGAGAAAAATATCGATTAGCAGCTGAAAGTTTCTACGCAAAATTTTTTTATTATTCTACAGCAAATATATCGATAATAAAAGCATGGTACGGAATGAAAGTAATTAATCGATTCTACTCGTCATGATCACAAGAATCAATGTCAATGTCATCAGTAGCACTTATGATCTCATTTAAGCAATCCATTTGTAGTGTTATGATGGAGGTCAGGGTTGACTTTAATAGACTGACAATATTTACTTGTACTAAAGAGTACTACAAGAAGAGAAATTGTGCTCTATCAGATCAAAAGTAGAATGGAAGCAGCAATATGATCAGCTAAAAATAACAACTTAGCTTTGAAATAACTATACACATTTGTAGTTATAAATGTGAAGATGGCTGCTCTACCAACTATTGTATTATATCATTGAATAATAAAGCAGTTTTCATCGGTCATGGCCTGCATATTTCTGATCCACTGTAGTAGTTATTCACATAGCATTCCTATTGTGAACTGTCTACACGTACGTACGGAAGAGCATTTGTCAACAATGAGCCTGCAAAAATAAATTGGATTTAACCTGTATATTCCAGTATCACTATCTGAAAATCAATCATTTTATGTTCTACAAGGCCACGCCTGTACATACAGTATAATCGAATTACAGTAGATTACGCTTAATTAATAACATACTGTACAGTACTGTACTGTCTAATGCACATTGTGCAAGTTTTCAATTTTTCAAGCTGTCACAAAAGTTGATTTCAACACGAAGGGAATACTAGTCACTTTACTAATATATAAAATGATTCATGCCCCAAGAATCTTAAAAAAAGTATAAAATACCGGTAAGGGTATAATCCAGTCCACTAGGGCGCTCTAACACTAGTGAGTGATTCTCTACACATTGCTGAAACTGTGCAATAACTCACTAGAATAGTAGAGAGCATCACAAAGCTGTTCAAAATGTACCAAGGTATAAAATCGCTCATGCTGCAAGAATATCAAAAATTACATCATGCTAGCATGCAGCATGAATCTTAAAAACTATAAAGTACTTGGGATCATGGGTTGATGTTGATGCAGTCCTTGTAAGAGTCGAAGTCTACAGTATGATCCGGATATGATGGTGCTGCAGTTTCTGACTTCATGCTACGCAGCATAACAAAGCTGTTAAAAATGTCTATATAGCATTTTTTTATTAATCTAGCAAGAGAATTATTCTCGTACAATTATTCTATTATTGTCTATCTTTACTTTCAACGATTGGTAGCAAGCTGCGAGACTCTTTTTAATTAAAGCAAGCACTGTATAATGAGAAAATTACGGACACAAGAATGATGATTTTGCAGCTACTGTATAGGAAAAGAGGAAGACCTATTTTGAGGGGGGGAGGGAGATACTGTACAAATAACAATAATGCACCATGCCCAGTTTTGGAGGTAGAATTATTTGGCAATTGCAACATGATTTTTTGCATACTAATGACAAGTTCCTTGCTATCCAGGTAGATTGTAAGTATTTATGATAGTTTCAATGCAAGATTGACTATTTCGTTGGCTAAAGGAGGATCGATATTGTACATCCCAATGCACTACAATCAGTTCATGCCTACCTGCAACAATTGGATGCTAAAACTATTTACCTGTCATGGCTATAAACATTGATGGAACTCTGAAAGCATCTTGCAGAAGAAACTAATTCCACATTAGTCGACATAGCGCTATAATAACGATGATGAAGAGAAGAAAACTTGCAATTGCCAATAGACAAAACGAACTTGCTGCCAAAACGATAAAATCTTTCTGGCAATAAACGAAAAGGAGCAAAGCCCAGGCCCATCCACAGGTTAGCAGTGCCCACACTACTGTATACGGTGCCAAGTATTGTATCAGCACTCTATACTGTATAGTCTTGGTACTGTACACTAGTGTACAGTACAGTACAGCTAGTAGGAAGCCTACAGTATTTGCACTGTACCAACTGTGCCTGATGAGGGTACTGTTCATGCTCATTGTCACCCAGCACTGAAGGCATCGCTCTCCATGGCTACCGACTCCTTCTCCCCTTTGCCGCCCATGGATCGATGTTGTAATTTTGCAAACCTTTCTGTTTCTTCCTGTCGTAATAGTCTCTATAATCTGTGCTTATACAGTCCTGTAATGATCATTAAGGGCTTCGATCGCTCCAAGATACTTTTTTTATATAACTTTCGTCATGACACGTTTACTGCCATCCGCCTCTTGACATTAAATAAGATAGCTCATCGTCCACATGGTCATCGTACTTTTTAGTCTTTCCTTCACCTCAATAGTCCAATTTTAGCTATAATTTGGCTTCGATTTCAAATTTAGAGGTAAAAGTGTAACAAGACATCGATGATGAGTTATAGTAAGTGTTGTTTGAGCTTTAGGAAGGATTCGTTTGGATTACGGAAGCTATACGACGAGCAATGCAGATAGAATGACTGTCCTTCATGATAGTCACAGGACTCTACTTCTTTCATCCAATGGAATCTAGTAGCTCACAATTCATTAGCTCAATCATGATAGAATTGACATGAAAGATCTTTATCACACGATTTAAGAACAGTAGAGCAATAATTAAATTAATGAGAACAAGAATCTAATCCACAGCGTGTTGGCAATGTGTTGCACCGAAACACATACTGTACGTAGTACTGTTAGCTGTTGCGTAATTTCCAAACTTATTCATTGGTATTCAAACGGACATAAGTTTAACGCTATGGACACACACCATATCCCCTGTTTGCAACGCAACTTCACAGCAATAACTGGATAAAGTGACGTTGATTTTCACTTATAAGGACCTTTTACAATAGTAATTTGCTCGACTAGATCCTGCATTGGCTGTATACATAACCTACACAGCAGCATATCCCAAGCAAGCAATGCAACTCAATGCCATCATTTTATCCATGATGTTGCTCTTTCAAGGACCTCTACCTTTCTTCTGGACCTAGCCGGTAGGGGCGCATATTTGCATAAACCCAGCTGCCCTTTTCCAGGTTACTATCAAATAATATCCTTGAATTCAAGACCTTGTACACCAATAATTCGCTCGACTGGATCTTGCTCTACACTGTACAGTATGCCTAACCGGCACAGCAGTATACGCGTATTTACTAGTTGAATTCGCACACCATGCCTGCGAACAAGAGTTCTGACTACAATATATTTAATTGTTGTACCCAGTTCACAGACATATCTTAACAATTCACTTGCTAGTAAAAGATTCCAATTCTTGATATTATGCTAAATTGAATATCTGGATAGTTTGCAAAAATCGCCCATTTCAAAATTATATTAACACGAATCGTACTATAGTAGTCGTAAGATGAGCTTAACTTATGTAATAAAGTAAAGTTGACAAGAAAGTGTAGCTCTTGTTTTCTTATTTTGAAGACACTTGATCACAATATCGGGTCTATACTTTACATAGACAGTATGGTGTGCGATATACAGTAGATCATTATATTGTCAAAACGTCATTTTTAAAATAATGGTTAAAAATCGTTTATTACTTAAAACTAGTGTTGAATATTACAGCAGTAAACATCGACCACGTAATTATGCATGGCTAAATCTTGACTTCTGTTTAAACTCCCTCCTAAAGAAGTCTGCCATTTATATACTTCATTAACAGCATTCTACTACCCTAGCGCTAAGAGTGATATATCTCCTTATTGCAAATATCATACACAATTCAAATACGGTTCTGTGGAATAAAAAAAGATGTGGTAAAATTCATGCATCTAGGTTAGAATTTAATTCACATTCCACATTTCAAGAGACTTTCGTCAATACCTTGCTAACCGAAAAAGAGCGAATGACTGCTCTGTAAAAATGTTGTATAAATTGACATTAGTTCAGATCATAGGAAATGTTAGAGCAGTAAAGATAGAATTTAGTAATTATAATTACTAGGCAGAGTAGCTACATTAAGTATGTGGCGGTGCATATTATAACTGCGTTAAGATATGCCTTGGCATGTTCGCGTGGTCGTATAATCGTTTAAGGATGCTATGGTATTAAGGACAGATAACACCATAAGATAATGTTTAGTAGAGAACTTCATGAACTATGCATTTTGACGATTGCAAATTTGTAACGTATGTAAGATTGAGAAGCAGCCGAGTAATATAAATAGTAATAATGACTTAAGCTGAAAACCATAGCATCGTAGAGTTTTTATTTATATACTGTAGAAAATAGTAGAGATCTCGCAAATAGCATAGAATTATAATTAAAAGCCAAACATTGAAATTATGCTAATGATTAAATATTTAAACTCAAAAGGAAATAATGTAAAGATATCTGCATAGCAGAAAGTAATCCATGAAAGCCGCATAAATTGTATCGTAACCAGATATGATATTTCTATACAACAAAATTACGCCGTCGCAACCATAGCTATGACTATACGGTAAATATTTCATTAAAGAATTAAAGTTGGAGAATATGCATGATCCTATTACATTGCAGTATTTATTTGTTATCCATTATTGATTAGCTGATTATCCTATATTATAAGGTCCACTCTGTACAACAGTAGTGTAATGCATTGTAGTATTTGAGCCAAATGGAAAAATACAAAACAGTAGATTTAAATCGTGGGCGATTTTAAAGCCTAATCTCGCTAAAATAATTTTGAAAGTCATATAAATATTAAAAATAATAACTAATTGAATATTTTTACACGCATTATCAATGTCAGTAGAAGAAATAAATTCCCTATATCATAACATATGAGCCAAGCAGTAAAATATACCGAATCTATAGAATATGCAGCAAATATTAGTCTATGAAACTCATAAAATACGACATAGCTTTGGCTGTTTCAGCGGGCAACAGTTGTGCCAATATTATGAAAAATTAATAATAAAATGTTGGATTAACTATACTTTAGCTCGATTATATAAGATTGTATCAAGGTAGAGAGGTAGAAAGAATGTAATTATAAAGCGAATGACAATAAAAGTAGATGGGAGGAATGAATTTAGTTCTAATTACATGCCTTAATACAAAAATCACACATTGTTGAGAGTATATTACGACATAGACTAATTATTATACAGGATTAAGAATTCGTTAGAAAAGATCTAACAATTAGATGCTAACAACGTTGTCATACAGGCATGCATCGTTAAGATGCAGACAGTTTGGCTCTGTTGACATACGCCGACACTAATACTATTAATATGAAAAGTCATTTCATTCTTACCACTAATTAATTACTTGGGCTCCACCCTCCTCCGTCTTAAATCGGATGATTATCGACAAGGATGATACTTGTACGGAGTAGTAAAACTTATCAAGCTATTTGTACATAAGCCAATATGCAGTATTTTTTTACCGAATTCCTGTATGACTAAAAATACCAATCATAGCAATGATGCGGAATGAGTACTTCCTTAATCAATTTTTTAAATGATAGAGCATTAGGAAAGGTCAACATAACATACAATTAAAAAGTAAAATCTAATCAATTTAAGTCGACTTTTGTCAACTTTAGCACCAATTAGTTATAATCACTCCCTGATTCTTAATGTTATAATTAATTCAGAATGAATAAAAGCCCCTTAATAGTATTGAATAAGATCATAAATCGTAGATAATTGTTTTTCAAGTACTTGAAAAGTTTCGCGATAAACAAATTGATCCCTTAAGATAGCAAAAATGCAAATTACGTTGAAAAGCTTTGATCTTGTTTTAAAACACAATCTTAAAGCTATCCATCTCCAATCATCACATTACTAGCATTTTCACAAAAATAGTCATCATTTAGCTGCTTATAAGATTATTATAGTTAATAAATGTGTTTCTATCGGTCTAGCGAAAAGATTAGTTGTATCAAAGCGTTTTGAATTACTTAAATTTGGCCCCTCCTTCATTTGCAATTGGCATTTTTACAAAAAAAAGTTCAATGCCTTTATAAATTGTTTATAGCGCTAGTTGGCAAGATATTACGTTATCGAAGTAGCTACTTTAGTTAATCCTATCTAATTTTACAGCGATTACTAGAGATGCCGATGATTAGAAGTAGCATAACTACAGCATATCATACGAATGATTTGGTCACCGAATAGTGCCGTACGGAAAGATGTATAACCGTATGCATCTCGCTTTGTTAATGCTGTATAAGCAATTGTAAACGGCGGCCTACGGTATAATCACGATTACAGAAATATACTAGTTACTTCACAGCTCATTCTTGCGTGTAACTAAAATTTAGATCTATAAAACATGAGATTACGACTTTTTATCAATATAAGAATATTGGTGTATTAAAATAGCGCTACGGTCTCCTACAGTTTTTTATGCCAAATTATCCTTATGTAATATAAACGATAAAGATATTTCAAGTCATGAATCCATCGATATTATACCTCGTTTCAATCGTTTAAATGATTTCTTCAAACTGATGGCATAATCAAAATTCCGCCCTTTAATTACAGGTCATATCTGGCTAATGTTAGGGTTTGGCTAGTTTACGAGTTTTGCTCGTATAATATATGATTGTCATTTTATGATCAACGTCGTAATATTTAATAACTCTTATGTAACTATGGCAAATACTTAACTTCGTTGCTATATCTCATGATACTTGAAAATACCATTTAGCAGGACGGTTGTCAATATGTCCAATCCTGTTCCTTCTCAACTTTATTATTGTACCGTATATAGACATTAACAAGTTGTCCGGATATTATTTCTGTTACGATTTATCATTATTTATCACAATCAGTCTTGTAAATCCGCTGTTAAACTGTTACTATTCGATAGGACTTGTTCTGAATTAACAAATAAAATTCACATATCATATTAAAGATGTAAAATTCAATATTTAATCCAATGTATGTACAGTATAAATGTACGTGTTTATGTATTAATATGTCCATAGATAAAAATTGTTTCTATCTGAAAGAGTGTAAATTGCAA
This sequence comes from Trichoplax adhaerens, assembly GCF_000150275.1. Taxonomy (NCBI): domain Eukaryota; kingdom Metazoa; phylum Placozoa; class Uniplacotomia; order Trichoplacea; family Trichoplacidae; genus Trichoplax; species Trichoplax adhaerens. Next base: position 4,283,616 of record NW_002060943.1, on the reverse strand, counting down.
AATTTTTTCAAACTTGTTCATATTTTATTTTTCATCTATTTACCCCTAATCTACGTCAACATAATCATTTCATATTGTTGATTGTATATTAGATCATAGTTCTTAATTTTCCAGTAGTATAAGTTTACTACTGCCTGCATTAGTGCAAAGATAGCAAAGCTAAGATGGCATGGATCTAATTCTCCAAAATATTACAACAATTGATCTGTTTATTTACAACATAACAAAGAGCTATCATGCGACGCCTTAATTGTACACAAATGATGCCGATGAATTCTAGCAATATTGTGCCATTCGACCTTATGTTAACAAAGTCGACGATTATCGAGACAAAATCGTTTAATACTTTACATACTGTCTGCTGAACAGATTTCGATTGGATTCCTTATTCATCCAACGCGACTTCTTCTCATTAACATATCGATTACACACTTGCAGTTGTAGTGCAGATTTTACCTAATACGATTAATCCCTACTATTCGACTATGATCGGGGTCTTGAATAACCTATATTGTTATCATCATCTTCAAAAATGATATGCTAATCCTCCGACTCTGACACTATTAAAACAATACTGGACATATCTATTTCGAGCCAAGATGGTATGATTATATTTATTTTGACATTACATATTGCACCCACTAATCTATCTATCTCACTATCTACGATCTTATCCCTACAGACAATACACGTAAACAATGTCATCATCATTTGAATGAAAAACAATAAGGTGATCATTAACAATTTATTGAATTAAATCAACAATGCAATAATCAATTAGTCATCTTGGTTAGAAGGGCTTGCTATTAATTGAATAATGTATTTTATTTTAGCTACCGCGAATTAAAGTATTTGAGAAGGCATTTAATGATATCCGATTGACAACATCAATTAAGAATTGTTATTGAAACCAAACATGAATGTGTTAAAGAGCCAATTAAGTCTATCATGACGTTTGTATATTCAAGAATTGAAATTGATATAAAAAAAATCATCAGCTGTTGTCATCGTAATCGGCTAAGGAAGAGAATGAATTTGTCTGACGTAAAACAAATACAACAAAAATAAGAAATTAAGATTACCCTGATCAAATTAAAGCTTTTGATTAAAATGAATATATCATGAAGTACCTTGTTGTTAATTGTTGTTGTAGTTATTCACTTTTATGTGGATCACCTAAAATAGTAATGCGATCTAAACTTCCTCTTTCATATCAGTGACTAGAGACAATCTTGGCTTTCGCATCAATTGTGTAATATTAGTATTAATGAAATTCTACTAGTTTTTGCTGTAGCTAAGACTTCTTCTTGGGATCATTACTAGCGCATCATGGTTAGAAAAGATTTCAGAATCAGGATATTCTATTATCCTGTAAAAGCAATCATAATTCACATTAAAAAGACACGAGGAAATAAATAGCCATCCTAGGCTACCTTTTGTAAATAACTATAATCTACGCCCTTAAAAGTAGCTACCGATGACACCATGTAATGAAAATATGGCATGGCCTCACTCTAATAGCTCTAGCACCAGTTCTGTCTTTAAAATAGTAGTCTGCATTTTGAGGAGGATGAATATGAGAAAAAGAATCTTCTAAATGGAACTAGAGAACTGTCTGTAATCTACGGCATGAGTAACCAGCATTAGCATATGCTATCAAAGCTATTGCTGTAAATACAGTTATTACTGTAATAAAATAAAATTAGTAATTTAGAAGCTGATCCTTTTTAAAACTATTATTGCAAGGTATTTATCAAGTTAATGTATACTACACTGTACTCGCTTAAATTTGCGAAATAGAATAATATATTGCACAATATATAAAACGATTCCCGTAATACATATCCTGAATACTCAATAAAAATGATAAAGGCTTAATGATAACGACCTAGACCAGCATGGTTACAAAGTGTGTAGCATCATTTTTTCAGTAAAATACGTCAATATAAATTGTATAATGTAAGCTAAAGTTATGGTAGTTGTTCTTTAATAGAATTGCCCGATTTTTTAGCTCTGTTATCGTTATTGGCTTCTATTGAAGCCTAATGTAGAACTATACTGAAATTAAATCTAGTTTACAAACTATGTTGAAAAAAATAATTAATGAAACGGCATAGAAAATAGGATCATGATAATTCTTATTTACTATGTCGGTAATTTATCGTGGAGCTAATCAACATTCAGTCTAATCTTTTTCATTACTATTGATAATAGAGTATAATCTAATGAAAGAACTATGTAATTACCGGTAAATTGGGTATATCGAAAACTGAATATCAACAAGGAAGTAGTTACTCGAAAATAGATTTTTATTTAATTGTGATAGAGATAAAACCGTAGCCACCGAATAGATTTGATAACACTTGTTAATCGAGACCTTCATCATCAATGTGAAAATTTTATATCATTACTATACTTGCTTATGATAAAAAATTATATCGCCTGTAGTAATCAATACTAATAACTGATTTACGTGGAGTACTGATATTGTGATTATATTTCCACCATAGCAATACAACAATCATCTGTTTGAATAGTTGGTGTGGACAATAACGATCGCTCGGGAAGTAGCTCATTAAATGTAATAAATAGCTTTTCTAGCCCCACTGATATGAGTACTTGTATAGTAGTTGTAATTGGCAATGTATAGATAAACGCTTTGAATCGATTTATGAAGCTACCAGTATAACAATAATTGATATTAAACACAACATATTCCTTTCATAACATGCTAAAGATATCATGAACAAAGACTTGACTATAATCATAAAATAGTTGATGACCGTCTGATTAATGTTAACATACGAATGCCATGCCAAAAAATAAATAACTAGATTTCATTGAATTGGCAACAATCAATCAAAACCATATTGTTTTTAGGTCTAGGCATTCTTTCATTATTGTGCAATATTCAAACTGCTTAGCTTTATTTGATGATGATGATACTTTGAATTGTTTTTCTTCCACTCCCCTCTTCATTTCCCTCAGAACTACGTATCTTTTCATCGTGATAAATACTATGTATTGGTATACCAGAGAAATGGAAAATAGTGCAAAAAAAATTGCAATCTGCATGACAATTAATTGTATCAGCATTTCTTTGACGGTCCATCTTTTCAACTAAGTTGAAATGAGATCTTTTTTATCTTCTTTATCATCATAGCGACGATTATTATTATTTTCATTAATTTAATCATTAAGTTCATCATCTAACTAAACTATTTAGTAACAATGCCTATGAAATGAGTCCGTAATCTAACAATCAATCGATTAATTGATGATATTATCTATCTCAACAGTTTTATCATGATGATCACTATTGCATTTGTTTTTTTAACTCCTAAAATACAGTATTAAATAGTATTAGTATCAACTTACTTAAAGGCAAAAAATAATAATTGAGCTTACTGTCATAATATTGGGGAAATATTAGGAAAAAAGAGGAGGAGATAAAGAAAAAAATTGTTACTTATAAATTGACATAGAGAAAGAAACTATTTCATGCTCTGTAACAACTTAATTTCATACTATCTATGGCTAACTTTTGAAAATTTTTGGAATTTCCCACACCTTCTCAAATAAGACTATCTGGACATACTATATGCTAATATAAGTCAACTTTATTTCTTTTCTTTCCCCTTAACGTCTCATCAAAAGTACATAACGTATAGAAAAAGAATGCCATTCTATTCATCATTATAATCAATCGGATTGGTAATAATACGTTGTTTACCTAGTGGGCTGACTATGAGTAAAAGGTTGCGTGACGACTATGACTGCACATTAATGATATTATTCTAACAGTACCACATTTATCGTAACAAATCAATTCCATCATTGTTTAAACATGCTATAATTACTGTGGACATATCAACATTGGGTAACACTTTTTCTCCTGCACGTCTAGTCACTACCATCGCGTTGAATATGTATTAGTTTCCTGACTAATTTCTTTACCGTCTCAATTTACTTACTGCTACTGTTTAGAGGAAAAACTAGATTAAAAATTGAATCAGTCTGCTCTTGTGCCCAAATTACTTTCTTCGTTCTTCATCAGTTTACTCTAATGATATCATCAATACTGAAAGAAAGTTATACCTTGTAAAGTCATTTCTGGGATATCTTCATCAAATTGAGTTGAATTTCGAATATTCCTTCTGTGTTTTCATGTAAGTTCACATTCTATCATGACTCTGTTTATTAATGCGCTAACTCTTGAAAAAATATTTATAAGTAGAATAATTATTCTTTCAAAAATGCATTTAGTCTTCTTCTATCTAATTTTTTCCTTTCCATATCATTCTATTCTACTGATATAACCAATAAAAAAATTTCCGGTAATGACCTGTTCAGTTCAACTTGATCAACAAGAATTCCTTTAAATACGGTTCAAATCTCTTTTACTATCAACGCTATTTTAACACCTGTTGCATCCTGTTCGAAATATTGAATAGAATTGCCGATTGCGAATCCAATTTAAAAGCAGCCAATATAAGAATATTTAACCGATTGGATTGTATCATTGATTTGACCAATTTAATTTTCCATACTTCCTAATTGAAAGAATACAATTAATTCCTAAAATTATTTAGGAATCAGTACCTCAATAGAAAAGTAAAAGCTATAGACTTTTACTTTAAAATTTTACTTCCTGCGTTCTATGTTATTGCTATAAGTGTCTTGGAGAGAATTTTTTAAAATGGCAGTAGATAGCAAGCGCTTTAGTATTGACAGCCTTTTATCGTCTGATGAGCCTAATACTACACCGTGGCTAAAGCGGCTTCCAACAATGCCAGAAGCTATAGCTCACTACCGAGCAACAAATGATATAACTCCAGGTAAATCAGCAAGCATGTTTACTCTTGCAAACTCGAGTATAACTATAAAAATCAATCAATTCGACTAATTTGTAGCTGAGCGATATTAGCATTTTTACGTAGATGGCTATTATCTGCAATTCAATAAATCGATCTTTAATTTATTACAGACTTCTCTAATTACACCTTTGCAACACAGTACTACTCTTATAGAATACAAAGAATAGTAAAAAATCATCTTATCTAATTTATCTAGTTAATCTTATAGATAGCGTCATCATTTATCTATTTATATCAATTGTTAGTTTCTCTCTTATTGGAAAATCATGTTATATTGTTATCTGAGAAAAGCTTTATATTTTTTAAATTTCATGGCTAAAATAGAATGCTATTATTAGTCAAAATAGCGATAGTGAGTTAGCCATTATTGATCACTAAATTACTTTATTTTTAAATTAATTATTTCGACTCTGCTGTCCAGTACCATATACAATATGAAATCGTTCTCTTAATGATAATATGGAAATAATTTATCCGAAACTTTCTGTTACAGTGGTTGCCAGTTGTATGGCTATGAGTGGTGGTATGATGCCGCCACCTGAAGCAGTTCCTCATCATGCAACTCCATTGACTTATAATTCAATCCCTAATCATCGATATACACCAGATCCGCGATCTCTTCCTATTAAATATCCTATGTCGTACTTTGAAAACCCTACGGCAAGTCGTCTTGTCACGACTGCTCCATTAAGCAGTCCAAATTATAATTATAGTTATAGAACAGCAGGATTACCTACGGCTCCACCATTTGGATTATCACATCTACCGACAGCATCCACAGCTCTTTCTCACCCAGCACTAAGCCAACTGTCGATACCCCACGCAGGTATGCGAGGCATACCTTATTTTCCACCTAATAATCATCCAGCTTTGAACTATGCTGACTACGGTAAAAATCAGAAAAGGAAAAGAAGACATCGAACTATCTTCACCGATGAACAAATAGCTGAATTGGAGAAATTGTACGAACAAACGCAATATCCCGATGTCACGATGCGAGAACGAATAGCTCAAAAAATCGATTTAAAAGAAGAGCGAGTCGAGGTAAATTATGCCATCATGGCAATGACTAAACAGTTCGGGTAGTAAAATTATATTAAATAACAACAAAGCAATCATACAGTATTTAATTGCCTATTTTTAATCAATAATAAATTACTATGACATCTTTTCATATTCACGATTTTGTGCGGTACTAAGATATCGCGCCAATTATAACTGGGATCTTTTGCAACAGATTAATCTAGTTTCATATGATACAACCCATTATTCCCCATAACAGCCACAGAATGGATAATGTCTTGACGGAAATATTGACTTATGACTTACAACTAAATTTGCAGTAATCCGGATTTAATATTATAGCTATTTATCCATTCTTAATTTAAGGAAATAAACACCCTATGCATTCCAGTCTAGAAACGATTTTAAACTAAGAATTTTCTAATTATATCTTATACTACAATTACTATTACTATTATTCGACTATTTTAATTTATCTTACTTTAAAGATAACTCTACGGCTCTATCCTGAGCTTATACTTATATATCATTAGCTAGCACCTATTTAGCCGTTAAAGGGAAGCGAAAAAATTATAAACTAATTTTCTCGTTTTTCACCTATAGTTGCAACTGCTATTTGCTTTTTATTTTGCCCTTTTGCTTATTAATCTTATTATTTGAAAACTATAGTAGATATTAACAAGTCTACCGTACAACAGCAGTATTCGTACATGTTAATCTAAAATGATTCAAATTATAGATCAGGTTCAGTTGGCCTATTAATTCCATCTTTTCGAGCAGAAGGTGAATCAAAACAGTTTCATATATCGCTATCAACTTAAAACATGTTTTAAATAATAGACAAAGCAGGCTTCTATGTATAGAAGTTCACTGTGAATAACAAGAATAATACTAACTATCAGAGATGAAATAACAGCCTATAGGATTTTCGATTAAGTAAAGTACTAAATTGTCTTCTTTAGCGACTTCGACAATAATATTATAGTATTCAATTCATCAATATGAGCCCTAACTTGTGCCTCCACTCCATGGCATAAATCAGATATTTTTAGTTAACCTATTAAAGAACAATTTCATCTATTTTTACCAATCCTACTGAAGGATCGTTGCTATGCTGTAATAGACATGAATATCAATTTCAAAAATTTCTCTACTTCATGAAAATTGGACTTTTAGTCAAGTTGTAAAATTTTTACATACAATTAATTTAGAGTTCATTAATTTACATTTCATTACCTCTAACTTACAAGCATGGAATCCATTGATCAACATCGTTATGGCTTTGTTATTTTAAGTTTGGAAAATGAATAGAACTACGATGGCATTGTTCGCCATCTCCTATCGGTTCTCTTCTATCCTCAGGGATATTTAATAAGCTAATCAAGTTGCATTGTTTGAAGCAATAGCCTTGCTAATTGACTTTTATTTGGCTCCATCTTGTGCCTAGCGATAATAATGATGTAATCCCATTCAGAAATTCAATACATTCAACTGGTTTAGCTAGCCTAATTAATTAACAAATTATCGTAGTCTATACCAGTGCTCGTTTATCAATATAAGTAACGATAAAACTCCCTTTCAGTCTCATTTTGGATCATTCCTAATTAAAATCGTTGATTTATCTCAACTTTTACTAACTCCCAATTAATTCATTTTGAAATTTAAACGCAATCAATTTTAAACGCGCAATGGATCGTACTGTAGATGAACATTTATTCCTACAACAAAAACATGAGACATCTTGTTCATCTTAAGCTCGATACCAATAGGATTAAAGTACAAAAATACAAGTTGAATTGAATGTATAAAAGATGTTCTAAAGCAATACAAAACGCATACCTCAATTATCACCAATTATCTGGATTAGCTTATTTACGACTAATATAATCCTTCATAAGGCTATTAATTTCAATCTAACTTTCAACAATGCTGCTTAAAATCAATTTTGCAATATTTAAACTCGACAGAATCTTTAATTTCTCTCTCCTCATTTTGATTCCAACTACATTAGTACATTTAGTAAGGGTATAAATGCTGTAGTCAAGAATTAAGAAAAGATACTGTAAATAGTTAGCCTAATTATCAATTATAGAAATAGAACCTTAAAATCATATTCCATGATATTTAATAGGTTTGGTTCAAAAACCGTCGAGCTAAATCTAGAAAAGAAAGGCGCGAAATCAGAGATTATATAAAATCAATGGGTTTGAAGGAGAAATATAACCATCTGATATCTAAAGAAAATGAAGCCGAAACAGATGGCGTATCCAAGGTAGAATCGGCAGACTTAGATTATGAAGATCAGCACCCAAACCACTCTCGATTGGCTCGATCAAGTTGTAATGAAGACAATAAACCTATTGCGGACAATCCTGGTCATCTGGCTTCTAAAGAAAGCGAAGCCAAGCCAGAATCGGTGAAAGAATATCATGATAATCATACGTCAATACCTGCTAACAGGGTCCGTCAACGATTGACTCTTTCAGAATTCAAGGAAACTCTCAAATCAGATGTAGGTAAACTTCAATTGGATGAGCCATCAGAATCATCAGATTCATCGGATTCTTTAAGCGACACTGATTCGAAAATGGCCTTATTGAAGTAATTTAAAGATAGATATATCACATCAGATGAGACAATAAATATAGAAGTAAAATTTCCAAAAGTATTGAAAATAAATTGAATTGAAATATCGTTGATGTGCCAGTGATGCATGGCATTCTATCCTGGTATTCTTCGTAAGGAGATAATCCAACTTGTAAATCCATGAAAATTAGGCAAAATCTACCTGGCAGTACTCGTAAAATCGATATCTATCAACAAGTTCGACTTAAATATCAGCAGAACCTATAAATGATCATCTTTCATTTCTCAAACTCTGTGCAAAAGGCGGCTGATATTAAGAAAAGAGGCGGCAACATTGCTAGTCTACACAAATCAAAATTACAATTTATGCTCGGATAAAAATAACACTTTGAGATCAGGCAATAGTCCATTTTATCCTGCTCAATTCAATTTTTAAACTTGATGTGATAGTAATATTCTTATATACAGGTTGTACATTACCATTATTCAGTCGTTTAAGAGAAAAAGATAATTTCCTTGTTATGGCGCTTTTATTTATTATCTTGAACCTTTAAGACTATCTGTTTCGTAGGCCATTTTACAAGTTTATCCAATAGAACACCATTAAATTATAGCTTAAAAAATTTCACCTACGAATTACACTATTTCAATCGACTTCTTTTAACTTTAAAGATTGCCGCGATGGCAGCATGAATTGTTTTGAATATTTTCTATTAAGTATGTATTAGTTTTTGTCATTGATTTCAATTTAATCGGTAGATGCTTTCAATCAAGTGATAGATATTTGAAGCAATCGTTTTTTGAGAATGCTTAGCTACTGTCTTGACCAATTAAATATTTTTTGATTTACATGATTGCTATTGCCTAGGTAAAATAAGCCCCATTTTATTGCAACGGTTATTAACTTATCTCATTTATGTACTGTAATCTAACGTTATTCTATTAATGGAAAGATTGGATCAGCAACACTGTTCATCATTAATGATGATAAAATATTCATTTTTTTTACTTTCTTGAAAAATTATTAAGTGGTTTTTAAAAAAGTAATTTTAGCAAACATTAGATTTGTAACCTTATAAATTAAGTTATGTCATTGGAATCTATTTGATTCGTTCATAACGTCTTATTTTAATGCAAGATTAACATTCAACTAATCTCTGTCAGCTACGCTATAAATTATTTTCAACATCTATTGATAAAATTTACCATCTATATTTCAAGAATTATCAACCCTTACGGGAACGGCTTAATACACCCTTGGCACTGATAGAACATAATTCAATCCTCACTTATGATATAGATATTCTGTTTTATCATAGGAAAGTGTGTTTCACGCGCCTTATGTATCAGCCAACTTAGGATATTGGCCATAAACTATTTGTTAATAAGAAACAACTTATTTTGTTCCATTTTTTTATTCAATCAAGCGAATGAGGTTAGGTATAGAACACCCACTCAATTTCATATTATCATCGAGCAGCGACTGCTGTACCATGGTAGATTTCATGTTTTTGACAAAATGCTGTTTTGTTACTATAATTTAATATCAGTTTATTAATGTTTTTATAATTTAATTTCCTCCCCTAAGTATTATTATTATTTTAATTTAAATTATAATTTGACCTCGTTTTTTCTAAATTATGCTTACGATTTGAGTAGGTTAAACATGTGTGTTAATATTTAAAATTGTTCTAAACGCTTTTACGCGTTAAATTTTCAACTAGACTATCGATGATGTAATAATTAATTATATGAGTTGAAGATTGCACCATTATTTGTTATTATAAAGGCAATAAATCTATTTAAAAGACAAATATTTTAGAAATATATAAATTATAGATACAAGAATTTCAATTTACGGATAGATCGAATAGCCTGCATGCTACTGCAATGAATACGATAGTTTAAGACTGTTCTATTATTTTACGTCATTAAAAACAATCAATACATTTATAAGATAATTTTGTCTGATTTTACTTTCCTCAAAATAATTCGATAGTGGTCATAGACATTAAATAAATGTCAAATAATAAAAAAGAATACAGCGGTATGCACCTGGCTGTAGAGGCGACGAAAGATGATGGAGAGTAATTTTGAGTTTCTTTTCTCTATCATTAAACAATCGCTAAGCAAATACATTACCCGTAAAATAGCACAGAAATATTATTTATCAATATGATCATTTTCCGGTAACCCTACAATAATTGAGCTACTAACTCTGAAACTTATAATCATGGATGTATATACACCACCTAATCTTTGTTGAGGATCTCATGAATGACAATTATCAGTGACATTAACTAGCGATACTGAGTTTGAAATTCTTCACCAGAATCTAGTTTCATAATACAGTATAGTATATAACAATAGCGCTATCCCTCTTCGCAATTATCGAAATAAAGCTTTACAGTAATAATATCAATGCGATAAGAATTTTACGACTAGGGAACGGAATAAAATATGTGAAAAATGATTGGAGTTTACTATTTCAACATTTACTAGGAAATATTATAAAATTTCGCCAGCAAATCTTATCTAATTGTTATCTAAAATGAAGAGTATAGATTAAAGATTTACGCAAGGGATAATATATTCAAATCGTGACTACCGCCGGACTTATGCTATAGCATGTTTAGCAGAATAATTTAGCATTACAATATCCGTCTGCCCTATGCGGATTAAATCAAACTAATATCTTATTTACCATGAATGATTGAAGATTAGAATTGAATTAAGGCGAATTCTATTTTATTCAGTCAGCTTCGATTTTGACTGTGCCCTTTTATTTTTTACTTTTAATCTGATTTTTACCGAGATTAAAATGAATCGCACTATCACAGCTTGAATTTCTACCTTGAAATATAATTTTTCAAAGAGTACAGAACTAGATGGTGTCAATTAAAGCCTTTATTAATCGTGCTATATTAATATATCATTCATGCAAGCTATCTTTAGGAATTTTATGGTGATAACTATTGAAAAACTAGATGAATAGCTAAGTAATCTTGCATAGATAGTATGTCCTTGCATATATCCAATTAAAACAATTTTTAACCATTGGTATATCACAAGGAATGAAATACTCATATCGTTATTCTAACATCTTATGCCGAACACAGGCTAATTAGCTTAGATTATAACCTCAGAAGACAATGATAATCAATTGCCGTTTCCTACGGGCAAAGCCACTTGAAGGTAAACATACTGGCGGCATTTGTTCTATAAAGTCTTTTCTATTCTAAGGATCGCTAGGATATTTATGATTAACCTGATGACTAAGCCTTGGATAATCTATGCAATCCAAAAATTAAATTGCTGAAATATAAACTGTCCTCATCAACGGATGCTCGCCTAGTCATTCAAAATCGACACGACTATAGAGGTTCATTTTTGTTATTTTTTGCATCGGTAAAAAATAAAACATGCCGTAGATGTTTAAAATAATTTGCCCTTAAGGGAATCAATCGCTCAGTGGCAACAAAAAAAGAATAAAATGATCATCATTGTTTGATAGTCGATAGTTGTAGTCAAGATAATGAAAACACTAACTCTGATATCCAGGTCATCATTTATTCATCAAAATAGCCTTTGAATATCGACTAAGAGGCTAAAGATAGAGAATATTGGAAATAGAAGGTATCAAAAACAATTAAAATGGTAACAAAGGATTATCATGACAGTAACGCGTGGGTTATAGGCTATGGATCATCATCATAATTGCTGATTGTATTGATGAGGGGAAGGCATAATCATTTGATCTTTGCTAAGGATTTTTAATTAACTAATTAATAGCAATATTAGGTCATAGTCTGCTGAAAAATAAAATGCAGGCTGCCCGCTATTCTACGTTCAACTTTAATTTACAGCGAAATTAAACCATCCCGATCATCATCATCATCGTCGTATGTTTCTTCTCCTTCTTCTTCTTTTTCTGATGCTAACTCATTGTACTGTACATCCTATAGCCATCTATAATTGAATCAGTAATAATTAATTATCACGAGATACAAAACAAAAGAATTCCATGACAAGCGTTAATAAGCAACTAAATTAAACAAACCACCTTGATTTTTCTACTGATACAATCGCAGATAAGATGATTAGACAATAAGACAAATAAATAACGGCGAGCCAAGAAACATTTAACAGACGGTTAATATTTGGCAAATAATTAATGCTTACTATCATGACCGTCTTAGCCAAAATATTTCAAGCTTTACCCCCTTCAATGTCTATGATAATAACTAGTTTAGCTTCGGTGTTGTTTGGCAATAGCAAAAGATAAGAACAAAAGACAACTAAGTAATAAAATGGATTTCTGTTGCAAGCATGTGCAGCCAGTCATCTACACCAAAAGTAAATAAAGTAAATAGTTTTTAGCTAATCTTGAAGTATTCTATAACATGTTAACATCACTCTCTTTATTGATTTGAAACCTTAGTAAAAATATTTTTATCAGACATTCAATTCCATTATCACACAGCCTTACTAATAGTGATAATCGAGTTTTTGGATTCATATCCCACCCAGAAATAACGCTTATAGCATGTAAAGTCTTGGAGGTAAAACTGATTGAAAATTGGGTCATAAAACACAGTAGTATCATTAATAAAATGAATCATCATCACCGTTTCCTTAATGTATAATAATAACACCAATAACAATTAGCAATAGTTATTTTAATGATATTCATGCTATTTATTAAATGAAATGATAATGAATCACCCTTGACCAACCTAATTAAAACTTAACATAGTAAGTGGAAACAAGTCGTTGTCAAAATTGACAAAAGTAACCTCATAAAATTAATAATTATGATATTGGAATCTTTCTATCAACGTTATATTGTTCCACAGAAGATTTTTTCGAATCCAATGATGATAGAATAATCGAATGCGGATTGACGATATCAATACATTGATCAAATTATAAAACAGATGTTAATTAAGAAAACTGTTCAAGGAAGACATTGAAATAGGACTAGCCTGCGGTTGTTTATGTTAATCAACAGTAACAATTAATCATAATTCATTATGATATCGATTGGTACCTTGAATTATCCCCTCGAATTAAAACTCCAAGAATGATTCTATTAAACCTATCCCTTCATCATCTTAATTGTTATGTCATAACTAAAATGTCAGTTATACGCTAATTTTAAAAAAAATAACCAATAACAAAACAGTAACTTTTCAATGATGAAAAAAAAGAATTGTTCAGATTTTCATAAATTATCACATCTATTTGATTGTCTAGCAAATTAATTGCTACATGTTAAAGCTATTGACTAGAATCAATTCTATCAATTCTCACGTCATAATCCAATCGCAATCAAGGTGGCACACCCAGAATTGAACTATTAATTATAATGTCTGGCTCTTACAACAGTAGACAACGCGATTGAAACGTAGAATATGTATGTCCATAAGATATGAGTTATTATCATGGTTGCCATTCTTTAATTATTATTCATCAATAACATCATCAATTAGATGAATTATTTCCCTATGTTTTATCTCATTGATCCATTTTTAGAGTCTACTTTAGTTTACTTTAAGGGCTATTTGCAGTGAACAAGCTACCCAAACTTCCAACCTTAACCTAGGCCTCTATCGTAAATAATAAATAATCAATAGATAGCTATAACAAAAAACAAAACGTTAGTTATTAAAATGAATAGCCATAAAATACCGACCATTAGCGATTACCCATTGCTGTAGCAACAAGTGAGAAAGGACTACTTTAAAAACTATCGATACAATAACAACTGACGCAAAAGAACTGATAAAGCATAGCCTCGAGCAAAATAGTCTTTCGATTGAAATATTATTCCTATACTAACATTGAAAAGGAGACCGTTAATTATAGCCGATGATTTTTCCTTTATTTTCTTAGCCATGATAGTTATGAAGAATCAGCTGTTATTGATTCCAACTATTAATATACATTCAATAAGATAGATTAACAATGATACATTAATAATCCGCCTTGAATTTACAATTGAAATATCCTTAATCATCACACTTGTCTTCTTGACGTTTAAAAGTTCAGAATTACTTTCCCTTCAGGCTAATTTACCCACATAACAATTTAAAAAGATCAACATTTGAATTTTAATTTTTCTAGTTATCCTATTTTAACTATTGATCATTTATAGCGTTAATAATGCTGCGCTGTGCAACCTAAATGACTGACAAGGCAAGGAGAATCATTAATCTTAATACCTTAAAATAATTTTGATAACTTTTCAGTAAAAATTATGTTAGATAATCATCATAGATCATTCAACTCTTTTATAACGTAACCGAACTATTAACTATGACAATAGCTTAACTTTTCCAACGATAGTAACGGCAATAACTTCATTGTATCATTGATAATTATAATTTATGATATTAGTGTGTTTCGTCGATCAATACAACAGAGCTGAGACCACGCTAGCTGAAAGTCATGTAAAGTTTATCGATATATAAAGCGGAGTATAAAATGTGATTGTTAAAAAATCTTTTCTACAGCATCTTATATTTTAATGATCTAATTAAAATCTCACAAAAATCATTCTAAATTTTATTTCAGACTTTAAAGCAAATTAAATATCTCTTCAATTATCTCTTATCCATTTCTATGCATTCCAGTATTAAAATCTATAATTGCACTTCAACTTACAGTGCATATTCTACTCAGATTTTGGCAATTTTATACCAAACCTGTACCGCATTCCTATTTACTGTGTTCACGATATACAAGCATACTTAGACTTATATTAGGACGACGATAACCTTATTAAAATTGTACATTTGTACTAGCATACATTAGCACAACAATTTTCTTTACTTTTGTAATACAATGATTTGTACTGCCTTCAACGGAGACTATTTTCCCGTAATTAAGCAAGACATAAATAAAACAACGCCATCGTCATTACAACAAAGCCTATAACAGAAACTATACACGAATAATAACAGATTTGCTCTATATTACAGATATAGACAGAGGATACATTAATCCATGTAGTTATAAAAAACTATTACTATATTCAAAGGCAACAATTGACCATACACGATTTCAGCATACGCGTAATCTACTATATATCAAACGTGCGATAGCGTACAAAACTAATTTCAAAGCTAATAATTATTATTAACATGTTAAAGTTAATAAAGTTATAATTCCCGGTTTAGCGATTACCACCACTTAAAGTAACCTTGATAAAATCTAGAAGTTCATCTTTGCTGACTTTATCATCACGGTTGCCTTTAATCTTAGCAGTGTTACTATCCACGAAATCATTACTATCATCCCACGGCCAAAACAACCGTAATTCATGACATTGTCTTTTAAAATAACAAAAACACCCGTTTACTGTAATAAAACCTGATTAATTGGGTATAACAAATAATTTTTACAAAAGAAATTCGATGAAGGCTTCAATTCATGATGATATCTTAATAATATTAGTCTTTCTTTTATTTACCTAAAACTTGCAATATCTTCTTGAGGAAGATCATACTGACTCGAATTATTTGCAGTATTAAAGAAATAATATCTATTATGCGTATTACTAATTCTTACTACCCAAGGATCTACATAATACACGATAAAACAGAGTTAACTCTATTATATCATTTACAAAGAATACAACAAGTGCTATGTTTCAGCAGCATACCTAAAATATCTTTAACTATATACAATCCAGTAGGGATAAAGAAGCAACTATCGTCAGATTTATCAGAACCTACGATACAGCAATTCTTCCTTCCCCGAGATCCTTTCATTTTCTTAGATTGTAAACTATGACAGTAGCAAAAGTTGCAACAATAACTAAAACAATAATTCAATTAAATTAAAGCTAAATCTTGAAATAGCTAGCATAGTTACTAACCGTGCAAGGATTGTAGATGAATCGTTTAATCTGTGCAATAACTTAACCCTAGAAATCATTTATCATTAATTCAAGTCTTGAATAAATATAATAGGCAAATCTGCACATTTAGGATCTTCTAAAATCTTCTATGTGCTAATTCTTACCTTAAAGGAGTAGCCGTATTGATGGACTTCTTTTGCAAGGCTTTAACAAATTTTTCAGCATATCTCAATCTGATAAAATTCACGATATAAGACTTATGCCAGGAAGCAATATATCATTATACAGAAATAGACTGTTTTCACCTTTCTTTAATATGGAAATTACGATAATCATCACCACCAAGAAAAGCGATATCCACAATATGAATAGCATTTACGTGTTTCTGGCTTTTACCCTAACAAATAAGTCATCGAAAGAATAACGACTCCGTAAGCAAAAGACTTTGTAGCTTACAAGTTGTTAAAAAAACGAGGTCATTCCCCTTCGGGTTAGTCAATATCAGCACACTTTATGATTTACGTCTTGTAATTACTGTACATCGAACAGTTTTCCAGGTACGATAACATCATTTTTCGCAGATTATAAATATGGCATAAGTACTTTCAACCATGCTAATAACGTGAACCTATAATAAGAAATTACCTCGCCACGATACTCTGTTACAATTTCTGCTTCAATCAACGTGTTTTCCGGCATTTCTAAGTTTATCCGATTTTCACTATTTGATAGTTCTTCCCATTTGTTAACATCCATATTCCCGTACTTATCAAAACTCGTCCGATAGATAAACTTTCCCTGAAAATTTTAACACGTTAAGTAATTCTACCTAGTTTTTGTTTCAAGAATCCATACTAGTAACTTACTGATAAGCTCAGGATAAAATATCGCCGTCCTCCAGAAATCGTAAATCTATAATTATAGATAGCTGTCATTCTCTTTATTGTACTCTTAGTTACCTCTATAATTCTATTATTAGTCTCCTAAATAATCACAAAAGATAAAATTAGGTTACAATATCTGAAGGGAAAATATCAAACAAGTTTTTCATTTCGCATAGTCTTCCTACCCAATCATCTAAAGAAGTATTCAGTAACTTGAAAAATGTATCCCTTGGTGATGGTATATTTCGCTTACTCCTAGGATTGGTAGGAATCTAAAAAAAATTTGTAGTAGTACCTTATATAAAGCTATTGCGTTAAAGAATATCAAAAATTAATCATAATATATTACGGTTACTAACATTCCACAAAGTCAAACAGCCGTTTTTAATATCGTTTTGCTGTTGTGTAACTAAATTCCTGTAATACAAATCTCTCTTGGTTATTCTAAACTTGATAATATCATCAACATTATACTAGTAGTATGGCCTGTAGAACAGTAAAATACTAACAAAATAATCTAATTGAAACCTGTTTTTGGCAAAAGCTTGAATTTTTCGCAGAGCATACACTTGGGCTACACCAATACTATTTTGAAATGATGAATTTATCCTTTAATTAAAGAAAGATGCTAAACTTTATTCTATCATAAAAATCTCACTACCGTGTTACCTATTATTTGACTGCACAACATATTCAAAAAAAGCTTTGTCACCACGAATAACATCCAAAGGTACTACCTATACAAGCATCACGTCAGTATTAGATGTGTATTAGCAAAATGCTAAGTGTTTGCCTACATCCTAAAGTTCGATAATAAATTAATTCTAAAGAGCTCAAACTTTATTTATGACAAGTTCTTATACCTCCGTAACATCGAGATTATGTTTGCTAGATTTATCTTGAATTATCGTCCTATCATCTTGAAGTGCGTTAGTCATTAATTCAGCTCCTAATTCCTCATCTTGTTGATCCGATTCAATCTCACTATCAGAGAGCTTCAATGCACAAGGGATAGTTAGAATTGCAACCTCAGATATGCACGACACTTGACTAGAAAGTAGTTTACAATATCGTCCCATCACATATACGTCGATTAGATATTCATACCTGATTTGAATTTTCATTTTCACTCGTATTGAAATAATCCTCTTCACTACCTAATACGACAGTAACAGAATTAGTAAGATGGCTAAAACACTTTTCGTTTTTAACGTATTGTTAGACATATTGATTATAATAGCTGCATAAATAACACGTAGGATTATCTACAACAATTACATTGATTAGCTAACCTGAAGTCTTTTCACTACGTTTATAAGATGTCGTAAAAACTACAGCCTCTTTCCTTTCGGCCAATTTTAATTCATTTATCTTGTCATTTACACTATAAAAATAGTCTCTAACATCGTCTGCATTTCTATAACCTTCACAAACTATATACCTAAAGAAAAAGATATTATTAAATAGACGCAAATTTGTAGCCTACTTCGACAACATGCAAACCTTTCTGAGTTTGCAGGCCTACTAGTTAAAGGTTTCACTAATGATATACGACGGAATATACGATAGAACAAGTATAGTAAGCCAACACTGAATGGAGTAAAAATATCAAATAGTTTGCAAACGAAATTTCCTCCTAATAAAAGAGAAAGCAAATTGTCAATAATTAAAGGTATTACCGGTTTTAATTCTGCTGTTAGCATGTAATATTTATTTACTAATTAGACACAATTTCAATATTTTGAAACCATTGAGATAGTGTCATACCTTCTCGTAGAACACTGATAGCGCATAAAAACTGACACAGATACAGCTGTTTACTTAGAATCTCTTGTATATTCTCTTGCCCTTCAACAGAAAATCCCTAAGGATTATAAATAAAACAATTAACGTAAACTACGTCTTCGATTACCCTATTTCGAATTCACCCAATAACTTACACCATCCGCCATGGCAAAATGAACACCTCCTTCAGATGAACTGCGAACAAACTCGGCAAATGCCCTCAAATTTTCTGTCCGTGTTACATCACCGTCTCCATTAACACCGTTTACACCTTTGATAATTAAGTCATCATAAATAAGCGATAATTTAATTAATGATTACATACTCGTAATAAATTTTTAACTAACAACGAAATAATACTGAGTATGTTACCATAGTATGGCTCGAACGTTTCCGGAGTACCAGCTAAGAAATCAGTTAACTTGAAGTCGCTCGCATTCTTTGCTAATAACAAAATCAACAGAAGATAATTTCGACATTAAATTGATAGCGTAACTGTAAGAAGTGTCGAAAAGCATTTTAAAGTTGGTTAAATTATTGTACTAACGATCTTTCAGAGTGATTCCAAATCCTTTCGCGTGCCATCTTCGTTTCCAGAGTACATATTCCGTAAATCCTCCCGGTCCAGCGCAAATATCGGCAAAGTAAAGTATATCCAATGATCTTATCTTTTCGTTCTATGAATAATTTACCCCAATTTCAAATACCGTCAGTCATATTAAAAACCTAATCAATTAGATTATCGATAACTTTCGTATAATTACGAGTAAGTAAAATTAACTTAAGTTCTTACGCCTTTATCATCTCTTGGATTGGTAAATATATACTTATATACGTAGTCTAAATTAGCCATCTTCATAGCAGCTCTGTACGATGATAAAATTATCTCCATGTAAATCTTTCAGCTAAGTTATAGGAGTATAGTAGGGTATTATTCGATTACCTATTCAAGAATATCGCCCCTTTGATTGTCTCATAAGGATTAGCCCTAGTCCTAGCTTCGACCATTTCTTTGCTTTCTAATTCATCAAACATATCCTGAATAATTTTTATTATATCAGTCAATGATCGGCATAAAAAATCGAAATAACTGCTATTATATTCAAATTATGATAACACTCGAAGATAAGTCTACCAAATATTCCAACCATGCACACTTTCCAAGTTTACTATATCTGTATGATTTTATACACGCTATAATATGTCAATAAAAACCTTGCACTCTAGAACATCCTTAAGAATGTTAGGCTCACAAAAATTGGCTTCATCATCAATAGTCATCTTCTTCTACATGGATACGAAAATTATCAACTTCAGTACTGAGATAAATGATACTGTTAGAATATCGGAGTATCTTACAGCCATAATGGTCAAACGTTCGCATTGCATCATTACGTAGAGCTTAATTTATAGTTAATAATGCATAACTACATTACAAACATCGAATAGCCAACATCAAAGTAAATTGTTAACTGGTTATAACCTTTCCAATCTTCATCCAACTATCAAGTGTAGCTCTATCAGGCAAGGGCAACTGACACTCATCTATCCAAGTTGCCATTTCCTCGATATTAATCTATGAAGAATGATTGAATATTAATAATATAATTCGTGTAGCTTACACATATGGATTTATTCCACCATAATTAGTTCGTTACGAAAGATTAAACTGACTATGTGCAATTATTAGAGTCTAAAGCATGGATTGTTTTTATGGTCTAAAGCCTAGCATTACAATCAATACGTCCACTCTGTACAGGTAGATGATATACCTGTTCATCATCTACACTCCATTCAGTATCCTCATCTTGTTGAAAATGTTTATTCTCTGAACCAAGACCTCGGTGACCTCGTTGTTTAGATGCTTCAATAATATTTCTACGTCCTTGGCTATGCCTGCCTAACCCTTCACCAGGAGTATATTTCATTTTGGCCTGTAAAAATTACAGATAAAATTATTCTTCGATCTTAGCCGAATTCAAAGTTACCGTTTATAACTATGCTACCATTAACAACTTGATATTGCCCAACTATAAAAGATATCAAATAGTTACAGCTTTGATAATAATAATTATGTAACTAATCATTTTAGACTATTATTACTGTCCACAAAACAATTTCAATTTGCTTTACTTTATACTATAAAGTTGATGATTTCATGACAGCTATAGTCATGAAGCAGAGCAGTGCCTGCTACAGAGCTATTCATAATCTGACGTTTAATCAGCTGCGATAATAGTGATCCAATATCAATGTTATAACTATGATCCAAATGACTAAATTAATATCTTTACCAAACAATGGTAACACAGCGCCAATTGAATTGAGTTAACAAGATTAGATAAAAATTTTACCATCAACTTTTTAGCCACATTGCTGTAATTTCCAGGTATTTCTTGATAATTAGGTTGAGCGTCTTGAAATTCATTGTACTGATCTGCAAATTAGTTGCCCAAGAAATACAATATTATCAAATATCTATGATTAACTTTAATCATATATAAATGGCATAAAAGATATCTACTACTGTACACAAGAAATACAATATTATCAAGCATCTAGTCGTATGATAGATACTAGTTATACTAGTTGATTACTGTACTGTACTGTACTATTGCATGATAATAAAGTGGTCAGGGCAAAATGGATAGGACTTGTTGACTGCAAACTAGTTCAGTTTTACTTCCTAAAAGACAACCACACAAATGACATAAAAGGTATCTATTACTGTACACATAAGAAATATAATATCATCAAGCATCCATGATTAACTCCGGCTGTATTAGTAGATCACTGTACATTAGGCCCCGCCAGATCCCCCCCTATGTTAATGAAATACTACTACTTCTGCCATACTATAGAACCAATATACCTGTCAGAATATAATTGCTAATTTTGAACAGAAATAATTAAATGTGGCAGAAGTTTCATCAACGTATAGGGGACCTAGCGAACTATATAGGCCAGGTTGACTGCAAACGAGTTCAACTTTACCTTCATCAAGAATACTACACAAATTACATAACAGATATCTACTCCATACAAGAAATACAATGTTATCAAGCATCCACTCTTATGATGAACTATAGCTGTACCAGTTGATTACTGTACTTAATACTATGATGATAAAGTAATCAGTGAAAAATAGATGGGACATGTCAGTACACTAGTTGTACAGTATGTACTGTATTTTGCCCAGATTAGTTGATCATTGCAGCCATCAGACAATGTTGTGGAGGACTACAGTGCAATTATAGTAGCATAACTCGTGTTACTAGGACTAGCTAGTACTACTAGTGGCATCATCGATGTTTGATAACATTGTATTTATGGTATGGAATAGATGCCTTTGATGGAATTGGTGTAGTAGTCTTGATAGGAGGTAAAATTGAAATTGTTTGCAGTCTGACTGCGAACAATTACAATTTTACCTCTTATCAAGACTGCTACACCACATATTACATGAAAGATATCTACTCCACACAACAAGTACGCTATTAATTATCAATCATCTACTGGCAAGTCTCGTATGATGGAATACTAGTTGTACTAGTTGATTATTGTGCTATGATGATAAACTAATCAGGGTAAAATTGATCGATCATATTGTTGACTGCAAACGAGTTCAATTGTACATTTGTACCTCTACGAAGATTACTACACAAATTACGTAAAAAGATACGTGTATCTACTGCGTATACTAGTCTTACTAGTGAATTACTGTACTATGATGATAAACTACTCATTAGGCAAAATAGATAAGATATGTTGACTGTAAAAGAGTTTAATTTTATCTCCTATCAAGACTACTACACATATTACAAAAGATATCTACTCCATACAAGAAGTACACTATTATCAAGCAGCTACTTGTAAGTCTGGCATGATGAATACTACTAGTTTTAACTAGTTGACTACTGTATACTCAGTACTGTGAATCTGTGATGATTAACTTATCAGGCAAAATAGATAGAAGATGTTGACTGCAAAACAATTTGAATTTTACCTCCTATCAAGACTACTACACCAATTCCATCAAAGGTATCTATTCCATACCATAAATACAATATTATCCAGCATCGATGATGCCAGTAGCAGTACTAGCTAGTCCTAGTAACACGAGTTATACTACTATAATTGCACTGTAGTCCTTCACTACATTTGTCTGATGGCTGCAATGATCGACTAATCAGGGCGAAAATCCAGTAAGTACTGTACTGTACATTTAGTGTCCATGCAAGTAGGTAATGTTGACTTGCAAACGAGTTCGATTTCACCTTCTGCATAGACTAGCGATATAAATTACATGGAAGATTTTCTACCTGCATCTTCTTCAAGCCTAGCTCGTTTCGATTGGTGTTGCTCTTCCATTCGTCCAACTTTGCTGTCTTATACTAGTAGAAAATCAATGCTAACCTTCGATAGCCTGCTAATCCTAATCTGCCATTTAGTTGTCGACTGAGTGTCTAGGCTAGCAACGTGTCTGTACCACTGTAAGTTACAGTACAGTATACAGTATAAAGAGTGCTATCATACTGTAGAGTACAGTATTAGTAGTCGATGCCAGACTGATCACTCTTGGACGGACAGACCTTTTCAGCCTCTACCACTGTAAGTTACAGTACAGTATACAGTATAGTTACTGTATGCCATGAAAGAGTGCTATCATAGAGTACAGTATTAGCAGTCGATGCCAGACTGATCACTCTTGGACGGACAGACCTTTTCAGCCTCATCTCGTCCAAGTACAGTATTGTTTCAAACACTTGGTTATGAGAGTACTTTAGTATGCAGACGGACGATCTGAAATGGATTGATTTTTTTCTAAATTAAGCAATATTACGTGTTGAATCTTATTATCCGAGACTAAATTCTGCTTGAAAACACTTCTATAAGATCGTCAATGACATTTAAATTTGTACCCATGATTTGGAAAAAGGGACACAGAAGATCGATAGTACAGTATAGTAAGTAGTTATTTTCGATATGAATGGCCTGATTGAGTCAGAAAGTCTGTCTGTCTGAAATTTTGCCCAAGTGGTAGAGTAGATGTATGGCATAGCTGAGGACGGATAGCAGAATGAAAAGTCTTCTTTATCCTGTTGACAATATGATGTTCAAGCAGAGTATTTATCCTCTACAAAAAGCTATTCAAAAACCCATAAAATTCCAAGTGTTATATTGAAACAGCAGTATGCCGCCCAGCCATTAACCTAGACTGATTATATAATTATTCCCTCCGATGGACGGACATTGCCAAGGATGGCAAAAATGACTACGATACTGTGTTATGGTTCTTCCATGTCTCTTTTCTAAATCTCTAGTATGAATTGAAATAAGCTTTGACGATCTTATATAGCTGTTTCCAAGCAGTACTTGAGTAACAGATAATAAGATTTAATAATTGCTTTAATAAGAAGAAATCAGTCAATTCGACCGTCTGGATATCTCCATTTATATTGTAGGCTCTAGTATACGCTGCAGAATCTAGTCTACGGTACCATACAGCGCTTAAACGGCAGTGAAATCCATGTTAAGCGTCGAAACGATAATGTACCGTATAAGGTATTGGGACCTGACTAGTACCGTTTGGGTACCTGTTGCTTGGATCACCACTGTCAGATCGATGCTGTCCATACTAACACAGTAATGCTACAATCGCCCATAAAACACGATACTGTCTACAGTATAGCTGGCGTCTTTGTTGTGGTCAGTAGCCAATCAAATGCGCCCTTGGCTACCAAGCCCTCGGTAGGGATAGTTTTAAGCTTTGCTGCTGCATCCCATCTTCTCCCATTCCTCAACAAGCCTAAGACAGATTGAGCAACTCTATTGGGAAAAATGATGCCAATAACCTCAACATTATTGCGTAAGTCTATCTATCAGCAATGGCCATGTCTCTGTTTGCATTGGTCATACTTTACAAGCAATGATTTTCAATTGAATCGCTTCCTATACAATTATACTGGACAAAATAGGCTGCCAAGCAATGGCTACTGGCCATGCTCCTAGCACTATTCCATCAAATTAGATAACTTTGATATTATTACGCTAGTTTATGTAGAAATGATGGCTAGAACGCCACATTTTATTCGGTCACAATTAGTTTTCTAAATTATAACATAGCCATATTAAACTATTCCAGAACGATCGATACAAATAAAAATAAATAGTGGCAATTTGTTCTTACAACTACTACTGTTCAAGAAAATAATTCTGGTAAATACCACGGGATAACCTTGATGCCCATGTACAAATCATCAATCCATCCGAGATATATCTTGGTACACCTCTTTGTTACCTGTTATAAGTGATTGTTTTCAACGAATTGGACCCTTAGTTGTATCTGATGGAATTCAATCACGTTTAATGGTGGCAAGATGAAAGTGCCCTCTGGTATGCGACAATGAGATAACCACCAAGTGACAAAATGGCCTTTAGACTCCTTGTAGGAATACCTCTTGATAGATGGATTGATCCATGAATTTATTCATATTAGGAATCCAGGCATACTTTACTACTGTGTAATAGATAGGTATCGTTATTAGAAATCAGCTGAAAGAAGAAAAGTCTACAATCAATACTCTGATTGTCGCTAAACTTGATAGTTTTTCTCCCCTATAATGGTTTATTTATTTATGTTACCATAAGTGACTATGCAACTGTACTCGTATAGTCAAGCAGAAGAAGTTAAAGCTGCAGTTAGCTTATGATATAGAAACTGTATCAACATAACTTACGAAAATCTCATTTCGTAACATAGTCGTACTAGGCACCACTGATAATCTTTACCTTCGTTGGATCAATTCATCATTCGCTAATAGCTCATCAATGCCTACCATTAGCCATCAACTAGATTTAATCCAGATTG
The DNA here is from genome assembly GCF_000150275.1 of Trichoplax adhaerens. Taxonomy (NCBI): domain Eukaryota; kingdom Metazoa; phylum Placozoa; class Uniplacotomia; order Trichoplacea; family Trichoplacidae; genus Trichoplax; species Trichoplax adhaerens. The sequence continues at coordinate 4,257,726 of NW_002060943.1, read as the reverse complement.
AGACATTTGTATATTTTGGACTCGTCAGTACTGTACTTGATACGTTGATATTACCCTTAAGGCAATAAACATACCTACTTATGCATATCATACGCGTATAATATCTTGGATTTTAGATGATACAGGATAACGTTAAGTATCCCAGTAACCTTATCTATTTACCAACTCAAACTGGCTAATTATGACTGAACTTTTTCTTACAAGTAATACGTTAAAATCATACTGTATTACTTAGCCTAAACAATTTTGAAATGCGCATTTCTAAAGTAATTTTATGAATATAGTTTATGCAAACTATACTCATCTACAATACGCGATAAAAGCGATACTTTACTATCAAAGTATTAACTGTAACAAATTGAAATGAATAATTCTTCTCATCATTCCAACTGACTTTGAAATTATCATACTGTATATTGCATAATAGGCAATGCTAACCGCACCGCCCACTTACTAACGTCTAAATCGACTGTCAATTCAAGGTAAAATGCAATGTACTTACGCGTATCAATCGAATTTTACCTTCTTCCCTACCTGTTTACATTGTATTGGTGATGAGTTTCACTTAATGGACTGATTTCAGGAGTAACTATTTGCTATTATTTACAGATTCTATTCAGCAGCAGCTTCTGCTTTTAACGTAACAACGAAAGCAAAGTTAGAAGAAATCAGACAAGCAGGTACTTGGAAAGACGAAAGGGTCATCACTACACCACAAGCCGCAGCAATTGCAGTTGAAAGTAGAACAGATAACATTCTTAACTTTTGTGCTAATAATTACCTTGGTCTCTCGGTAAATGCCTTGTTATTTAGAAAAACTCATCATAAGAAAATTTTTAATTCTTTGTGCTATGGGAAAATTATTGATTGTCCATATACTCATACATCGGATGTAAATGATAGTCACAAAGTTGTCCATGTATAAAGTATTTATTGATAGTAGTAACTGATAATCTCTGCCGTATTGCCATGTGTGCATTCTTTCTAATCATACGTTACGGTATCATGTATAATAATAACCATATTCATCTTACTACAATTTTAGTCTCATCCACTAATTATTAGCGCTGCCAAGAACGCTTTAGATGATTATGGTGCTGGTCTTAGTTCGGTTCGGTTTATTTGTGGCACTCAGGTAATAAATAGTACTCCGATATGCCTAATTACTTTAGTTTTAAATATCCGAACAGCAACCTTCCTCATACATTCCTTTTCATCCAAAAATCACTAAATATGCCATTATTGTCATTAATCCATGTTGGTAACACTATACGAGTATATTTTTAGGACATCCATATTGGTTTAGAAAACAAAATTGCAAAATTTCACGCAAGAGAAGCAGCAATCCTATACGCTAGTTGTTTTGATGCTAATGCTGGAATATTTGAATGTATCTTGAGTGAAGAAGACGCCGTATTAAGCGACGAATTAAATCATGCTTCGATAATTGATGGTATACGTCTCTGCAAGGCGCGCAAATTTCGCTATAAGCACAGAAATTTACAAGGTTCGGCTACGAATTCTATCAACACTACATATTAAAAAGGATTATCTATCACTTATGCTATAAGCTGCCCATCTTGTACCTAAGTAAAATTTAGTTTTTTGGTTACTGACAAACTACCTAATTAGCACCTGTTAATAACGAAGGCTAAATTTTTAAATCAGATCTTGAAAGCAAACTTGCCGAAGCGAAAGATTCACCTACAAAGTTAATAGTGACAGATGGAGTATTCAGCATGGATGGTAGCATTGCGCCTTTAAGGTAGCGTATAAATTCACTTTTAGCCTCTAATTTAACGGCAATAGACGTTATATACACTTCTATTGACTCAAAATTAGAAATTACCGTTAATACGTATTTCATTGACCTTAAATTTAATTTAATTGATTAAACTTACTCTGAGTATGTGTTAAATACATATAAAGAGAAATTTGTGATTTGGCTGATAAATACGGTGCATTAGTATTCATTGATGAATGCCATGCGACAGGATTCTTAGGAAAGACAGGACGGTACGCTAATACTTTCCCTTTACATATGAACGAGAGTTAATTTCTTGAATTAAAAATGGCATTATGTATGTATCTAGAGGAACCGAAGAATTCCTTGATGTTGTAGGACGTGTTGATATTATCAATTCTACCCTCGGTAAAGCCTTAGGAGGTGCTGCAGGTAATCTACCGAATGAATATGATCCATCTCACGGGCATAACTAGCAATGTTTTAAATGATTTCTTCTTCGGGCTAGGTGGATATACATGCGGATCTGAGTCTCTTGTGGCTTTGCTACGTCAGCGCTCTCGCCCTTATTTGTTCTCAAATTCACTACCCCCACCAGTAGTTGCCTCTGCGAGTAAAGTATTCGATCTTTTAATGGACACTTCAGAACTAACCCAAAAATTACAGGAAAACACTCTAAGATTCAGAACAAAAATGAAAGCAGCGGGCTTTAACATAATTGTAAAGCAAATATTACTTCTTGCTATCTTTTGTCTAGATTATAACCATCTCATACGTAAACGATTATATTGTTGTAGGGAGATAGCCATCCCATTTGTCCTGTGATGTTAGGAGATGCACGCTTAGCTAGCCAATTTGCAAATGCTATGCTTGGTAATTGCCTAATTGTAATATACCCCAACAGGGTGTATACTTTTACAATAATACTGATTAGTCTTGTTTCATAATTGCAGAAAAAGGTATATATGTCATTGGATTTAGCTTTCCCGTTGTTCCCAAAGGTAATAGCAAAATTGCTAAAGTTAAAAAATTATACAGTTGTATTTTCTACACCTCTATTTCTTTTCGTCTTGAGTTATTGTATTTACGTATTTTATACAATTTCCGTGGTTTCTGTTTATACCTTACTTATGTATGTAATAGGCAAAGCACGCATTCGTGTGCAAGTTTCAGCAGCCCATTCAACAGAGGATATTGACAAGTGCAGCGATGCCTTTATAGAAGTTGGAAAACAACTGGGTGTCATTTCATAAGGATTCACATATTACAACGCCCTAACCTTTCAAAGCATGACTACTTAATAATAAATCAAAGTCAAAATTAATTGGGTGTATAATCTCGAAATTGATGGGCATGAAAATGACAACTTCGATTGATTTCTCTATATAAACTAATGCTACTATTATAGAAACAATCAGTCAAAAGATTGCTTAAAACGTGGTGGGCTATATTGACATTAATTGAATTAATAGGCTGTTTTTAGCGTTGCACTATTTTAAATATTATAAAATATTAATAAGGACACCGGTAAAGTAGCTATTTCTGTTAGTAACATGTTTCTGTCGCAGATATCATGATCTTTATTAGCATTACAGATAATCGATGTCAATAAATCTTTAAAAGATTACAATTTGCTGTTGTAAAGTATTTGTTTAATAACCAGCTTTCTGCCACGATAATTTTGCATTAGGTCTGTTATGAATTCAAGATGGTTGTATGAATCGTCTTAAGTATTTAATATAATTTTCGACTACTGTAATAATAACTTAACTGCCTCTTACTGTAGCGTAAGTAACTTAAGAATACTCCAGTCTCTTTCTGCTTAATTCCTAGGGTAGTTCTGGGATAAACTACTGATCCAGCTTGTGTTGCTCGCATTACCCTTTTATCCATCACGATATACCTAGAGGTACCGTGCTCCCTTTACATCTACTTAAACCATTCAGTCTCGAACTAACTATCCTAGTATACTGCTATACCTATTGACACAATCAAACGCGTCCTAACAGTATTATACTTGCACATGCTTCATCAAACCTAGCAAACAAAACGTATACCCATTTCCAATTTGATTTAAAATAGAAGTTTATAAATCATTGTTATGTCAAAAAATGATTTTAAATATCAACCATAGAGGTCATTTGTACTCGATGCAGGAGTACACATAATAATTTTCTAGTTCAATCAATGCATATTATGGATGTAGCAAAACCTCAATCAGTCTAGCTCTGTAAATTAATCCATTTTATCATGATTGTATTTTTATTGCTATTTCTTGACTATAATAAAAGAAGTACCATCATCATTTTCCATACGGAATAGTTATAGCGCTAACACAAATGATTATGGAGATCTACTCATGAAAAAAAATGCAAGCCACTCTTATTATGAATATCATATGAGAATTTGCTAACATTTGTTGCATAAGGAAAGAAATTGATAACTCTGTAAGAAGAGCGTAAAAGATATAGGCAATTGATAAGAAAAGTGGGGTATTTTCATTTCATTCTTTGCATGGCTTCATCAATACTTAATGAGGAAAGCACTATCTAGAATTTCATTCTGTCAGTACGGTGTAAATACGGTTAACTATCGATTATTATTGATGATTACCATATTTAATAAATTATTATCATTAATTAGAAATATATAGGATAAACAAAGTCCAAAAAAGAGCAAAACACAACAAACAGTAAAACTATAGTTTGCCGTTCAAAATAAATAAGCTACATTGGAATTTAGTGATACTGGAATTGCTTGCTTACTATGTCAATAATCTTTCTTTGTCAAGATTAAAAGAAATAAATTAGTTCATAACCCATAATTATGGCCACTAGACTAATATTATAAAATATCTTTTTGTAATCATGATAGGTAAATTTGCTGTAAAATAATCATACCGTAACATAGGTCAGAGCTGAAGCAAGCCACTCTTAATTCATTGCATCTTAAAACTTAATCTAACTATGTACTAAAGTGAATGATATATGATGCGATAACAACTTGTCGATAAATTGTCTTGTAAAATTTGAAAAATCAAATCGTATAGCAGGCGATATGGATAGATGTGTCATTGCAAATTTAAGTTTACAACTACCGTTTTTCTTAAGATTAGACATCAACTTAACTCATTGCAAACAAATTCAGAAAGATCCTGATATAAAATAACTTTAGATAATGATAATTAATCTTTATAATTCTTTTCGATAAATATTAAAATTGAGTATTATCTCATCTGTATTTTAATTACTTGCGCAACACTTTTTCTTGACAAACTCATGTGAATTCGTCTCTGGTGAAAGATGGAATGTGGATGATTCTGAATAACTACGACTTGTTACACTTCTTCTTATTAAATTTCTACCACTGCCATTACTAGAGCTCTTTCGAATAAACTTAGGTAACCGAGTCTCTTGATTTTTATGCATGATAACCGTCGTTAAAGCAACCATAGCTTCATGTAGGTTATAGGCGCCCTTAGCACTAGTCTCGGTGAAAAGAGCATCGTTGTCCTAGAAGAGAAAACAACATACCATTGCTCGAATTAATAACCTATCAAAATTTACAAATTTGACCACAGGCAGAATTCGTTTTTGTATATTTTATAGTTGATTTTCTGCTTATAATTCATTTCAGATATAAATAAATCATGATCCTTACTTTAGCTAATTTAATTCCATCTTTATACTGAACTCGTCGATTTTTATCGGCTAAATCTGCTTTATTTCCTATAATCATGACCGTTGCATAGTCTTCTTTACCATCCTGTGGTATCGTTAGATAAATAACAAAAATATTCAATACACTGATATTTCCACATTCAATTTTTAATTAATTTAAATAAGCAACAAGCAATGGATGAAAATTAAGCAAAAAAATTTCCTTATATCGTTTTATTTAATACGATAGCTCAATTACTTGCAAAAACTACATAAATTATTGAATTGCAATCTTTATCAAGTAAAACTTCTTACTTCAACGCTAAACATCCATTCTCGTAGGCTGGCATATGATAATGGATTACTTAAATCATACACCATGACAATTCCATCCGCTTTTCGAAAATATGATTTGGTTAAACTTCGAAATCTACAGAAGTATTCACGACAACAATTAAAAATTAGGTATGATTAATCTTAAACAATAACGTATTAATTCTCGTTTTTAAACATCAGCTGAATTAAAAAGTATTACTAGATATATTAAATATCAATATTGTAGACGAAAATAGCGAAATAATCTTATAAAATATTCAACAACTTAAAATTAATTATTTCAAAATCTATAATATCAGCAATTTCTAAACCTAGTTCTACCATAGTGGATAATAATTTACTCTTCTGCTATTTTAGCTATTTATACATTGATTAGACAATAATGACGAAATAATCTCGCAGAATATTTTACTACAAATCTTAAAAATAAGCAATTTAAATCTAGCTAGACGAAATTTAAATAATAATTCCTATTATATTGACATTATTTAAAGATATAGCAGATAGTAATTAAGAATTAATTTCGTCAACTATTTTACTTTAAAATCTTAAATATCAGTGATTTAAATGTAGTTTTGCCAAAATTAAATAATAGTTTATTCTCACTCTATTTATTTTTTTATTAATAATTGATAAAGCAAAAATCTCAAATACATCATATTAGAGCATTATTGTAAAATCTTAAAATCAGCTATTTAAATCTACTTTTACCTAAACTAAGTAATAATCTATTCTCATTCTATTTTTTAAATAAAAGATAAAAGCAAAAAAAACTCAAATATATCATATTAGAAGCACTATTGCAAGATCTTAAAATCAGCGATTTAAATCTAGTTTTGTCGTAACTAAATAGCAATTTATTCTCATTGCGTTTTTAAATCACTAGTAAAAGGGAAAATCTCAATTGTATAAGATAGAGGCATTATTGATATCTAGCGAATAGCAAAAGGCGAATGAGCCTTCAGACTGTTTTACCTTGTCAATGAAAATTTGTAAGTAAAACAATTATCTTACCTTTCGTGCCCTGCTGTATCCCACAATTGAAGCATAATTTCCATTCCATTAATGATTAAATTCTTAACTTGAAAATCGATAGCAATAGTAGCGCTATAACTACTATTAAATTGATCGGTGCAAAAACATTGAACAAAACTAGATTTTCCAACACCGGAATCACCAACAAAGACAATTTTGTATTCTTTTTTCTTCAATAGCATATATTGCGTTTCTTGCAACTATATTTAAATAATGGAATATCGATTAGCGCTAAATAGCAATGATATTTAATAGAGACCTTACGTAAATATTTATCTATAGAATTGATATTTTCTATTTGTATAGAATATACTGATGCTTACATCTTCTATCGGCTGAGGAAAATGAATATCTGGTAAAGAACCTCCATCATGTTGACCTTGTGCTACTGCCACTTTCTTGATTTCTGTCATTTCTGTCCAAACTTCATCATCACTCGTAGTAGAAGACAACATTTGCTTTCGTCTTTCTTTAATGCCTCTATTATTCTCAGTCTTACTTTTATCCACCTCAATTTCAGGCTTAGGGTCTTCGTTAGTTTGCGGTATATCTTCTTTAGCACTATTTTGTGATTGACTACTAGTGTTAGACACATCCATTTGGCTCGAGACCCTGTCTTGCTTTTGTAAACTCTTTTCTTCGTCAGAACTATTTTGTTTTGCATCCAACTCTTCATTATCATGACTAATCTCTAAAGGATGCTTATGATAAACAGTGTCACAACTTCCAGTTGAACTTGCTATATTGGTATTGCTTTCATGATAACTTTGAGGGCTACCTTTCCCAAGTGATAAGTTCTCTACTGACTTAGATCTTTCTTCCACTGGGGATATTCTAGCCTCGTCTGGACAACTCCATGTTCTATTATTTTGCCGAATAGAAGCTGAATCTTCTTCCTGTAAGCTTTCCATTGAACCATTTACACTAGTTACTAAGCTATTCATGTTGCTATTCAGTGGACTTTCATCATCATCAGTAGCCATGGAACTAAATAAACCCAAGGATAAAAATGGTCGTGAACATAGAATCAAAAATTAGCTCAATTCTTCATATTCGATTTCAGAAAACGTAATAGGTAGTAATTTTAGCATATGATAGTAAAATCAAAAACTAGAGCAATTTATGACATTCGCTCTCGAAATAGGCAGTAAGTAAAACATATGTAAATAAAATCATAAACTAAATTTATGACATTCGATCTTTGAAAGCGAAATTGGGAGTAAGTAAAAGCATATGAATATAGAATCATAAACTAGCGCAATTCATGGTATTCGATCTCAGAAGGCGAAATTGACAATAAGTAAAACATATGGAGATTAAATCTTAAACTAACACAGTTTATGGCGATCGATCTTAGAAATGGAAATAGGCCGCAAATAAAGCGTATTAAATAGGATCATAAGCTAGCACAATTTATTGTATTCGATCGCAGAAAGCGAAAATTAGAGGGAATTTCTCTCTAAAATCAGAGGTTACGCTTGGCTTGACCTTCATTAGGTAATCGAAGAGGCCTTGTAAAAATTATAGAGTTGGCTAAATTACAGGAAATGTTTGAACTAGTTGTATTGTACCATTAATGACATTTATACCTAACTACTTCTCTGAAATTAAAAATCCGTGGTAAAAAAATAGCTAAACGTTTCAAAACGAAAGAATAAAACAATTTTACATTACTCTTAACTTACTCTTGCCGTTTTCGGCCATGAGGGAAATACTTTGACATTAAAGAACCAGCTCTAGACAATGGACGATTCCCACCAACTAATCTCTAGCAAACAAATCAAGATAGATATAAAGGAAGAGCTCGATTTTTTGACATATTATTATATGACATAACTAAATTTGAAGAAATTAAGTTTTAGTGAGCTAAAAAAAGATGTAAGATCAAAATAACGTGCAATACAATCATAGTTACCTTTGCTAACGTGGGACTACCCTTCTGTTGTCCATTTATATGTGAATGATTTTCAGCTTTCCAGCTGTCTGGCAGTATGGAGGCCTGTAAATTTTTAATCTTTAAATGCTATGATCACTAATCTTTACTACCAGTTTATTTTTCTCCACCCTATCTTGATTAGCTTACCTGGATAGACCGATTACCATTTGTAGCTGGAGGGCTACTATCATGTATTAATGCATCTTTATCATCTCTTAATTTTTGATTCATTTCCCTAAGATTATTTTTTTAGTATTTAGCGTAGAAATACTGCCAGTAAAAAGTTTCCTTAACTGTTCTATCGTTATGATATCACTTAGATTGTCAGTATTGCATTAAAAATTATTTAAAAATCTGTAGCTAACAAATTCATATATCAATTAACAGGCATACGAGCAAAGCAATTATTGCTAACTACACATAGGATATACCCATATTAGAAAAACAAAAATTATCGATTATTTAGATACGAATGAGATAGTTTCTCTTAATCCAACACAAAGATCTCTCAACGGATAATAATAAGAAAATTTGTAACGAATCTCAACTACTCACTCTTGTACATTGAATAATGGATCTGTATACATGGTATATAGGACTAAAATATAAATAGAACTACAAGCAAATTCTGAGAATTTACTCATGCAAATTTCGGAGTAAATAGAACAGAAATACTTACCTGAAGGAATGCATTCTTTTAACTGTCATTGATTTACATTCAAACTTTAATTCATGATAACTATTGCTTTGGCTTTACTTACTGTAATTTTGTTAATTGCGTCCTGAGGCTTTCATGTTCTTTGGCTAATCCAGCTGACATACGAAGTGTTGTCCTGTAAGTAGTTTCAATAAGTCAGAGATAGGCTGTAAATGTTGACTATCATCTTACGAAGTAAAAATTAAGGCTTTAGGAGAAATGAATGATAGGATTTGGCTAGTACAGAATAGTAAGAGCATACTTAATTCTAGCCTTTCTTTGCTTTTCACTTTCCTCTGCTAATCTCTCTATATCTCTCTGTCGAACTTTAACTATCTCTTGTGATTCTTTTAATAATTTTGATAGATCTCGATTTTCCTAGTGTAGTAGTACAAGCATAATAATCAAGGATAATAGATAGCCTTGGATGACGATCTATCTACGAGATATACGTAGTAGAGAAGGTGCAATAGGATACAATGCTTACTTTCAGTAATCGTTCCTTTTCTTCTTTATGTTCATCTTCCACGTTTGATAATTGTTCTATCCTATGTCTTAACTGTGTTTTATAATTAGTATAATAATGAGTTAAAATGGAAATATTAAAACTCTAGTATACGTGTAGAAACGGTCTTTAGCTGGAAATATCTACTATTTCATGATATTACGTTACTAATTACACCAAATATTAAAGTCTTTCTCAATCATATCAATGTTTGTACATATTTACATGACTAATAATAATTTAATTCGAACTAGATATAAATTACTATTACTATAAACCTTACTCGAAAAATACCGAAAAGTTTACAAAAGTACGCTAATATTTTGTATCGTATACGACAATAACGCTGATATGATTCCGATATATGTTTAATAGCTATTCCTAAGATTCTATCTCAGTAAGCACGGGTATCCATAGTTTACAAGAGATATATTAATATTCTGCACCGTATGCTATGACAATGTCGATATGATTCGGATATACGTTTAATGGCTATTTCTAAGATTCTATCTCGATAATTACGGGTATCAATAACGTTTACACACCTTTTCTTTGGTGTTAATGACTTCTTGTAATAATCTATTTCGTTCGTTTAGTTCTTGTTGTAATTTTTCGCGAATCTTTCTTTCCTTTACCTCCTCCTATAGATCCAAAAGTAATGATATGTCTTAGCGACCATGTTATAAAGTTAATTTTTCACGATATGTAATTGAAGAAAGTAACAACTATATGCAGTAAAGTAAAGAAGAAACTTTTGAAATCTAATCTCCTTAAGCAGTTAGAGTTAATTTTAATCCGTAATTCAGGTATTGCGGTACCTCTCTTTTAGCTTTTTCTCTCTCTTTAATGATTTGTATTTCCATTTCATCAAATAAAGACTTCATAGCATTGTCGTATTCTTCATATTTACTACATTTTTCCAAAAAATATGAAAGAAGATTTAAGCACGGGGCATATCATAAATTTATATTCTTAACTTGGTCAAAACATCATCAATATTTTCAAAAATAAAAAAATATTTCTTTATTCTTTACTAATGAAGTATTAATAATGCTTGATCACCGCATAAAGTTTTCATTATTTCATAGTGTTAGCTATCGAATCATTCTTTCAAGAGCAAATAGTAAACCTTACTCTACTAAAACTGCTGGTAATTAGAAGTCAATTAACTTTAAAATATTACTTTTTTATTCTATACTATAGTACAATAAGCTACAATGGAAGAAACTAATTCTATAGTAGCAATAAAGAGAAGAGTATTCAATAGAAGTGTATATCAACTGATGAATAGCATTATCATAAATTTTAATTAAATATCAATTGATATTTCCTATATACGAGTACCGCATGTCTTGCTATGAGAACAATATCTTTGGTGGTACATGATTATTATAGTTAAATTGATTACAGTAATGAATTTTAAGCTAAATACAAGAAATTAGATCGAAAAAAATATCTCGATAACGCTACATGTAAAATCTTCTACAACTATAGCAGATAAAGTCCAACTTTTATTCCCTATAAATAGACCTCATATAATACCGGTATATCAAAATAATAATAGTTCTGCCATCGATGTGCTCGTATTTCACTTACTTTCTTAGCGCATTTTCTAAATGATCAGAGTTAGTCTTGGCTTCTTGAATATCGAGAAAAACTAATTCAACAAATTCTTCAAATAGCGGCGACATATTAGGATCATTTCTGACTTTTGGCCATATTATTTTTAGCAGTTTCTCGTACCTATAAAGTAATGATTATCATATTCAGTTCTTACGAAAGTCTTCAATTTACCCATCATGTAATACTGAACAATTTATGATTATTTTCTTATTACTACATCAACATCCGCTAATAGGCTTATTCATTAATTAATTATCAGTGGCCACATTTCTATTCAGTCATAAATCACTGAAAATAAATATAAGGCCACCTGAGGTTTAGCTCAAGACACTATTCTGCTACTATAATTAATGAAGCCAAATTTAGTGATTGATTAATCATTCTATTGCAACGGTGAAAACATGAGAATAGTAGCAAATAACTGCCGCCCATAATAAGCATCTAAGACAGAATTTATATTCAACGGTAATTTAGCTACTAGATGGTATTTTCTTGATATAGATCAGCAGTTAAACTAGAGTTATCTTGTCAGCTAAGCTGTCTACTGACATGGTTTGCAAACATGATCGTATAGATTACTTGCAATTACTAATTATTCCCCAAAATGTGAACTTATATGATTTAGCATCGCCGGAAGTAGTCACGGTAAAAGGATCTTAGCCAAATAGGATGCTGCTAATTAAATTAATTTTCTCTTCATATATCGAAAACTTCTAACACGTCAATATCCAATAGACTAGAAAACGATTCGTATTTTAATACTCTCTATTCCTTTTCATCATTACCTATCGCATCAATTACTCATGTATAAAAACAACGGGTTAATACGCTCCTAAAATCAAGTTATTCAAAGCTATTACTGTATATTATCATCTTTTCACGTTCGTCGAATATAATATTACGATCAAGAGTAACATAAGGATTTGTAATTAAGTTATACCGTTGTCTTACTGTAAAAAAAAAAGATCATTTACATTATTCTGTCATCCCTACTTATGCCGTTAAACCCTCCCTTGAGTGATTCGCTTACTGAATCGATACTATCCAAGTTTCCTGCTTGTATTTTAATACACTTTGACGTGTATTGAAAAGTTAACGAGTAAAAGAACCCAGAAATTAACTAATTGTTAGGCTAAGAAAGAAAGAACGAAAAGATATTACTAGATTTGAAAGGAATCAAATCTCCAATGACCTTCTTCATTCATCGACTAAAATACAGTGCTCTAATGCCCGATCCGTTACATTATAGTTAAGATAATAATGTTGTTGTCGTATCGGACAATCAATGGAGCAGATCTTAAGGTAACAATAATAAATGACATCTTATCATAGGATTACGATATAAATAAACAATACCCTTCTCTTTACCATATTATTTCTTTCTCATCATTATTTAATCTATTGTGGAAAATGACTAGAGATGTTGGCGACAGTAGGCACCGTATTGAAGATAGTTTATAGTTCAGTCGGGATGGATTCGATATTTTATCTGTCTATCAATATGTACCAGGCCCAAGTAAGATATCCGAAATAGAGTATTAATTAATTCTTTCAAATTAGTAAGCAATAAGCAATGACAAGTGATGATATTGACCGGAAATATCGACTTTTGTACCCAGCCTTCTCTTTTTTTACTTTGACACATCTAGTGTAAAAGTGACATCAACGCTCATCTCGCATTAAAATGTCCAGATATACATATGTAAAAAATCTTGCACGATGGCCATTTTCATCGCTAAGCTCTATAGCCGATTCATATCGGGAAGTTCTACGAATGAAATGAGGACGACATGGCAATCTACAGTATTAAAACGAAAAAAATGATTGCTATTCTAGGCAATATACACCCACCATAACATCTTCCCTCATCTTAAATATCCTAATATGCATATGTGCATAAGCATGACTATATACTGCTAGTCCAATAGATGGCAGCTGCTACACGAATAGAACTCAGGGCGATGTGGCAATCTATCCAGTGAAAAATAATGACAACTACTCTACGGAAGATACAATCTAACATTATGATTTAATGATTTCTTTGATATAGCGAAGCACAGTATCGTCTGTAATTGAGAATTTTCTTTCTCAATTCTCTGTTCTATTTCTGTGCCGTAACGTTCAATTGCTAGGCTGGATAGAGCAATTGAAAGACCCAAAGTAAAAAACAAACTAGTTTGAACTCATAAATTATCTTTGACTTTTTATGCAACATTTCTCTTTACGAGTAAAATTGACTTTTCTCTGTCTGCAAAGATGCTATCGATCATATCTTTTTCCAAACTAATGTGAAACCTCAAGTTCTGAATAAAATTAGATCGAAAATTATTTTAAGAGTTTCAATTTGTGATACGGTATATTCTATTTCCGAATAGAATACGTATACAGCATTCTACCCCGAATTTCTATTTGTTTGTAATGATTATTAAGTACGGTATGCGCCTTCCGCAATGATTTTGCTCCTAGATAATATCGGACGAAGATATTAAGATCTTGTCTGCTTAATTTATTTTATCTAACATTTTCTAATACTGACAACTTATATGATCTATGTAGCTTTAATTATCTAAGTGATATTTAATCGTCGCATCCCATTTGTCGAATTAATTTTTACCGGCACTCAGTAAATAAATATTACGTAAGATGAATATAAAAAACGATCACCTGAGACAGCTATAAAATGTAGCAAGTTTTTTATCTTAAATATTAGTGACATTATTTTTGCATAGGTAGACAATAACTGGCGGAAGCTTTTAGAATGATTAGTGGGGTTATCAATAGTTTAGATGTTACACCGACTACTTTATACTTTTAAGGAAGAGATAATTCGGGTAACATAGAAATATGTTGGCAGCAAATGTCTATTCGATAACCTTGGCAAGAACGAGGTAAAATTTTGGATTAGATTAAAATTAAGTACTGGGGTACAGTAATGAATTGAGGGAAAGTGATCTATACGGTAGCCAGCTAAAGCTTTCATTGCTAAGAGAAAGGCAAATAAATTCCAATTAATTACCATACACAGACGGTCAACGTTATGGCCTGAGCAATTAGGGCACTGTTAAATTTAAAATGAATTATATAATATCTAGACCACGATGTTTATATCCTGTTGTTGTCCACTAATCACAGGCAAAGACCCCCATCTTGCTTCCGAGCTATTCATTCGCGGAAGGAATTTTATTAATATCGAAAAAGATTAACGTAGCATGTTTGATCCATTGACATACTAACTGTAAATGTATCCGACAGTATTCACTTTATCTAGGGGATTAGGTGTAAGATATACGCAGCTGGTTGGCTTACTTCTTGAAAGATGACAAAGAATGCCAACAATAATGATGATTCATAATGCATATAATAAAAGCAGCAGGCACTGTCAGCAACAGTAAATGATAATAACGTGCTTTTAAGATTTTTTGTCTTATTATCAAGACTTAAAATGAGATTAGGGAATTATGCAACGTATTTCAAGATACGTAGCTGACTTTACGATCATGATTGTTGGAAATGGACGACGATGATAAAATAATATTAAAGACTAAAATCTAGATGAGGACCAGGTGGGGATGATAATTTGGCACAGCTCTTGTTTACTACTAACAAGTTATACGCCAATCGCAAACATGAAGTCTGATAAATATGGCTTCTTCCTGTCATAGTACAGTATAGAAATTGACAAATCAACGTTAACACGAATCAGCGGTTAAAACTAAGCTATGTTCATTGATGACACCTAAAGTACAGATTTGTACTCACGTCGTATCAGGTACTCGGGAAATGAATAGAAATATCATAAAACATTAGGTACGACTACTTGATTTAATCAAGCAGTGACTACGATCATCGATGGCTACGAATTCGTATTGAGTAAGGAAATCATATAGAGTTAAATGAAGTGCTAAATGGCAGGGGAAAAGATAACTCCAGAATATAAAAATAATATAAACTACAAATCAGACTCGTCTCTTGCATTGCTATCATTGTCTATCATCTATTGAAAATCTATCGAAATAACCGAGTGTATTTAACGTTTAGTTGATTAATCTGCTGCAGCTATCATTTATAGAATATCTTAGTAACCAATTAATTTGCTGTAGAATTAAAGTTGATTATTAATTCTTGAATGCTGAATTGCAGTAAAATGAGTATTTAGTATGCAAAGTAATTTCTTAGAAAGAAATCAATATGGATATGAAATAGCCATAAAATCATTAACCAATCCTCGGCTGTTTTTAATGAAAATACAGGTAAATTGAATATGGTCATATTCGTATGTTCCTTGTATCAGAGCTTAATAGCTAGAAGAAACTTATTCAGAATTACTTAAAGACCGTTGTAAATGTGAACATTGGAATTGGTTTTTGAACTAATTCTACCCTAACAAATTATTCACTAAAAATATGGTCAGGAATGAACTAAGGGAAGAATGCCAAGTAAAATGATGGCGATATGACTGTGATTTAATTTAAAATTGTTGGCTTAGCTGTTAGAGAACCACGCCGTTATAGACTGCAGCTAATTTTAAAATAAGAAGATAAATGTATAATCTCAAGTAGAATGAGTCATAGTTCGTGAAATGGATAATATGGTCGTTAATATAAATTATCGAATTATTTCCACAATAGCTTCATTCGATTCAAAGGGTCCCAGAAAAAAAAAATCAATCAAATGGATATCCCTAAGCAAAACAGTAATATAACAACTTACTTTGCATTGTTTCTCATTCCCATTTCCGATAGAAATTCCTCAATTTCAGCATCTGTTGTTGCATCGCCACTTAAATCACATTCAAAGACGGTATCTTCCTGATCGATTGCCGACTCAGCATTGGCGATGAGGCTATTTATATTATGATTTCTATACGTGGTTAACTCCTGTTCTTGGTTTATGTTTTCAACATTTGGCAACGCGTGTTCTTTATCATCCGTACTTGCTTCATTTTGGCCATGAGATTGAGTACCACCACCTAAATTTTGGCTCAAATAAGTACTTAAGCCATCGACAAATGCTTCCATCGTCAGGTAACCCTGCCCATCTTTATCTAATGCCTCAAATATAATACCCATTTGTTCCGATGGAATAGATAATTGATCTTTTTGAACTAATAGATCATCGAGTGTGATATAGCCCTGATTATCTGGATCACATATTGAGAACAATTCTTGTAATTTCTGCCGAATTAAGTGATGCATTTCTTGCGTTGACAAGTCTTCCATGACTGACCAACATGAAGTCTTGCAGCAACAACCGGTATAATTTATCGTCACCAGGATTTCAATCGAAATCGATGTGGGTTTTTCAACTTGGATGGGTTAAAGTAGCCAAAAAAATATTGCTAGCTGGAGCTAACACGATAATAGCCAAGAGATCTCGACGATCCCAATTCTATTGAAGTGCTTGTATATGTGTATTCTTGAATCGGTTAAGGAGAATTCAATAAGAAAATAAGGAGCGAACAATGCTAAAAAATGAAGCCATGATTGAATAAAATCAGAATCCTCAATGTTGATAGAGAAATATTGTATCCTAACATTAAGATTAGTACTAGAAACTGAATAATAAACGACGATTTTTCAATCTTTAGATATAAAATTTCTATCATAAAGTTTTACCTTGCGCTACTTTCCTCAACGGGGTTGCTATTAAGTTATCAATATGACGTTTTAAACGTGATTAACTTAATCGTACACTAATTTCTTGTCCACCTTGTACTCCTTATTCTACCTTGCCTTTGTGTACAGTCACGAAGACAAAGGCAAATCATAAAAAAAATTAGACTAATATGCTAGATAAAAAGTTATACACACAAGTCAAGAATACGTTGTAACCAGTGACAATAAAGTAATTCTGAATTTTCAATCGATAGATAAATTGATGTTATCTCCCTGTTGCCAATGTAATTTCTAAAATAATTACCAATTAAGAATGGATACAATAGTTATACTTTTAATTACAAAATAGTCATTTTAAAATGATCTATTAATATAAAGGTAATGGACGAATGAAACAATGATTATTATTAAAATAACTATTGGCTAACTGAGCTGTCTATGCTATACGTTGAGTTATTATTCTAGCTTTCCGTTACAGTCATCAAGTAATTCCCCAAATCGATCACTATTGATAGTCATTAGCATAGCTGTATTATAGCCATTTCCATGCTTCTAGTCTAAACTACTTCTCGAATTAGCATAATCACTTTGCGTATTAATGGCCTACCTGACGTCATAGTAAGGGGAAGGAGTTATGCTGATCAATGATTGTTATTCTCATTGACTAGACGAACATTTTAAGGTTATCTTCTATAGCTTTGCCGGTTAATAATTTCACAGCATATTGCCGTAGATGCTTTCTCACTGCCTTGTACAATGATAGTATAATAGACAAGGGGCGGTTTGTTGATACTGACCATCACAATAAAATATGCAAACAAGACAATGATAGAAGAATAAAAAACTGACATGTGAACTAAAGAAATTAAGAGAGAATACAATCTAGAATAGTGATCGTTAGTTTGCTAGGAAATCACCTATTACAGATAGAATATTCTAGGATAGCTTTGATCAGAATGGCTACATCTACATCAATTTAGTAGATAGATTAGTATGTTCCAGTCTAATCTGCTTATAATCAAGTAAAGAACTGGGGCACAAGGATCATTTATGTATTCGATATTAACTATGCTGTATGCACATGCAATCTAGTTTTGCTATAACGCTGCAGCTTAGTAATCGCTTTCAAAAATATAAAATTACTTAATTCAGATCTACAGTCATATTATTGTAGATAATTGTTTACAATAACATTTCTAGAACCTTTTAAAAGTAAGAAATGGCCTCAATTTGAACTGCATTTACGCAATTTTCATACGTCAGGATTTAGCAAAACGTCAACAAATGACTTCATCTGTTACCTCCAATTAATAATGGCCGCAAATAAGAAACTAAGGTCAAATATATTGATCTCGCCTTATTAGTAAGGCTATAATCATAGATGTAAGTAGCTAGAAGAATGATTAAAATAACCTAAGTTAATCGAATCTTCCGCAGTTTTACAAATTCCGATCAGATACCCTACTACAAATTTGCACTAGCTCCCTAAAACAGATATAGTTCAAATCTCAACGTCCAAATTTCAAGAATAAACAGCTGTACCTATTCCAAATTCCAACTTTAATAGAGTCGAGCAAAGCTTCAGCAAACATCGCCAAATTCGGGTAATTTAACGATATGCAAATAATGCTATTTAAACAAAGATGGTTAGGTCAGTAAGGTATCGCCTAAGTTTGCATTATCCTTCACATCGAGACCATCTGCACATGTAATGACTATCCTGGTGAACAGTTAAATTTTATACTTGCAGTATAAAATTCATAACAGCAGTTTCGGTGAAAGACAGTTGTCGTTTAACAGCTATGAACAATAAGAATTTCAATGCGCATTTATCATTGACATAGAATGACGCATAAATGCCATGTTTTGCGGGCAAAAGTCAAACACCCACGCCTCATTCCAGATTCAACGTATTTGATAGTCAAATAATTTTAAGTGAAACCTGTCATTACAGCATTTCAGGCATATACATTACATAAGTAAATATGTCCTATGCAGTCTAAAAAGCATTATTTTATTAATTCCGTAATTGTAAAGTTTGCTAACACTTTATATTACCTATACATGCTTAAGTTTGAAACATCTAACTTCTTAATAGATCAATATTCTATATAGTGTCCTATTATCCGTTATTTTCAGTACAAGATACTAAAAACGAGTATTGCTAGCGCAGTGTGTGTAAAAAGTTGCATATCACATACATTGCAAGAAAACCATATTCACAGTGTATATGAAATTTTCAGAGTACATGTAGGCAATAAGACGAAATTCATTTTTAATAACTAGTTGAAGCAACGCTCCAATTGGAATTGTCTTTTATGTAATCACTGTAACTGCAAAATATCAATAAATTGTGTATTTTTCTATGTAGGTGACAGTATCTACAACTAAAGATATACCTCCAATTTTTTAATAGCTACGCATGCACCGACTTCTGGATCAGCGTACTGTAGTAGCGACAGACAGGCAACTAGACATCATATCTATACGTACTACACATATCAATACCTTGATAGAACAATTACAAGTTTATCCATCTTGTACGAATAGATCTACTTCGATTCAATAAAATAAAATGTTAACTAACAGTAAATTACAAATATAATGGAACTGATTAATTGTAATCATCAATAAAATATAATATACTGTAATTACACCTTTTGGACCTATAAAATAGAAGGATTTTTGCAAAGGTAATAACCAGTTTGACGGTCATTGATTATAAAAAATTTCTCCTGTTATAATAATAACGCGTTGTATAAGTTATAAAACATCTAATTCAACATTAAATGACAATATAGACAGTAGCCTAACGATTATTCTGCTACGTTACCCAAGCTAATAAATATTACAGATTGTATCATTTAACGTACAACTTTTACTTGCTATATTAATAAGCTTCCATATCTCTCCCAAGTTTCGATCGATTTTGCCGCTATGGCTTCACTTCTGTCATAGGGAATCTATTTAAGTATGATAACGTGTCAGATAATGCAATTGAATGCTATAAACAACAATTGCTAACATTATTTTTTCAAGGTTAGGTGACATACATTGACTATTTTAGGTAGCATTTCGATTTCGTTGCATGTCATAATAGATTCTTTGAAAGATATCAAAATAGTAATAGCTACAAACAACAAAATAAGTCTGGAACCAGCGATAACTTTATCCAGGATCCTATAACACATATGTCAAAATTTTTTATTGCAGTCGTTAACATAATAGGATGATTTACATATCATTCAATGAACAAAATCACTACCGATGTAATGTAGAATCTTGTAGTATTCCAGCATAACAGGTTTCAAACCACCTATATAAAATTAAAGTTAAAGACAATAAGCTGGCTTTAAGTGTTTTCCAGTATACATTACTTTCGAATGTGCAAATAAGTGTATAGAGTTTGATGTTCATTACTCTGAGAGTGGCAATGACGGTAGAATCTTTGAGCTATCAAGAAATTGATAAAGATCGTGGTCTTCTAGCTCCAGGAAGTGTTGCATTTGAAGTTGCTAAAATAATTTAAAACATTAATATAGCAGCAAAGAAGCAATAAAATTAATTATTTACACAAGCATTCATAGTCTAGCAAGTCATGGAGTACAGCCATCTGCTAATAATATCATTTTGCAACGACATTGTAGTACAGTGAAAGATGCATAATAACTGAAAATTTACCAATGCCTTCGTATATGTTGACCACTTTTGCTGTAACTTTACAAACGAGCGAAATATCATATAGGCTTCTTCTTCTAGCTTAACAACATTAAAAATTAACCGGGCAAGCGGTTTTATAGGTTCACTCACAGTATAAAAATCCTATACGAATTTAAAGAGCAAATATTTATGAAAAGGATGTAATTTAGCCCGTTAGAATGCTATTTCGTAATCTATGGTATTAAAATCGTTGTTATGTATAATAATATAATCAAAGTAATGTAATACTTGCCTGATAAGTATTTAGGTTAATATTTTGCTCTAATGAGTAAACGCTAATTAACAAATTGGGCTTGTTGGATTCGTCAACAGATTTATTCGTAATCAAAGCCGCACGTTTAAGATCATGATATGATTCCTTTAACTGAGTCGTTATAAATGTATGACATTCTCGGTGTTTCGGTAAAATTCCTATATGAAGTAATGCTATATCCTGAGAATAAATAAGCTTTACTGGTATCAATTTATTGTATTATTATTTCTAGTATAAGTAGGCTTAGGAACATTCAATCTTTTCTTTCAGTAACACTTATACTATCATCGATATCCGAAATCGATGAGATCACATTGCAACTATTAGCAAATATTTTGCTTTCTGAATGAGTACTGTGAAATAGTTACACTACAGTATAAATACTTTAAAGTAAATACTAATTTATTCAATTAATGGTTATTAAAGCATCACTTACAATGGTTTACAAAGTAACTTACCTAATAGCAGTTCCCACATAATTACACGGTATTTGGCTGGAATATCAAATTTAAGTAGATAAGTTGAGATACCTTTT
This sequence comes from Trichoplax adhaerens, assembly GCF_000150275.1. Classification (NCBI taxonomy): domain Eukaryota; kingdom Metazoa; phylum Placozoa; class Uniplacotomia; order Trichoplacea; family Trichoplacidae; genus Trichoplax; species Trichoplax adhaerens. Next base: position 4,236,068 of record NW_002060943.1, on the reverse strand, counting down.
ATATCTTAAAGTATAATAAGAAAGCAAAACTGAGTTATTCTTTTACTCCAGTAAAGAAGTAATTTATGTTTATTGCATTACGCCCACAGCTTCATACCATTGTAACTATCTATGGACGTAATTATGAACACAATCATTCTAGATCTATCGCAATTACATAATACAACTATTAAATATTAAAAGAAAAAGTCTACAATCTCTTCACTAGTAATCTGTATTCATGCGTATATCCAGGCATTAAATTAAGCTTTACGTACTTTAGACGTCATAGTTATCTAGTACGAGTATACTAACGTTAACTGTATATAAACTAGACAACTACAGGACTTTATGCGTAAACCCTGACGTATTATGAAATAGGAGGAGCATACGTGTGCACCGAAATACTAGTTTATCTCACACTCGTATGCAGATAAAGTAGCAACGGAGCTCAAAGTATATTTGGCATCAACTTTCTCGATTAAGAATTACAGTATTCTGAGACTATTGTAATTATTATTTGCAATTAATACTAGAAGATATTTTAAATTAGCGAAGGCGCCTGTATAATTTTATACTTGAAGTAATGATTTTCTTGTATTTATATTCTTTTCTAGCTAAATAGAATACAGTATAATGTATATTAGGCTCGCTAGACAAGTATACAAGATGCCAATTAAAAAAGGGAAAATTTTAAAATTTGATTCAATGATTCTATACCGCCAATGATTCCATTTAATATCGCACAGTTGTTATGTCACATCTTGAATAAACAATTAATCGCTTATATGATATGAAATAAATAGGTCGAGCTTGATAAAGTATTGAAAGTAACAGATCAATTAGTTGATGAGTTAGCGTATCAACTGGCTACTTATGCTATAATTAATGATAGAATATCAAGCTAGCCGTTAAGATATGTTACAGAATGGCAATCTTGACAATGATAGCAAGCTGGTAGATTAGAGTCGATAGGGTACAGCAAAGTTTCATATAATAAAAACTTTGAAAGTTGAATGACATAGGCAGATATCAATTTATCGAGCAAGCTAATTTATTATTTGACTGTAATACTGATATATTTATTCTCATATTATTATTCATATACCGGTACATCCGAGCTACTGTAAATTGTACGGCATAATAAACGACACGGCCAGCCCTTAGCTTATCCAGTAAGCTAAATTATTTAACTGTATTATTGAAATATTTACTCTCATCTTATTACATCTAAGGGTATATCCCAGATACCGTCTATTGTATAGCCTAATTAACGACATGGCCAGATATTAAATTATCGAGCAAGTTTAAGTTATTTTAACTATCATATTGAAATGTTTACTCTTATCTAATTATTGCATATGGGTGAAGGGGTACGTCCATCCGAGCTGCTATGTGTTTCACGGCAAAATGCTTGAAAACTACGCCAATATTGTAGTGTAATAGCGAACAATACTTTGTATGCTAACAATTAAAACGTAGTTTCAAGACCAGAATATCAATAAAACCTTGCAGGTACAGAACGATTTTAATAGAATACATTGATCTTTCGCTATCTATTTACACGTATGCATGTTGTATCACTACAGCTCCATTCATCCACAAGGGAGAGTACGTTTGATAGACACATAGATATAGGTATAGTACTGTATATGCGATATTAACATGGAAAGTATACACTGCACGTACAACAACGATCGAAAGTGCTTCTACCCTTGGTACAATTATTCATCTATTATTACGGTTTAAGATTAGTATGACTATGATATGAGTTGATGTTAAATTGATTGTCAAGAAGATTGGCTACAATCTTGAATAAAAACATTATCATTAAAGGAATGATGCAGTATTCCTCCACCAACCAATAACATTCTCTTTTAAAAGATTTTCTAATCCTTGTTTTCGATGAGGATCATTTACAAATCCCAGTGTATCGTAGTAATTGCTACGGACATTTCTTCCTAAGAAAGCCATTTCGTATTCTGAATAAGTTTTCTTTTGATGTTATTCCATGCTCCTTAACTCTAACGATGAACGATAGTAAATCTCCATTTTGGTGGATCGTTTAACTTCATGTTGGTCAGGCCTAGTTAACTACCTTGCTCTAGTATGCTGATCATTTGTCACAGTTACAGTACAGTATACAGTATAGGATTTCTCCAGTCCTGTACTGTACTGTACTGTACAGTACAGTACAGTATAGTACTGTGCAGTGAGTGTGCACTGTGCACTGTACACTACAGTACGGTTCATTTCGTTGACATTGCTCCGCTACTACAGTACAGTACAGTACTGTACTTAGGGCGGTTCGTCAACTCCTGGGCCATCGTAGTCAAAGGCCTAGAGCAATCACTGCGCCGTACTCTTCTACATTAAACTGTACTCAGTACAGTACAGTATTTACTCTTTTTTGCCTATCTAACTATCTCTATACAGTACTTGAAATCGCTGATTCACCAATGAGTCATGGTACACAGTATAGTAGGTGGGATACAGTTATGCAAACAGTTATTCTGCAAAATGTGCGCAAACGAACACACTGATGACCTAATCATGCAGTCATGCAATCCAGAGACTGTATGCAGCATGACATGTTACAGCTCTCTATATAAACAAAGATGAGGTAAAATTAAATAAACAAGAGAAAACAATAAGATGCCTCATGTCATTCTTGAGTGTAGACTGTACTGTACAGTACAATATAGTGTACTGTAGATTGTAGTGTACTGTACACGTACAGTACTGTACACTGTACAGTATAGATAGTATACTGTAGATTAACTCACTGCTACCCCTTGTCCGCTTCTACGGTAAGTCACGCTACTGAGAACAGTGCTGCAAGTTTTTTAGTTTTGCATACTGAGTAGGGTAAGTTAGCTCTCTTGATTTTTTTTACTTGTCTCAGTAGACTAAAAAGAAAGCAACTGAGCAATCCAACTACCGCGGTACCGAACAGTAGAATAAGCTAGAGGTAAAATTACAGTACCGTAAATAAACAAGATGCGTCATGTAATCTTCTTGCCTCAATCTTGAGTGTACTGTACTATATCTGTCACTCACCCACGCTCACCTTACTCATATGTACATACATTGTACACTAACATTGTACGGCAAGTTTATAGTAGAGTGAGGATGCAACGGAACTACTTGTGCTACTGGATTCAGTTGTGAGCACCGTATAACAAAATTCGAGGTAAACTTCAATAAAATAAACAAGAGAATACAACAAGATGCCTGATGTCCAGTAATTGTTGAATGTGCTTTTATCTCGCACTTACTGTAGAGGATTGTACTGTAGTAACAGTACACAGTACAGTACTGTACAGTATGATCCTTTTCCAATCCGATGAATCAGCACATACTGTATTAATTACTGTATATGCGGGCATTTTTTTACGAAATCCGATAAATTTTTTATATGTGGAAATTTAGGATTAACAACTAATGTGTTGTCGATTGATGTATATGTCATATATTATGTTACATTGGTTAATACTAAAGTGTCTAACTTCATATTAAAGAATCGGAAACGAAAAAGATCACGCGTGTGTATACTGTACTGTACACTGTACAGTATTTACACTAGAGTGGGAATGTACTGTAGTACAGACGTACAGTACAGTACTGTACAGTGTACTGTACACTGAGTACTGTACAGTACTGTGCCACTGAGCAATACAGCTGTACAGTGTACAGTACTGTAGAACTGCTACAGTACTGTACTGTATACTGTCGTACTGTGAGTACAGTACTGTATGAACAATGATAGTTGAATTGTTAATTGATTAAATCAACAATTGGCGACTGCCTACCAATCACACAACACAGCAAATTGTCACACAACCTTTGCACAGACTGCCTGAAAAGTTTTTCAATTTTTAATAGATACGTGTAAATTACAGCAAAGCGATATGACTACAGTATCAGTTTGTAGGCCAATGCCATAGAACAGCTTTAGTAGTCAATCGTGAATTAATTAATAATACAAAGTTCATCATTTTAATTCAATTTATAAAGAAACACGACTGTAGTAAATTCATTTGCAAGATAGCCCCAAGGAATTACCCATTCTTGACCATAAAGTTGTACTAGCCCATCTTGTGAATACGAAGCCATTATACCGATTGACTGCTTCCAAGTGGTTTTATCAGCAAGCTGATCGAATTAACGGTAAGATCAAGACCAGATGATACTTTCCTTAACGTCATATGTTACAAGTTCAAATTGGGATAATCCATGATGATTTAATAATCAATTGCTACCTATTTCTATAGTCTATTTATGCACCTGGCGTCGTAAGTACTGTACTGTCTTGATGGTCGATAATATAGTAGTTATCATTGCTGACTATCAATAAAGGAACGGCGCCCATCAGCCCATGTCAAGTATTCAAACTGTAAAAAAATATATATAATGTACGTATTATCATTTTTACCAATAGACTGCCTTGTAGTTAGTCTGTACTGTATTATACGACCCAATGCACACTGGCAAAAAATAGGAAAATGAATGCACATTGAGAAAAGCCTTACTCACCCTTGTTCTTCTATGTACCGTACAATAATAACTAAAAGTATTCCATGGCATAACCCAATCTATTTCACAGACAGTAGATATCATTGACAGTGGATGTATCCAATGAATTGATTATTAGGGCAAATCTTGGGATATGTTCTAACAAATGCAATGTAGCGCTATGGCTGCGATGACTTACTGTCAATGCAAAGCGTCAAGTATTTACCAAATGGTATTAAAAAATTTTCACAGTTAAAAAAGCAACAGGAACAGTTTTGGTCGATTGCTTTAATATCCGATCGTATAAACACCAGTGACGCCTTGTAGTCAATCCTTCAAATAGGTGATTATTATAATCATAGATAGATCATAGAGGTACTCTGTTTTCTTTTCTTTTACCTCTACGGTTATTATAATAAAATAAAACGAGAGATCTACAGGTGGAGTGGATGTGAATTGTTTACTGTAGACACGAATGGGCAATTTATTCTGTACCCTAGGTGTATTACTTGTATAAAGCTTTTATTGAAAAGCAGGGGGGGTTTCCTATCCCTAGTATTATTTCATTTATTGTAATGATTTGGAAGAAATTGAATTAAATTAGATCGCAATTACTGATATCACTGTAGGCTCCGTATACGCGTTGACGGTGTGCGTGCATATTGTACACTGTACAGTATTCATTTTTCGTAGTTTCGGTTGAATGGGCGTACAGTATACTCCAAACTCCACAGTCGGACATTGGCTTCATTTGTCTATTATACTGTACGTATAATTAAGTTAAACGATTGGAGATCTATGTAGCAGTTCCCATTAGTTCTCATTAGTTCTCATTATGCACTACACAGTACGTTTAAAATGATAATTCTCAACAATTTCAACGTTCAAAACTTGAAATATTAATAAGGGCTACTCACTACTAACGATCAAAAATCAATATAAGATATTTTTTGATCGCTAGTGAACGAGCAATCTTGCTACTGGCCAATGCTACTAATACTGTACACTGTCCAGTCGGTACTACTGGTTACAATACTGTAGTGTGCGTGGTACAGTCGTAGTGAGTTCAATGTAAAACGGCAGTCAAAGGGCTGATGCGTAAGCTTGACTCGCCTCTGCGATGACCTGATGAGGTCTGAATTACACTGTACGTACAGTACAATCTGATTATTTCGATGTCTCCCCTTGGTTCAAAAATTAAAGTTGTATTCCGTTGAAATTCCTGTATAGTATTTATATTCGTAGAAGGATATTTCCGAAGATACAGTGTACTGTACTAGATAGTTTACGACGCATACAGTGCTTACTGTACTATACTGTACACTGTACAATATACACATAGGCAAACCACCGTGGTACAGTTGCAGTGAGTTCAATGTAAATTAAATTTAAAGGGCTGATGCGTGAGCTTGAGTCGCATCTGCGATGACCTGATCAGGTCTGAATTACACTGTACTGTACGTACAGTGTACAGTACTGGACAGTTTACGACGTACAGTACAGTGTACAGTACTGGACAGTTTACGACGTACAGTACAGTACTGTAATATACACTGTACTGTACAATACGCACATAGCCAAACCACCGTGGTACAGTTGCAGTGAGTTCAATGTAAAACGTACAGTAGTCAAAGGGCTGATGCGGGAGCTTGAGTCGCCTCTGCGATGACCTGATCAGGTCTGAATTACACTGTACAGTACGTACAGTGTACTGGACAGTTTACGACGCATACAGTTCTTACTGTACCATACTGTACACTGTACAGTACAATATGCACATAGCCAAACCACCGTGTTTCAGTGGCAGTGAGTTCAATGTAAAACGGTAGTCAAAGGGCTGATGCGTGAACTTGAGTCGCATTTGCGACGGCCTGATCAGGTCTGAATTACAATGTACACTGTACAGTTTTTAGGGATGGACTTTGTGCTTTGACGCTCGTACTAACTACTGCATAACGCATACTTACTGTAATATACTGTACAGTATAGTGTACACTTTAAAGTGTACTAGACAGTTTATAACGATGGACTTTGTGCTTTTACGCTTGTACAGTACTAACAACCACATAACGCATACTTACAGTACACGCGTAAGTAACATACTCTACACTATAGGCAAACCACGGTGATTTGACAATTAGTTCAGTACACTACTATACAGTACAGTAAAACAGCTTGCCTGAGTGAAGGCATCAGTCAGGCTGAAACGTTCTTCTTTTGTACTGTACTGTCAGCCGTCACTCGCTCGCTGTCCAATCGTCTGTGATGTCGCAGAAGTTCGCACCAGATAAGAATAAATTTCAATCACGAGTCAGAAACTCAGCGGCAACAAACGTTGCGGCGTAGATAAAAGCTCTTTGTATGTAATCGAATCTCTACTGCACAGTGCACAGTATGATACCATGCGACGGCACGTACTGTACTGTACACAGTCCAGTCCAGTACAGTACAGTACTGTACTGTACACTTCTACAATACAGTAACGCACTGTTTATTGATTGAACGAACGTACAGTAGACGACTCAGTCAACTGTACTGTGTTGTACTGACAATATATACCTGTGCAATACCTAGTTGTGGCACACTTGTCTGGTCTGGAAGGGATAGTGTACAGTATGCGAGTGGCACCGTTGTCAGTTAATTTTTGTCTCTCAAATTGTCATGTCGACGAAAAATTCATTTTCAATTTTCGTGCTGCCATAATCATAACGACTATAGCTTAGAGAAGATTTGAAACAGTTGGAACCTTCATTAATTCTACTCTTAGAGATTGATTTATTGCAAGAGATTCTACTGTATACCTGGCGTACAGGAGTTTAATTTACTGTAGTAAGCTTGAAGTACGAGTATTCAGTATCGTAGCTGAATCCAGTCAACAGTACTGATTGCTATTTTGCACCTCAGTGTAGAACATCGAAAATTGCTTGATTTTTTTTTTTTCCCCCAATTTCATTATGGCAGTATTTCGAAGGTTAAGTAAAGGCAGGAATTCACTTAGTGAAGACGCATCAGCTGTAGCCGCTATGGCAGCCGCCACAGCAAATAACGAAACCAAAAAGCGTGTTACCGTCAGTATACCTGGACTCAAACCAAAACCGACGAATAAGAGAAAGCAATCCATTACCTCAAGTCAAGCGGTAAGAGCCTTCTTGAATTTTTGATGATACTAGCACATTTCAAAAAATAAAACTACTTTCACAATCATCCTCAACGAGCACCTTCGCCTATCTTGTAGTCATACATGCACTTTACAAGATCAGAAATGGCAATGAAAACCAATCTTATTCAACAAAATCAATCAATAAATGATTGCTTTGAAATACTTTTACAAAAATAGTATGTACAGTGAGATAACAGTACTGTAATATTGAGAACCGTTAATGCAACTTGTGTCGACGACTGATGAGTTTGATATGAATATTGAATTAGTGGGTAGCTTAACTCTATAGTACATCAATAACATGATGCCAATCATAACTTTAGATTGTCTATGAACTGAGTCCAATCTTTCTCTTACCACTTTTATTCACAACAAATGCACTGTACTCTACAATCATGGCATCGGACGAAAGATATCGTAGTCAATCTTCCAACAGCCTGATAATGTAAAGGACATTACGAACTAAATGTTGATTCATTCCTTGTACTGTATACCTAGCTTCCGCATAACAGGATAAGTGTGTACTATAAGGCAAAGACTTTGAATTCTACCGAACATAACGTTGTCACTCGCTCTGTTGTTAAGCTCGTGAATATCCAATTCTAGCTTGTATTCTTGCACGCATTAGGAATGCGTGCAAGATGATTGTAGCCATGGACGGTTTCAATCAACTCCTCAAAAATGGCAAAAATTCATATACTCATAGTATACTTATAGTTACCTGCAGTAGAAATCCTATGTTGTCTATATGCATGCAATTTTTAATATTTTATAAATAAATAGCAACAATTTTGGTTGCCCGCTCTTATACTACAGTACTTCAGTATACGCGTATTGACTGCTGATCACAAATTCATAATCTTGCAGTTATAGGATCAACTACTTCCTTCATCCTTTTCTGGCTCATACATTTTCACTGCTAATGAACCAACTTAGATCCATGATATAACGATACAACAGTCGACTTCAAATTACTGTTTTACTCAATTTATGCTTGATGTCCCTTCTATTCATAATTTAACTGCTAACAGTATCATAATTGCATGTCTTATCGTCCACATAAAAAATTGTAGATTTTTATTCCATAGTAACATCATGTCATATTTTTTAAAAATTAAAAATTAAATTATGTAATATCAACATATTATCCAGTAATGTGGTGCTATATTATAACCTTGACAATCGCTATATTGAGAAAAAAAGACACATAAAGTTTTACATTTAACTTTTTATTTAGCCAAATGAAAAGATTAATTATTGTTAGACAAATACTATCAGCATTTGCTACGTATTATGCACTCTGGTAGTATAACACCAGTTTTTTCAATTTTTCAACATCTTAGGAGATTGCAAAGGAATTATCGCAATGCCGTGACCAATATTCTACTCGTTTAAATCTTAGCAAGATGGAGGTATGTTGCAGTAATATTGACCGTTAATTTAGATAATTTTCTTTTAGTCTTAGCAGTGATCCACTTGCATTATGTGTACGCGTATATATACGTCATATACAGTATACTGTACGTATATATATATATATATATATATACTGTATAGACGAGTATACTGTAGAGTGTAGACTACTGTACATACATATAGTACAGTACAGCACAGTACTAGACAGCTTAATGCAGTAGCAGAATAAACTTTAAACAATTATTGTTATCATCATTATCTTGCTGTTACCGGCTGAAAAGTATCTACCATACAGGTGCAAGCACTCGATTTATGTGCATTGCTAGCGATTTTTATCCAGTCCACTATAGAATTTAATTTACTACGTGTAGACGACGACCTAGCATAGGACAGATTTTACTTTTTCTACTCCAGATATATATTTGTACGAGTAAAAAAGGCAACGTTCGAGATGTTGCTTGATTATTCCTACATTTAAATCAAGTACATGTTTTTACAAGTTCTCGCCATGTTAAATACCTATGATGGCACTCTAATTGCCCTTTGCTATGTCCGTATTTTTCTCTATTAAGCCAGTATTTCGATAAATCTCATTTGATCATTTATAAAACATAATATTAATTGATCATATTTCAAACTGTACTACCTTTTCGCTTATCCTTCGACCAAGGTAGTCGTTAAATAGACCTTAGTTTTAAAAGTGACGATTCTACTAGAAATTGCTCTAACGAAAGTTATGCCTGATGGCACGGATGCATACCTCAATACTTTATTGTTCTACTCCTAATATCATCGTTATCAATAATTGAACTCCGCATAACTCATAAAATAAATTAATATGACTTAACCGTCTAAAGTGATTTCGGACTTTGACTCTAAAGTACTGTCTACGAAGAACTATTGTATTGGAAAGGTTAAAATGAGTAAAAAAGATAGAATAGGTTTGTTTACCTCCGGGATTGCCAACAAATATCAACAAACTTTTTTTCAATATTACCAGCTTTATCTTACTCCAGAATGCATCATGTTCGATATTTGATACTCTAAAATATTTTTTTCTTACACATAAACTTCATCTATTTCTCTCTTTTATTATTTCTTTTAAGTAAATATAAAGGAAAGTTGTCTTGCATTGTATGCTACGTACAACATGTTATACTCATGACGAACGACGATAATTTTACAAGTACGCGTTACACATTTAAAAGGCCACTACAGTACAGTACGTAATCTTTTTCTAGATTGACCGATTATTATAATTTGTTATCATGATGATGAACTAAAGTTTGATAGGAGTATCAAAATACCGATATGGCTTACTAAAATGATCGTGCACAATGTCCATTATAGTACAGCTTCTGACAATTTTCTGATATTGCCTTTCTAGCTTAACAAAAGATCATACTTACCGGGTACAGTATATATCCATCCTTTGTTAATCCAAACGTTTTAGCTGTCTGTAGTTGATCTACCGTACTTTATTACTGGATTTCATTTTAATATTTCGGAATAATCATTCGACATACCGCATATTATATGTTTAAAACGTTGCTAGTAAAGAAAAATAGGGTGAATCAGGATAGATCTAAAAATTTAAAATCTTTCATAGAATGCGTGTATAGATCTTTTCATTATAACTGGATTAGTCATCCATGTTCGTGCAAGTAATTATCGTATTTCACTGAGCCTGACTAAACACTATTAACTAAATTAATACCGGCTATTATCGAGAAAATTGCATGTGATCTTAGATGGTACCAATTACTAAATACAAAGCATAAGGATAGTAGTTTTATTTTTTATCCCTTCCAATGATAATTTACGAATTTCTATTCATTAATGCTGCTTTATTATAAAATGATCTTTCTACGCGTATCCATGATGATCATCATAACGACACAAGTCTTACTGACAACAACACTACATATATATATGAACAGCCTTCATTTTTTTTATCTGTTTTAAATAAGATTGTGTAAAAAACATTACGCTTGACATATTGTCTACGGTATAGTCTACAATATTCAGAAAGCGATAAAAATAATAGTTCAACAAATCCCCTTTGTGCATATTTTACTGATCAACTACTGTATGTCGTATCAGCGATCTATGACCACCCTCTTATTTCGAGACGATGCAATCCAAGAAAGACGCTGAGTATCAAAAATTACATAAAAGAACTTTTTCAAATATTCTTACTGTGAAAAATTGAGTAGCGGAAATAGTAATGAAATCGATGTTTAGGCAATTGATAAATTACAGTTGACATACGGTTTAGTTCGATAACGTATATCCTATCATTTGTACCTAGTTATTATAATTATCTGGTAATCATCGATAAAATTGAACGTCAGTAAAGTGATACGAGTATACTACTAAAATTAGGTTATGATAGCACGGATATACAATTATACATGCACATCGGTAATGTAACAACAACAGCTAAGTTAACAGAGTTAGTTTGAAAGTTGTACTTAGATGTAACCTGAGCGCCAATGCAACAAACAAGACGTTTTCTTTTAATTTATATCTATTACTCCTTTATAATTCAAGGCTATATTTAATTCTATTCAAGTATAAAATATTCAAGCAGATGTATTCTTGCTACTGTTGCAGTCAACTGTAGGAAATGAAATAAAAAAAATTAGGCTGATAAGATACTTACTAGAGTACGAGTACGAGTACATTGTACAAGCATCAAATATTTAATAATAGACTGATCCTCTTTTGCATTAAATTGACTTTGGTGTTTAAAAATATTGATTTTTTTTTATTTAAAAGTTGATCTCATTTATCCTAATGTCTGCCAATGGTGGATTATTATACATTACAATGCCTCTGTTTTTTCTCTTAATCGAAATGCAGCTTCACAGCTAATGTACTGTATAATCGACGTTACTATGCGCTTAAGATTTATTATTATTGAGCTTTATTATGTTTTCGCTTTCTTTTTTCTACCATTTTTGACCCTTGATACATAGTAACATTAGAAAATAGATTGAGTTGATTTATCATCATCATGAATTTAATTTACGATAGCTTTGCTTCAACCAAATACGATGATCGGAAGTCAAGAGTAGAATCAAAATGCCACTTAAAATACTTTTTATGCATTGTGTTGTGTTAGTAGAATGTACAATACACTACCGAAAACGTACGCCAATAGGATATCATTACCACAATGATATACAATTTATCGCATTTTCGCGTCGTATATTGTACGTGTACTATTTATTAACATCCTTACCTGTTTTCGTACATATAAATATTACTGAAATGTTAATAGAATTCAATGAAAAGAAAAACCGTGGTAACCTAGTGTTTCATATGTATAGTGTAAATAAAAAATAATTGTGAAGTACAAGACAATCACTGTTGATTAGAAAATATTTATCGGTTCAATATCTATTCCTATTATTTTACTACCGCGTATATCTTTTTCTTGAAATCATATCCGAGACAGAAGTAAAGTATTATCCGTTGATTATTCATATGATAGTTTTGTTTATATGACAAAGATTAACAGTTATCCGCATTTTTAAACTTTACGAACTTGTAGCCAAATAATCGCTATGTCTACATGATTGCTGATTAATGAGAGATACACTTCAATGGATTATATGTATATCTAATTCATTTTTTCAATGAAATATCAATATCCCAGAGGATTCTGGATACTCTGTCACAAACTTATGTTGCGAACTACTACACTAAACTAATAGATTACATATGCCTTGCTCCACTACACCTGGAGATCTACTGTGTGGTAGTTCTTTACTACTTTCGGTCACACAGGGATAAGACTGTTCTAAAAGATTAGTATAGTTTTTATTAGTAGAGTAGCCGAGTACCTTCTCGTACACGATCTAATAATTACCAATATGATCCATTAGCTAAATACTGACAAAATCTAATTAGCAAGTACGGTGCTTTGCTCCGTAACACTCTATTATTCAATTTTTTAGTAATAGTAATGTTTATGGCATAACAAAATCGATACAATATATTACACCGTCCGTTCCGAATCCATTTACTACTTAATAAAGATAAATGAATTTTTAAAAACGTTTGTATGTTGGAATCCTTACCGTTAAATAATGATATTACTGTAGTTTCATCTCCAAATTTTAATATTGTCTTTGTACAAATTTATTTGTGCATCTAATGCTTATACTAAAGGTTTTACTGATACTGTACATTATACAATTTATCATACTATCATTAATAGATATCTTTGATCGGGATATCAATACTATACACTGTATTACACAGTACGTCGTCCATAGCTTGTTCATTTAATAAAAAACATGTAGCAAAGATGATTAGCACTAAATATATAATTGAACCATTTCCACCCAAAATCATTTCTTTTTTAAGAATGTAAAAGATTATTTCTCATAATTTACCTTGTAATTTACATTTGTAGACATATCGTCCACTCCAGTATTGCTTTTCTAATTACAGTATGTAGAGTTTAAGTATTTATCCTGAATCTTACTTAATACTTTTTTCGTTTTTTTACCCTAACATGAAAATTATTAACGCTTAACTATAACATCTTAGCACAGTCCGTACAGACCAGAGCGCAATGAATTTTCTTCTCAAAAATCAAATGTAGCTATGATATCGAAATGATTAATATAAAGCCTGACGTCACTACGATACCTGAATGTACTAGCATAATAATCATAGATAGGATACTGCTTTTGTGTTAAAAAGTGAAATTATTTCGAACAATTGTCATTTTATTAAGATGCCACTAACGAGCATTGTGCTATTTTGAACAATAATGATAACTTTGGTTGATATAAATACGAGAGGATTGTTCTTGAAAAACTGTTATCATTTTTACTTAATCGTGCAAGCAATAAAATATAGAAATAAGCAAAACTAGTAATCGTATTTTCTGAATACATCCTTACATTCTTAACATACTCGTATGTTAGACAATTAAGTACGTATACTAGTAGGATTAATGTATTTATTGGTTATATTAGGTACGAGTATAAATAAATATGTACAATATTTTTTTTCAATTTTATAGATAGTTTCAGTACCGCTGAGTGTCAAAGACGTAAGTAATAATATAAGATAGAAATTTTGCATTGTTGAAATGAACGAGAAAATAAATTATCGTACATTCCATATCTCGTTTTTATACTGATATTAATGGAATAGCTACTCACTTGAAATCTATTTATCTATCTATTACTAAATCGTAGCTTTTGTGTAGATGTTCCTAGTCTAAAGTAACACTATTAGAGATGTTAAAGATAATTTTACAAGTTTAAAGATAGTTATATGTATTCTAACTTAATATCAATACCTTTATGTGAAAAATAAAGTCATGTTTTAGGTTCAAATTACTAAATTGCAGATCTATTAACCATATATGTTAGCAGGATGAAATCTTAGTCATAATAATCAACAATTTTTTGCTTAAAGTTTATCTATCGTTATAATTTTAAATGTCTAGTGCTGATAGGAAGGATTGCAAGATATTGATTCAAAGCTTATTATTATATTTCTTTAACCTCGCTCTAGCTGACTCAATTGACGGAATTGTATTTATATGGCAATCGAATTAGTGTTTTACCGAATGAAATGGGAAACTTAGTAAATCTTAACAAATTATCATTGAGTGAAAATTCGATAACAACATTACCAGGCAAGTAATAGAATCTTCATTCACGTGAAAGCAAACTAGATTTCATAATCATCAATCTGTGTTATATTTAGACGATACTCTTAATTCATGTATCTCTATAACTTTGTACAGATTCATTTGAGAAGCTTAAAAGGCTGACTGTTTTAGATATGAGACATAACAAATTGAAAGATGTATGTAAATTTTTTTATCTTAATACAATTGCACTATATCCAAGAGATTACAGCTTCATTTCTATTTCTATTTAGATTCCGACTGTTATATATGAATTAATTTCCCTGGAAACATTGCTATTACGTTTCAATCGTATTACCGAAGTCGATCGCGAAATTGATAACTTATCAGTATGCTCAAGTCAATTTCTGCATCTATTTTTGCTATAATTAATTAGTCTTTGCAAACATTTTGCTAACCATTGTCGAAGTCATAAACGCTTAATTTGACAAACTACTATAAAACATCTTAGAGATTGAACTTGATCAGCTTAAGAGAAAATAAAATAAGAAAGTTACCTTCAAGTATAGGTAGGAATCACAAACTTCTAGCATTCAGCAAGTAAATTCATGTCGCACTTATCTATTCATACCATATGATTATTAACCAATGTTCTTTGTGTATCAGGCAATCTTCGAATGTTAGTAATATTCGATGTTTCTTACAATCATTTGGAAGAAATCCCATCTGGTAATAAACCCATATTTGCAAAATTCTTGCAAAACTTCATAGTTCACCATGTTTTCTCATTTTTTGCCATAGAAATAGGCAATTGCCTTCAGTTAACATCGTTGGATTTGCAGCATAATGAGCTAACAGAAATTCCTGCTTCTATCGGCAATTTAAGATCATTGAAAAGACTAGAGATTAAGTGTGTTTACGAATCCTTACCTGTATATTAAATATATATTACGCAAATGTCAAAGCGCAATCTATAACCTTTCAATATGGCGTACATTGTAATATTGGAATTCTATAATCGCGGCATGAATTAAATTGGTAACATTCACGAAACTCTTTTGCCTACACAGATATAATAGATTAAACAGTGTTCCCCCATCTATTTCTAATATTGGATTATTAGAAGAATTTAATGCAGAGGGCAATAATATATCGGAGTTACCGGTATTAATATTAACTATTGAAGTTTATTCGAATTATTCAATATCAAAACATACTTGAATTCTCTCGCATTTGACCAAGTTATTCCTTAAACTAGGTGAATTCACTAATACGAATGAGATCTTTAAAGTCAATCCAGTTATCTAGAAATAAATTCCATGAACTTCCTGCCGGAAATCCAAGTCAATTTGCATTTACTCAGGTTTCTGAAATACAATTTCTCTATCAAATGTAAATGACTTGCAATGCAATAATTTCTATGGCAACCTATACCTTTGACAAATAATTATTTTTGTCTAATATGTATCGAAATAGTCTATCGTAATCGAACACAATCGGATCGAGAGAATTCCGTCTAATATTTTCAAATTAGCTAAACTACTGGTAAGTCTTGCAAGGCATAAAATTCAATCTTGAATTTAATCTAAAAATGTAACACTTTTCACTGGCACACTTATTTGTTATTTATACAGATTTAGCTAACTTTTAAATCTCTTACAGAATTCACTCAATTTGAAAGACAACCAACTGGCATCTTTACCGCCAGGTAATGATTAAATTTACTTAGAGAACAAATATATAGTCATGTAAGTGCTTACTACTATTTGATGACGACTCCTAGATTTTGGAACTTGGACTAGCCTAACTGAACTTAACTTAGGAACAAATCATCTCGGAAGCATATCAGGTAATTTTCTTGCTACACATTTAATTCTCTCATTAATTGTTAATGCTTGTTATGATGATAAAATCTATTCCCTAAAATCGCTTTCTACGAACCTTTCAGACGAC
This sequence comes from Trichoplax adhaerens, assembly GCF_000150275.1. Lineage (NCBI taxonomy): Eukaryota > Metazoa > Placozoa > Uniplacotomia > Trichoplacea > Trichoplacidae > Trichoplax > Trichoplax adhaerens. Next base: position 4,219,422 of record NW_002060943.1, on the reverse strand, counting down.
CTTGAAAATCTTGTAAACTTAGAAGTTCTAATCCTAAGCAATAATATGCTAACGTCATTACCACAGAATGCTCTACCAGCTTTGCAAAAACTTAGAGTTCTTGAAATTGAAGAAAATGAACTAGAGTTCCTCCCGCCTGAGATTGGTATAATATTCGTATACCCAATGCCTAGTTTGTCTCAATCTTTGTGATATTTCTTAAGTACATTTTAATTTTGGATTATAAGGTGACATGTCTATGCTAACACGATTAGTTGCAAATAATAATTTATTGACCCAACTGCCTAAAGAAATAGGGTAAGATATGTTATAGTATTTTAAATTTCCTATAGTGGGCAATTCTATTTAATTAAAATTGCTGATTCTTCTGACTTTAACAAAATTCCAAACCTTGTTTACTGTTAGAAAACTTTCTAAGCTAATGTATCTAGCTGCTGGTGAAAATAGACTGATGTCAATTCCCGAAGAAATAGGTATCTGGGTACTGAATTCCATATTAGTTATGACAGGATAAGGTTACATGTTAAAAAAACTTTATTATTAGGTAATTTAAAGTCTCTGGAACAATTGTACTTAAATGACAATGAAGAGTTGAATGATTTACCTTTGGAGTTAGCAATGTGTGAATCATTGCATTTAATGAGTGTTGAAGGCTGTCCGCTCTCTCGTTTACCTGCTGAGGTCACCGCTGGAGGCCCGTCGTTTATTTTTCAAGTAAGTAGTTTCTTCATCAATCTAGTTAAGATTCGATTAATAACTGGCTATGAAAATAACTTTACCAAACCATCAATAGTATCTTAGAGTGGAACTTTCGCAAGTCATACAAGATGCTCAAGATGGATCTATGTCAGCAGAATTCCTAACTATTGATACTGATTTATCGTGATTAATATGCACCATTTTATTTGTCATGTCCAGTCTTACCGCCAATCCCTGAGCTGTACTATACAAAAATCTAACTTTGTACGAGGAATGTTTTTAAACACGTGAAATTAAGTTAATTAAACTATTTTACCTCTATCAGACTTAAATTATAGCACAGTATATTAAATAATTCCTTTAATAATTAATCATACCATTAATAATGCTAAGATGTTGCTCCACGATGTGTGGGCGTTGCAAACTATCGATTTAGGTGTTACTTGACCCCTTTGATACAAACTATTATATCTGTATAGATACTTCCATATTCTGTAATTTATGCGTACCCAGGATTAGTGCAACTGAAATCGATTGTAAAAGTATTAACTAATATTTTTAAAACTACAAATCGCAAAACTCGTTAAAGGCAAAATATGACGCACGATACTATACATTGGCAAAACTAATATATAATTAGCAAAGTTGTAAGCTTTCTCATTTCCTAATTGCCTGATCGTTATAATCATTCAACGGTTTTTTAATTTAATTATATTGTACTCAAACGATAAAAAGTTTTCTAATCTGGGCTTCCTTTTGATATAAGTTTTTCGATACAAATCAGCTTTGAAAAATTAGGAGCTTAATGTAGACCTTAGAAGAACACCAGGCAAACATAACTTACCTAGGTATTTATAAAATTTATTTAACGGTTAATGAGAGCAAATCAACACCGGTAAGTTGAGTGCGCTGTTGTAAAGCTTGAAAAGGTTAAATAGCTTAAGAAACATCTGATGAAAGTAATAATATTGATATACTTGTAGTATAAGCCGCTCTAATATATATAATTATAAATTGCGTATAGAACTTAAGGCTATCTCTCGCGTCTCATGCGTGTTGCAATCTACTTCAAATTAAATCATTTCTTGTCGTTAGGCTAGTCATTTTACACGTATTATGTTATACTCGTATGTTAATATGCATATATAGTGCGATCGCAATAGCACTAATTTTTGGCGAAGCTCTGATTGTATAGATGACTGTTATATATCGCTTATATATTACGATACATTTGTAACTTACAGGATTATAAATTATCTAAATAAAGCCATGCATGTCTGCAATAAAAATCATAAGCAAAAATTTTAAATGACGAAGAGAAGAGGTATCAGCCTGCAACGTTGTCATAGTGCATGTTAGAGTCCGATTCAACAACTTCCTGTGACTGAAATAGAACGGAAGATACATCAATTATAATTAAATTATTGATAGTAGTAGCATTATTCAATTAATACAACAGCATATCAAGATGATTTTTATTAATAAAATTGAGATATCTACACATACAGCGAGTAAATGTGCTAGTTTATGATGGTACGTCGGCCAATGTTAACAATAAATCTAATAATCCATCTCTAGCATTTCCAATTTACCGTATTTACAATAATAGGGATACAATCAAGCATGAAGTAATGTGGAATCTTTATATCATTAATACGATATGTACAAGAATTATGCAAAAGTGATAATGATAATACATTTTTAAATAGAATAACTATGAACTTCATAAAGTATTTATGCTACTATAATATCTCTTGAAGAAAATTATTATAGATACAAATTCATACGCGTCACTAAATTTCTTATAAAATCCTAAGAGAATTTAATACTGAAATGCAAAACATTCCGCTTTCATGTCAATAATAGAGACTGACTGCACACCATATTTTCATCCATATGTGTGATTACACTTCATAAAAATTGTCCATCTTTTGCTTAAGTACTGCAGCTTATTTATGAAAATCATACAAATGTTTATTAAAGCTTGATAAATGTATTATAAATTCTTTTAAAATTAATATAAATATTCAGTTGATCTTGAGTTCGCGTAAACGAGTAAATGTAATGAAATCGGGAAATTTATGCATAGCAAAGAGTTTTAAGATGATTCGTTGATCGACCAAACCTTGATTATACCATCACTGAATAAAGAATAACAATAAAATTTAGTAAATATTCAGGATAGGATTAAAATAGATCACTTATGCATACCTTGATGAGGTAAAAGCGTAATTACAGCTAACCACGATAGAATTTATACAATGAGGGTGGGCTTTAAAATTTTCTAAAATAAAAATGATGACATGTATCCTCCTTCAACTTTTAGTCCAAATTATAAATGGGAAATGTCTCTTACCCACACAAGCAAGACTTTCAATATCCCACAAATGTAATGCACCGCTTCGACAGCCACTAATAAGGCGTTCTCTTGAAGGTAAATAATTTAGGGTAGTAACCCAATCTTTATTCGCAGACTGTTGCGACTAGTATTAAAACATTAGATTTTCTTTTAACAGCGCTAATTTATTGCAGCATCTCATCCACTGACATCTTATAGTTTTATAACAAACCTGCACAAATTCACAAGTTGTTGTATTCCATTGCTTGATAGTACTATCTCGTGAACTACTGAAAACTTGATCTTTTACAATCTTCACAGCTTGCACTCCATCATAGTGTGGGGGTTCCAAATCGTGTTTTACATACTGTAATCATTAAGTGATTAGAATCACGTTACAAAGAGCATTATTTAGCACAGCATATAAATAGATGCAATTTTATACCTGGATATCGCTACCAGAGTTTGTAATATGCAATAGCTTAAACGTAGAGTGAACGATAAATAAAATTGTAAATTGTAGGAACTGATATAACAAGATTTCGTAACGACAAAACACACGCAGATTATAGTAAAAAAATTAGGAAAAGTAGTACCTTGATGGAATGATCTTTCGATCCCGTTGCCACAGACAAGAAGTTGTCTGTAGCATTATCAGCAATAGCAACAGTTGTAATCGCGGCTTTATGGTTGGTTATTAATTTCGTAATGCAATTAAATTTTCTAATATCCCAAATTCTTAGAAAATTGCCGTCAGTTGAAATTAATTGTTCACTTCTGCTGATAATTTTGATATCGTTAATTTGACGTCCAGCAGAGACTTCTCTTATACCTCCGTTTGATATAGAAGTGTTCGTAAGGCTAAGTAATTTATTTATGTAAATACCATATTTCAGCAAAAAACACGATAAAATTAAATTAGAATATAATTTTTAAAACAAATCTTGTACCCATTTTTCAAAAATACCACACACTTAATACTTATCCCAAACCTTAACATATGTATACATCTATCAGGATTTTCCCGCGGATCCCATACCTATTATCGAGATGTACATTATTGTGGTAGTGATGAGATCATGCAATCCACAATATATCAGCTTTAAGGGCAGTATATGTCTCACCGTTATATTTGTTTTATTAGCTATAAATAATAATCCCAAGTTTTCGCTAAACTGCATAGCAACTAAGTCCTTTACGTAACCTTTGCCCAAAGTTGTTATTTCTTGACCAGTTCCAGTATCCCACATTTTAACAGTTCCATCTTTAGAAGCACTAAATAATAAATCTTTCGTACAATCTAAACAAAGTACGGCAGAAGTATGTCCACGAGCTTCATAGACGCAATTCATAGCCGAATTAGAGTTATTAGAAGTAGAACTTTTGATCGCCACAAACTTCCCCCTAATCCGAGTACAAATAAAAGATATAAACGATCTAACCGATACGAACACCGCTTAAATTCATACTTCTTACCTGTCAGATTCTCTCGTTCCAATATCAGGAGTTAATCGTTCGAATACACTTAATCGACCGTCACGACTATTAGAACTCATAGAACTAGACATTCGCAAGATTTATATTTATTCTAGTTTAGATTAATTCAAGAGCTGACGGAAAAAGTAAATCTGGCAGAGCAATATACCTTGTCCTATTGTAAGGGTAACTATCGCTCTCCCTCCGCCCATGAGAATCGGAAGATTTTTCAATTACTATAGGAAAAAGTTTGTCATTATGTAGTATAGATGTAGACATATATACGACATTTCTAATATACAAGTTAACTGATAAAGACCTTAATGGGCTAGCATAAAATCAACGATACGGTTGTAATATAACTTTAAGTAAAGATCACAGTCAATCTGTGGAAATTTATTTCCATTTGGTAAATCCAAATGCAGCAATTTGTTATTTATATTTTACCGTTACTTCGTTCTTGGTACAAGGACTCTAAATTCTTAGTACTAATACGGGTATCAGGTATGAACATTAATTCATTTGGACTAAAAGTCTTCCGACGATGCTAATTGACGTATACATTAAAACAGAGGTTAATAAGTTTTCCGACGTTATCTGTAGTGTATCCTATAAAGTATCAATTCTTGAATTTAAGAAATTGCCTTTTTATTTTTTTTATCCGGACTTTTAAACGGTTGACGGGATAAAAGAGTACATTCAGACACATAAAGATCCAAAGAATCTAGCGGTATAAAGTACAACAATTAGCTAAAAAACTTATACAGACAACACCCTCTACTTAATAAGTGTAGATCGTGTAACATCAAGGTGCAAAAACGAATACTAAAGAATTGAAGAAGTATCACATAATATGGCAGGGAATAGTCGGTAAATGCTATTATTTACCCTGACTTTGTAAATGCTCTTTCAAAAAGGTCTCTTGCAATTTTATCTGATTTTCACACGAAGCCAGTTTCTCCTTCAACCGACGATTTGATTTTTCTTGTTCGCACATAATTATCCTCTTATTCGCATATTCCCATATCAAATTTTCTAAAAGAGATTTCGCGTTCAAAATGCTATTGCATGAATTCACAATTGCTGTAGGATCGTGTTCTTCCTACAAAAATAATGATCATATTGCAGTATATCGATTAACTGTAATACAATTCAACAAAATTTCATGTCATATATTATATTGGGAAGGGACACTTTAAGTTAATTGAGTCCATTGTAGAAAAGATATGATTTACCTTAGCTTCAGTTAAATGCATAACTTCATTCTGTCTTTCAGAAATAGTATCTTGTATAAATTCTAGCTTCGCTACAATACCCTCCGCACGATCATGCAAATCATCATTTTCTTTCTCAACCTGCATTTAGAAATATAAGAATATATTATTGTACCTACATCAGATCTGAAATAAGCCACAAAAGAGTGATAAAAAACAAACCGAATCGTTTCCAGAAATCTCTTCCATCTGTTTTTTACAATTTTCTAGTTCTAATCCAAGTTTTTCACGTTCCTACATATACATCATTCAATTCATTAGCAAAATACAAATTAAACAAATGAAAGTCACATTATTAGGATTTCGATTAACTTTAAATCGATCGTATAAAAAAATTGACGCTACTCTGCCCATAAATTAACCATTTAGACCTTGACATTAAATTGTACAGTTAAGTGTTATAGCATCACCTGCATTAAATCTTCTATATCACTTTCTAGCAATAGTAGTGCTTGCTTGTTTGCAACATAATTCGATAACTAAAAAGAAATAAAAGGCTTAACGTTAGTTTGAATTAAATTTGAATTGAAGAATTAAAAGATCACACGTTATCGCTTACGGTATCTTTCAAAATCTTCCACTTTTTCTTCGAGGAAGTTCCAGCTAAAGTTGAAATTTTGGCTACCGTTGTGCGCTTCGAAGTCCTGGAATAATCTAAAGATATCCCAGATCGGTTCATCTTTCCTTGGGAAGCAATAACTGCAGGTTGCATTTGTTTTTTTTCCCGTCTAAGCACTTCCACCTATTGTATGAAATTACTTACTTAATCCCCAAGTACACAATATAAAATAAATATCTCTACTATTAAGTAATGAGTTGCTAACTTTACCTCCCCTTGCTTCCTTTTTAAAACAGCTTCTCGACGTTGTTTATCCGATTCTAAATTGCGGATAGCAATCTAATAAAAGTTTAACAATTTGTTGATAACAACATCAACCACAGGATCAATTGAGACCTTTAGATATTTACTCCTGTATAAGGCCCTTTCTATTTTTACTATCCCGAGATAATAATTAGGGACGAAGATAATAGTATTTCGTTTTCTACATTACCACATTACCTCTTTCTGACGATTCAACTTTTTAAGTTTAGCAATTTCTCGATTTTTTTTCACACCCTAGACAATAAATTTAAGATCGAATTTCTTCAAATTAGGAACAGAATTTGATAGTAAAGTAAATTATTCCGAACTAAATCCATAACAAATCATTGCAAATGAATACCTCCTGTTTATTTCTACTAGCGTCTTGCTTCATCTGATTAACCAACTTGACCTAATGTTATTAATTACCCTATAAGTTACTAAAGTACATGTGATCCACATTTTAACCTTTTCAATTTTCTTATCACAAAGTAAAATAACCTTTGCTTCTTTCATGCGCTGTAAGTCCGTCCGTAAGGTTAGCAATTGTTGTTCATGCTGCGTCTAGTAAAAATATAAGCGATCATTAAGCAATTCCTTAACCGGAAAGACTGCATCAATAGCCCATATGCGTCATGCTCATTATAAATATAGCTACAGGATAAAAGTTCTTACTTTTATTTTTAGCAACTTATTATGCTCTTTTTGTGCTGTCTTAAGTTTTGTTAACTCCGTGGTGAGATTATTAATCTTCTTTTCGTATTCACTTTTAACTTGATTAGCTTTATTACCAGAGCCAGACTCGAGTGTATCTAGCATGTACAACACCCATTAATCTCTTTACTCTCTACTTATCTGACTGGTATCTATTATGTATAGATATCAGCAATTACTTACCTATTGTTTTCATAATTTGATCGCGTTCTGTTTTTGCATCTTCAATTTTTTTCTTAAGCAAAAACAAAATCAATTTAAAAGTTTTAGAATAATTCTTAGAAGTTTGATCGGTAAAAATGTGGTGATTAAATTTTAAAACCAAATTTAGGTTACATTGAAGATTGTTGCGCTATAGTTTTATTCATAGCTAATATATCTTTTTAGATTACCTGTAGAATTACAACTTTTTCCTCATACTGTGCTTTCAACATATTTATTTGCTCATGACTTGACTCAAGTTCAGAGATTAGTCTTTGCTTTACCGATATTTCCTGCGATAGTTTTGCAACATCCTCCGTTAGTTCTAAACCAAGGAAAAGAAAACATTTAAACATTGAACATACAAACACAAATAACATTCCACTTAAAAAGTATACCTCCATCTTCATTTTCTGAATCATCTTGAGAGTCTGAGTCATCACTCTATAAATGACACATAAAAATAATTATTTTTTACGCCGTATACTTTGAATATGTATTAAATGAATCATAATATCTTGTGAAAGTCTAATAATGTTATAATTTATGCTCGCCACTTTTAGGAATAATAGGGAGCTTACTTTTTCGATATCTTTCATCTTTTGCATATCTTCTTCACAAGATTGCTTAGCGATTTTTAAAATCTCAGCTGAAGAAATAGATGACTCTAGAACTACAGTTGATGATGTAGGCTCGTTCCATCGTCGCATCTCTTGAATTTCCGCTAATTGAATTCTGTATATTCATTTCAATTTACATCCACAATAGGAAAATTAGCGCTAGCGATACGGATTAAGATTGAAATCAAGTAACTATTACATACTTCAAATTTTCAATCTCCGCTACATATTTCTCTATGACTTTGGAAATATCTAAACTGTTGCTGGGGTCAGCTACAACCATTTCAGTTGCTTTATTAACTTCCAAGCTTATATTTCTAGCCTTTTGAGAATCAATAACTTGCTGCATCGCTTTAATTCGTGAGCGTAGCCTAAATTTTTAAAATAAATATATTTCAATAGTAATCGCTAAGTGATGGTAAAAATATAGTGTAAGCAATCCTAACCGGTCAACTTCTGCTTGAAGCATGACATTTTCATGATGTAGATCGCTATAAATAGGTTCTCCATCGGATTCTGCTACTCTTTTCCCTTGGCGATATTCCATGACTTCAATTCGTAACTGTTGCAATTCAGCACGTAGAGCTGCTATTTGTTTTGAAGCCTGATCTTGATTTACCACAACCTATGATAACCAGTAAAAGAAATAGTTGAGATCAATTTTGGTATTTATTATCCAACGATAATTAGACGTTTGCATGGAAAGTACCACTTTTGTGGCAGGCAATAACTGTGTATCTATAGGAAAATCGACAGTCTATATTTATAGTTTGCTAAATATTCAACGAGCTAATATATAACCTTATTTTTAATATTGCGAGCCCTATTCGCGTATTTTAATGTATTCAGCGTTTCCATGAAATCACAATCTGAAGGGCTTGCACAGGCAATCATCAAAGTTCGACTGTTACCACCCAATGAATCTTGTAGAAATCTTGTCAGTTTTGAATCGCGATATGGAACATGAGTTGCCTTTTTCGATTGATCTCCTAGAGCACTTATGACATTTCCAAGCGAGAGCTAAAATATTGTGTCAAATTCAGTATTGATCGAAACGATTCTGTTACTATTGAATTGATAATAAAGTTTGTACGATTAAATGACAATTTATGCATGCAATGTTTACCAATCCGCAATTTATCGATATTCCTTCCTTAGCGCGATCGCCAGTTGCTCCAGTACGTTTTAATCTTTCTGAACCTGCCAAATCTACAAAGTGGAATTTGGCACTGATACTTTCTAATTCGTCAGATTGTTCTATTGTCTATTAACAAACATACGTAGAAGCAATCATGAAAATGGCAATATTTTTTCAGCTAAAATTTTTTTATTACCTTTTCTGAAGTAACATACTATTATCGTTATATACAGAACTATATTTTTTGCTCAATAAGCTATTGTAATTAATAATAATATAATTAGGCATCCTATTATCAGTATTGATCATACTTTTACGAATCTTGTCTGCCTTATGCTGATTGTAAAAATAGCATGCGAACGGGAGGATTGAGCATTCATATTGGTACTAGCAGTGGTGCGTAGCAAGGTACCATCTTGGAGGCACTTCGCTGTATCATCTGGAGATGTCACTGTTCTTGAGGTAGCACCTGCAACATAAATATCTCCATCTTGACTTTCGTGTATCTTTAAATTTTTCTTAACCTACAATTAATGTAATAAATCGATGCAATCAGTATTGAGAAATGAGGCTCTATTACACTTTTATGTAAAAGGACGGGGGACAATGTCATTAAAACATGAAACATCCATCATAAACACAAAAAGATATTTGTACATGGAAAGGAAATCAATAGTAGACATACCTTAGGTTCGATATTCCTAGTCGTACTAAGTAAATCAATAATTTCTTCATTATATAGCTCTAAAAATTGAGCGGTAACATTAAATTCGGGTGAAGGTAAGTTTTCTTCAGCTGCTTTTTGTTTTCTAATATTTATGCCATTAAATAAATTATTAACAGCTCGCGGTATTATCCCTAAAATTTTTCAATGAAATGGATCAGTAATTGATTGTGGAAATATGCTTGTATACCGTAAGCTTATAATGAAATATTACAACCTCTAGTTTAATCGATGACTCAATTTTAGCCACTAATTTTAAAATGGAAGCTCTTCAGAAATAATAAGCTATTACTTTATAGCTAATGACAATTGATGGTCATCATTGCTAGTATGATAGTATGCCATTCATTATGAAACGATAGGACAGAAAAGATATAAAATGGATTACTATTTCAATTTTACCTTCAATTTCCGGATCAACGTTGACATCAAAAGCTGTTCCCATAGAATACGTTTTACCAGATCCAGTCTTTAAAAAAAAAGTGAGTAGATATCGGTCACGGATAGTAAGCATTCAATGATTTACTAAAGATTCTAAAACTATACAAGTATAATTATTATCTAGCTATTTAAAATGTTGAACATGTATAGAATGAAAATCAGAATTCAACATGATAACGAATAATAATCAGTGTTGTTGGATTACCTGTCCATAAGCAAGGACTGTAGCATTGTAGCCATCAAAGCAACTAGCATAATGAAGTAGATTTGTTGAGACACACGGATAAGAGTCAATTCATTATTAGAATATACTTGGTAATAAGAAGTATTAATTATCCACCATTGGGAGAAAAAATTTCTCAACTCTATCATGGACAACGAATAAATTCCTAAAAGGACTCCTTGAGGAAATTTATTAAAGTATTACCTTTCGATTAAAGATTCAACACAAGTATCATATATCTGCTGTTGACAGATGTTTTCATCGAAAACAAAATCATAGGTAAAAGCTTTGTCTTTGCCCAATACCACTTGAAATTGATCAGCATAACATGTTACACATTTCCTACACATATCCAGTTTCTCTCTGGCATTTTGAGGACGTATCCTAAGTAAGACATTGAATACAAATGAATCAATCTGTGTCGCATTTTAGCCTATCAATGAACTTTCTCATAATCGTAGTGTACACAGAGATCATTAAAAGCTGTCAAGATGTGATAAGTTAAATAAGTCCTTTAAAGTAGTGTTGGCCACTTACGGGGAAGGAAATTGATTGGACCATCTTGAAATGATACCTCATCATCTCCAAAGTTGCTATTAACAACTACTATGTTATTATGATGTTTCTTTTCGACTTGTTAAGATGGCTAATGTGATAAAGTGTAGCCAATTCTGTAACAAGATTTCATGATGTAAGGGGATACTATGAATACGGAATTTTAAATTACAAATAGTTTTTGTTGGTAATCCTTCTTAATCGAATTTATTTCTTCTATCATTCCATCATGGATTTCAATTGGACACGTATGAAGGAAAATAGGAGTACTAGTCTGGATATTGATGCCAGTGAGTGCTACAGAGAGGAAGGGGGGGGGGGTACTTTGGTGTTGATCACTTCGATGGAAATGTATCATCACTAAAATTGAATTTTACTTGTTATTAACCTTCTTGATCGAATTCATTCCTTTTATCATACCATCACGGATTTCAATTTGGACACGTATGAAGGAAAATAGGAGTACTAGTCTGGATTTTGATGCCAGTAAGTGTTACAGAGAGAAAGGGGAAAGGATGCTTTGGTGTTGATCACTTCGATGGAAATGTATCATGACTAAAATTGAACTTTACTTGTTATTAATTCACATTATCTAAGTATGCACGTGCAATCGCATCGAGTTGATTTTGACTCTACGAGCATAGACTATCGTGGATAAATAATCATCCAATTTATTGTCGTACTCAATGAGACATTTCCTATACAAGTTCTCCATGACGGTAGTCTAGTTGCATGCAAATTATTCTCCATTGTACTGCAATGGAAAGGAGGTTAATTTATTGAAAATAAAATGAGCTAAATGTATCCACCAACGGAGTAGTGGACAAAAATGATTCAACTACCATTCTTTGGTGTAAAAAAATACCGTCGTTTAACATCGGATAGCGATGTTGAACATTGGCATTTACAGCAAGTTTATTGGATAGGAGATTGAAGAGGAAAATACAGTATTCCCTTGAGGCTATCATTGATACTTTACTATTGTATCAACTATCAATGGGGGAAGTACGATTCAAGAAATGGATCTTTATTGAAAAGAATACACTTCTCTGTATTTGTAGGGCTATCAAGGCTATCGATTCTATGGTTATTGAGTTGATTACAATCGTTTATTTTAACACCATTTTAAATTGAACAAGATAAGGTAATGTGCTCGAGTCAAGTCAATTTGCTCTTGCAATATCACTGACTCAATATCCTACTAATTGGGCCATTACTAACAAAGACCTTTTCTAGGTAGCCATCTACAGTACAATTCGACCTGTCATAAAGCTAAATTACAATCGATTTATGTTTGGCAATGAACAAACTTATTTTTTCTTATGTAACCACTTCCTTCTCCACTGGCTAAAAAATGGATAGCAGACAGAATAGAAAAATACTCGTACGACACTACTGTTTGTTGGCTTATCCTTGCTGTGCTGTCTAGTCGCATCTGCAGCCACTGGATAGCGAGATCATTTATCGTTGAAGAAGGCTCAATCCGGGGGAAGGGGAAAAAAAGGAATAAAATGAAGACAGATCCAATCTACGATACCAGATTGACTCTGGCTTGTATGGAAGCAGCAGCATCCATTTTACATGATCATTTCTTCTTGATTGGCATTGATACGTCTAGTGTAAGGGTCTATGGCTAGTCGATATCTAGCCCTTGTAAAGTGAAAATAGTTGATCAAGGGGAGAGAATCTAGACATAATGTATTGCTTCTAGCTCTTTGATGGAGATCGCACACCATCAACGTTTCAATATCTTATACTGTCCAATGACTGTGGAAGGTTTAAGCCTGTCCTACTGTACTGAAGTAAGAAATAAATGGGCAAAAACAAGAAATTGGTGTTAGAATTATCAAGTCTTTTTCAAGCTGTTAGGGGCTTGTCACTTTATTCACGCATAAGACATAGGGTGGGATTGCAAATGGAAGCCTTGATTATTTTTTTTTTAAAGTACATTTCATTTCCATGGACAGATATGAAGGTAAACGTGGAATTTTATAGCACCGAATGGTAAGCAGCATTTACTGGGACGCCAATTTGATGGCAGTACAGGCGCGTATGTCGACGTTATTGGCTGTTATTTGTTTACAATGACTGCAATGGTGATGATGACAAATGGCAAGGATTTACCAAGGTCAAATCATCCAATTTAGCAAGAGAATGACTTTCTACACAGTATTGGATAGGCATTTTAGGCTATCCCATCTTGGGTCAATCACTTACTAAACTAGTTCATTGACAAGCCTAGCCATCCTGTGGTTTTGGTCCATGATGATAGTTTCATTTTTGGGGGGGAGGAATCCTAGTATTATTGGCTGAAATTACTATGGGCATGGTTGCTTGAATGTAGGATTGGACTATTCTAACAACTAGCAAACCCCTCTGCATTTCTTGATCTCATTCCTTCTTACAATGTGACCATCCTAATGAACCAGTGAGATGATGGATGGTAATTTGATTTGGGGTCGAATGGATGATGATAAAAGTAGTTATCGATCGAGTGTATTTGTTGACCTTATTCTTTCTGACAATGTGGCCATCCTATGGAACCAGTGAGATAATGGATGGTAATTTAATTTGGGGTCGAATCGATGATGATAAAAGTATTGATCGATCTCTTTGACAGTGCAATGGAGGAAGAGAGAGGGCTGTATTTGTTGACCTCCTTCCTTTTTACAATATCAGCATATTATTGAAGTAGTGAGATTATGGATGGTCATTTGATTCACGTATTTATGGATCTATTTTACAGTGCAATCGAGCGTATTTGTTGACCTCCTTCCTTCTTACAATATCAGCATATTATTGAAGTAGTGAGATCATGGATGGTGATTTTGAATTGGGGCTCAAATGGATGATAATAAAAGGACTGATCGATCGATTTTGCAGTGCCATGAAGTAAGAGAGAACTGTGATGATGAACTGGTATGGAAATGAAGTAATAACTGATGTTGTTGAATGGATCATGTTGTTGCTCAAGTATCCATAACAAGATCGATCGTGGAGAAATGGAAATCATATTGAATTGAATGCAAGTGATTTCTTGATTTGTGTATTGTTATCCTAATTGAATTAGAGGATGGATAAGCGGCGATCGACTGTGGGACAACATCATGCAGACTTACCTGACTGCAACACGGACAGAAACACTGCCATCGTCTTTACTAGTCATAGCGACACGGATACCACAATTGAGCAACTCTTCTCCTCCACCACCCGATCAATCTTCAAGTAAAATGGTCGAGCAACTCTTCTCCTCCACCACCCGATCAATCTTCACATAAAATGGTTGAGCAACTCTTCTCCTCGACCACCCGATCAATCTTTACATAAAATGGTTGAGCAACTCTTCTCCTCGACCACCTGATCAATCTTCAAGTAAAATGGTTGAGCAACTCTTCTCCTCGACCACTCGATCAATCTTCAAGTAAAATGGTTGAGCAACTCTTCTCCTCCACCACTCGATTAATCTTCAAGTAAAATGGTTGAGCAACTCTTCTCCTCCACCACTCGATCAATCTTCAAGTAAAGTGGTCGAGCAACTCTTCTCCTCCACCACCCGATCAATCTTCAAGCAAAATGGCCAATGGAGTTAGTGGAAATGGTGGTGGCATCCTGAACTTCTTCTCTGCCATTGAAATTCCCAGTGAAATGGATTTTCTTCTCAGTGGATTGCTTTGGTTATACAACCTGCCCATCTGATACAGTACACTAGTGGACTACCCAAACATGAGTCTCGCTGGTGATCGATTGCATTCGACGGCGTACTGGACAGTCGAGTGAGGCAGGGCGATCGTGTCTCATGTTGGGTTGAAGCGCTTTGATAAGAGGCGATAGACACCGCAAGCGGGTCAGCCGCTGGTGGTACAGGTCATACTACACTGGCGACACTAGACTCGACACGACCGCATATTGGTGACCGTATGCCGACTGAGTCGCACCGAGAGTCAACCGCACCTGACGTTGGCAACACGTATCAACACCTGACCACGACCTCACTGTCACAGACACCAACGAGCATCACCCTCGCTCGTACTGTACTGTACAGTATGCCCCACTCGACAGTCTACAGTACAGTACTGTACTGTACTGTAGACTGTACACGGTACACTAAACAGCTCACTGCACTGTACTAATAGGCCATTGCGCAACTCATTTCACCCATCTGCGATAGTTGTACTCGACTGTGGTAGAAAATGGCAGCGATTTACGATTGGGCAAGATGAAAACTGTGCAACCATTTCCCAGTAAAGAAGATGCAAACTGGAACAACACCACACACGAGACAGTCGCCAAGCAATCCAAATGGAGTCCAATCACCACCAAACGACGACGCTACTGTCTACTTTAGCACATTGCACTGGACAATACAGTCGATAACAGTGACTAGACAGCATTGACACGGATAGGAGTTCAAACTGCAAGTATTGGTAAACTACCAGTATCATCAAGGAATACGGTCATGGCTTCATTCATCAGCAGTTGCAAATAATCTGCTAGTTGTTGCTAACGATATTGCCTACATGGCCCATATAGCTTGCTCAACATACTATTCTACAAACAAGTTGAAGAGCAATAAATCAACACGGTCAGCGTATTCGCTAGATCGGACAAGAAGAAATGCGTACTCGTACATTATCAAAGTCAAAGTGCTAACCACTCGACGATACTCATCGGTTGATCCTAGTAGGATACATAGAAGTATCACAGTCTTGCGACATTGGAGAATGGCCTACAACAACACTAGCATGCATAAAAGACTAAATGAACAAGGCCCATCCATTAAATCGAACATATTAAATAGATTCCATTCACCCACCATTCGACAATGTCCTTGTCTACGAGTGCGTACAAATGCTATTCATGATGTTGCGTTGCACATACAGTGCGCATTGTTCCATGGTATACTTTTTCTATCCATGAAGTTACACTATGGTCTCCAGTTGGCCAATACCCCTATCATCCATGTTTCAATGCATTTCTTTTATTGACCTCATCTTACGTCGTTGGATGCTGTGAAAGCAGATATTTGAAATAACCTGTACTACAGTAATGGACAACCTTATTTTGATATCAATATCCAATTGGAACAGCGAGTACAAACACATCAAATAGTTGAATAGACCGTAACAGCGGTGCAGTCAATTTCATTCATATTCCTGGTGAAGAAAATACCCTCCATAACAACAAGAATCATGGCCATTTTCATGATGAAATTGATATCATGACAAGCATCTTTTTCCTTCGGATAGCATGATATACAGTGCGTTAATAAATCCAATCAATTCGTTACGTTTACAGCAATCATGCGAGCATGAGCCAATTGCATGCTTGTCCAAACACCTTTCAAAAATTGTTAAAACGATGCCATTTCCAACCATGTAAAGCCAATATTGCATGATTCGCATTATCCACCATTGTACAGTATATTGCAAAACGACCTCATGACCCCATTCTTGATACAATAAAACTTAAATTGCGCTATCCAACAACGAACCCACTCTCTCATTCAACCTACTCATTGTTGAAGAAGTCATGATACACTTTTGCATAAAATTGCATGGACTATTTTACATGTGGTGAGTAGCGCGATCGTATTTGCATGAGTATATTATAGTTTAGTCACCTCTGCCTCAAGGATACAAGTAAGCAGTGATGGCGAATACACTCAAATTTCAGCAAGTCAACAATATGATGAGTGAATTTAGTCATCTCATAAGGTCATCATGCACTTCTTCCTTTTTCCAGCACTCTACTATTGTAATAGGAAGAGACAATTTCAATTCCACAAAACCTGGGTAAGGCCCACAAATATAACATTACAAAAGCTAATCTAGGATGGCTAGTTGCGCCTGGCCAATTGTTGGCGCGGCAATCGCATTGATGAGAAATAGAGCATATGTTCATGACGTATTGTTCAATCCTATTTACTGTCGTTAATTGAGTAATAAGGACAATCATAATTATATTATGAGACCTACTGTATAGGCAAATTAATTCTCCATAGCAATCTCCTATAAATGTCAATAAGCAATACGAATAGGATGGGTAATTTACGATATTGGAAGGACAATACTTCGAGATACTGCTATACAAATCGTGCCCATCAATAATATAAGCAATACGAATAAGATGGATGAAACATAAAGAATAATACTTACACAGAGAGCTATAGGCAATTCATTCGCCTTATTAATGGCCAATATCAATAAACAATGTGAGCATGAAGGGTAAATGTACGAAACAGGACAAATAATGCACAACTTGAAGTAATTAGCCGAGAGTTCATTAATGCCGTGATATGGTATATTCTATGCAGATTCAAGAGCTGATATTACTCGCCGGAATGAACTAATGTACAGATAGATAGGCATCGATCATCTAGTATATGAAAATAACAGAGAAATTAGCTACAGAGCGATACGAGTGGCGCTTTGCATTTCTGATTGTGTTACTCTGAAAATGGGTTGTATAGCGCGATAGCAATATCGTAAATCTACGAAAGGATTAAAGCGTTCTCTTCTCGTCTACTCGACGCTTTCTATTAGAGATGCGGCAGCTTATTCTTTTCAACTTTAATGAAGCCTTTGTAAAACCTACATTCGTCTCTTTATAGTGCAGCCGCTAATTAATATTAAAAGAATAAGATTGTTGGAAAATAGTGGAAGGTTTGATTGTAAAATTGCGCTAGTATCTTCTTCTTCGATGATATTTATCAAGATAAATCGTAGATATTATTGTAACAAAGTAAACAGTTGTAGGCTGAAGGTAAATCGTCCTCGATAGAGTTAGACAAATCAAATCCTAGGTCAAAAAAGGAACAGTTTTACAAGCAATACTAATTCTACTTTTTGAAGTCACATTCGACAATAAACAACCGACCCAAATCGGTGAAAATAAAAATGATGAACAGCAGGATTGCAGTCAATAGGGTTTTAATCAGCATCAATGGCATAATGACATTATTGCATTCTACCAGCCGTCATCATTTGCAATTACTTTATAAAGCACAAGTGACTATTCGACGCTGTCACTAGATAGGAAATTCTTTTTTCTTCATTAACACAGTAGACTACTAACAGAATATCCTTGTACAATGTACATGTATTACATTACTTTGAAAAAGACATTCACAGCGTCAATGATGTTACTCACTGTTTAACATAGAAAGGAAATAAATACATTTTTACTAGGTACAATGATGACTTTACCCCTGTCAATATCATATACAGCAGGGACCATAAATAATATATGAAAATAATACCGTAATTCCTAAATATAGTCACTAATAATGCAGTTACCAAATTACTTTGAGCCCATCCATTAATAATATATGAATTAATTATTATTTACCTATTTGATGTACATTGCAATCCCCTATGATGCCGCGACTCCTAATGCTATTAAAAGTTTTCAATGGATTACATCCAAAGACACTTTTACCTTACAATTTCCATGCCCTTGCGGATCCTATTCCCTGTGCTTACCGCATCGAGATGATTTCCTGTAAAACAATTGCCTGACCTTTCCCAATGGAATGATTCTTTTGCTAGGCTTATTCGCCATCAGTGATGTAGATACATACGGTAGAATAATTATAATAACTCCCCCTAACGAAACATCAATAATGCCGAATTTTCACCAAAACGACCGTACCTATAACAACATCAATTTAATTTTAGTCTTTCTATTACGGATGTTCAGAAACAATATTTCACATTATCTAGACTGTCAATCCTATCCGATTACATAGTATATACATCGCACATGTTGAACGATTCATTCTTGTTATTAAGTACGATAATGCACCTTTTATAGTACTTGAAAGAAATAGAGTTTAACCCTTTCGTACTCTTGTATCTTGGATTATAACCGCTGACTACAACTGCAGAAGATAGCGAGTAGCAAGGAACAAGCTTCTATGACACTATTCAAAAATGAAAGCCATCTTAATACTGAATATTTCAAACTACAGTTTGTATTTAGAGGACATATGCAGTCCTTGATTATCGAGTATAATATCATACCACATACAAATTTTACTTGAATGAAAACGTAATACTGAAGTTGAAGTTGTGACATCAAGATGTCTCGACCACGCTACTAAAGAAATCAATACTACTAATCAAGAAATAGGACATTCGATTGAATCTATTGCTATCCTCGAAGATATCGAGTAACAAGGTTATACGCGTCTACTTTATTACCAATTATAGCCATTTTATTACTAAACTACTCATCCTATGTAATATTCCATTTTAAATTAACGGTACACGCTGCTATCATTCATTATCTAGTATGTCACTATACCAAACATTAATTATACTTGAATAGTTAACGCACTAGTTCAAGTTATGACTTTAAGAGGTTTCCACTACCGCTAGGTAAAACTGTTGCGTAAAAAATAGAACCAAGCAACTTTCGCATCTTCCAACCCAGTATGCTATCTTACTGAGTCCGTGTCTAAATATTTCAAAGAGTTAGTAAGTATTGCTACTCAAAAGCTATCGCGAATCAATGAGCCATTTCATACAAACTCGATGAGATTTTATTGAAGCCGTGCAAGTACTACAGCATCTCAGGCAATGTATGCTATTTTCATCAGAAATGGTATTTCTACTAACTTAAGTACAGTCGCTACAGCAGAATAGAGAGATATTCCTTCTAACCTATCTGCAATATTTGTAACTATAGAAAAAAAAATATCAAAATAGGGGTAATGTAGGATTTGTGACCAGTAGAAGTTCATTGAAGACACTGGTCAGTGAGTAATTTAGGAGAGTAATCATCCAATAGCGCTCTTATATCGCTCTGTTAATACTACTCAACCTTACATCCTATTTTCACTGTCATAATGCCATCAATTCTAATTGAATTATTGCTATAGCAGATAAACACGTAGACCGATTCGTCATCGATAGGCTGTCAAAGCATGGTACAGATTACTTGAGTCAAAGACTATAGATTTAGGAAGAGACAGCATGGCGTACCGTAAATTGCAAAAATAGCTCTCTTTAGCCAATCTACAGTAAGAATAAGATTATCTCTAGCTTTAAAGGGCATCGCTTTATCGGTTGATCATTAAGCAAATAAGGTACCGAGTTAATGTCATTTTTAACTCAGATTGAATTGATTATTTTTCTAATTAGGCGAATAAATAAACCGAACGTGATCAATAGGGCGTGTTTGTCGATATCAAAACAGTCGTTGTGTTTGAACTACGTAGATCACCAATAGAAAATTTTCAACCACACGAAGCTTCATGACAACACTGTGCGATGGATAATTTTAAAATACACCCTAGTTGAAGGTTTTGTATTTGCACTTGCAGTCTAGTCGTTAGTAGTCTACGAAGAGACGGTGTAGAAATGTTGAATAATAACTGCGTATTCAATTGAACACTTTTTTTTTTTGTCTATCCAACACGTATTATGTCCAATCTCAATTTCGTTTATACAATTGCATAATATCATAATAATTTTAAAATTAACAAAATATTTATTAGTGGAAATGTATTCAAATTTGTTTATTGTTTCATCTCATTATTCAAATTGAATAACAACGCCATTGGATTTATAGTATTTGCTATCCTTTACCTAGACCATATCATGTTGAATTTATGAACACGAGGCTTGTTATAGGAGTACAGTAGTCGATCATGCCTTTTATGATTACCAATCGGAGAATGGATGTGGCTATTTCTGCCTCTAATGGACGACTGCAACGATTAGCATCCACAAGACTCGTTCATTCAATACTGTAGTTGTAAGCTGGTTTTTCCATGCTATCTAGTTCTATTGCACTTATTGGCTTGGGCGGTCATGAGTCCGATCGCTACATTGCCTTACGTATTGCATATTTTGTTACTAATTCATAATTACATAATTGATTGATATAGCCGCAACGTTTGCAAGACAAACTAACTATTAAGCCAATGCTAGATCCTACAGTGAATCAGAGTTGATCCATACAGACTTTATTCTACAGTAGGGTAATAACCAAGCGAAAACCAAGTTATTTCATGGAGGACTCTTTACGTTTTATTCCATGAATAGATTAATTAAAAATAAACAGAACTATTGATATTTCTAACTGTGGGCGTAGAACTTCCACTGTGGAGAGCGGTTATTCGTTAATGTATTTTTTTTTTTATATTGGCGGACTAGTCCGCAAAAAAGAAATGGTATACCACAGTCATGATGAGATGGCTATCCACTTGTGTGTATTGGGTTGCATTTTAGCTGTTGTCATTATAGTCCTTGCTATCAGAAGTAGTTGATATTAAGAAAAATATTTCTGTGATGCAAATTGCAATCAATGTAATTTTATTGATTAAGCAGTCCGTGGATTGTTTTCATAGCAGGGGATCGCTACCCTGGGAGAGATTTAGGCGAGGTATCTATTGCACCTAGTTTTAACGCTATTGATTTAACATTGTTGATGGCATCAAGGTAAAAGAAAAAAATGTTGGAGTGCGCCCTTTACTAGTCATTTTTTTCCCCGTCTTTGATATCTGTAGTTTACACTGTCAAGAAAACTACATCACTGTGTTCATTTTGTATCATGATGACAGTAGTGGTAGACAGGATAGATGTTTCTTTTTCTTGTGAAGTTATTGTAAAGTGTAATCTATGAATGGCAGAATGTTGTCTACAGCCAGTAGACCGTTGTCGATTGGTGATGATGAATTGCATATCATGATCAGCACCTGACTGCCAATACAATCCCTTTATGAAAATCCTGCTCACTAAACGATACTCTACGCCTACAATGATGCAGTATTTTAATCCATGCTGAAATGGAGAAAATGACTTTGTAGTAGGAGAATTGCATCGGTTGATCGATTTGACTATCAACAAAGTAGTTGATGGCTAGTCCCGTAGCCCACCGTCCATGGATGCAAAATGATGCGATTGATGACAAATGATCGTCGATCCGTTTGTCATTGTCCTATCCATCAAGACAATTACTACAGAAAGTATGATTATCCAGCGCATTTGCTGGATTATGTATTGGCGTCCAGTTGAATGTGGAGTGAAAGTGTTGAAAATGGAGAGGAACCCTTGGCGTAATAACAAGTAAGCAATTGCTCGCTCTATCCCTCTCGATCCCTTTTTATTAGGGAGGGATTGGACAATGTAATCTCCAGCTCAATCGAGCGTCCAAGAGAAGATAGAGCAGAGATGACTCAATGTTCATCTCTCTCCGCCATTTCTACTGTAGGTCTATTGATGTTTATTTCCTTCTCCATGAGAGAAGAAAATAAACTTCGCCATACAGTCAGTGATGGAGGAAAGGAAGAAAGGCTGAAAGCAAGCAGCCACTGATCGCAAAGTCATGCGAGAGAGGAGCTGACCAAGCGTCCAAGAGAAGATAGAGCAGAGATGAGTCAACGTTCTTCTCTCTCCGCCATTTCTACTGTAGGTCTATTGATGTTTATTTCCTTCTCCATGAGAGAAGAAAATAAACTTCGCCATACAGTCAGTGATGATGGAGGAAAGGAAGAAAGGCTGAAAGCAAGCAGCCGCTGATCTTAAAGTCATGCGAGAGAGGCGCTGACTAAGGAGACGATCGGACATGCAATCCTCCAGCTCAATCGAGCGTCCAAGAGAAGATAGAGCAGAGATGAGTCAACATTCTTCTCTCTCCGCCAGTTCTACTGTAGGTCTATTGATGTTTATTTCCTTCTCCATGAGAGAAGAAAATAAACTTCGCCATACAGTCAGTGATGATGGAGGAAAGGAAGAAAGGCTGAAAGCAAGCAGCCGCTGATCTTAAAGTCATGCGAGAGAGGCGCTGACTAAGGAGACGATCGGACATGCAATCTCCAGCTCAATCGAGCGTCCAAGAGAAGATAGAGCAGAGATGAGTCAACATTCTTCTCTCTCAGCCATTTCTACTGTAGGTCTATTGATGTTTATTTCCTTCTCCATGAGAGAAAAAAATAAACTTCGCCATACAGTCAGTGATGATGGAGGAAAGGAAGAAAGGCTGAAAGCAAGCAGCCACTGATCGCAAAGTCATGCGAGAGAGGCGCTGACCTAGGAGACGATTGACACGCTTGTGTATGAGGCATGACAAGCGTCAGTGGATGCGCTGACGTAGTAGCAAGAGAACGATACCATGGAGTGTCTGTCCACTGCGTTGACGTTCGAGTCCGTTTATGCAAATGAGGTTGCAGAGTGTACCGTACCGTACCGTACCGTGCTACAATCGCACTGATAGTAGTATGTTCCTTTCAATAGTGTACAATAGTAGGATAACACTAAGAGTCGGGCAATGTTTCCCTTGTTGACTGGAGTGCAATCAAGCCAAATTCAGGTAATTCCATCCATTTTCATACATTAGCCAGTCTCACGTACACCTACTTGATACACAAGATAGCTAAAATCCACTTTAACGTCTAGTAGCAAATCGCATTCAAACTGCCATCAAGGTGAGCAAGAAGAAAAGCCGCAGTATGCCAATCTCCAGCATAGAAAGGCAAATAAGCAGTTGGAAGTTTTAGTCCATTGCGATTTAGACGATTGGAAAGAGTAATAGACTAGGACTAGTCGATCTAGTATTGCTATAGGCAAGTTGGTTGAGTATATAGGGTGTTGAAGAAGTTTTATCCTTGCTATCGCTAGGCGGTATCCAAGACAAGCAAGCGCTCGATTTGATCATCGTGTTTGTTTGTAGCCATTTTGTGCAAGCTTCATTAACCGCTTGATCAACCTTATTATTGCTCGGCTTGATTAATTAACTTGATCTTTTTTTGCATACAAGCTTGGTGATCTAGTGGAGAAGAGATTGCTTTGGCTGATCTTACCATCGACGAGTATCGTAATTTTCCTATACAACAACAAAAGGTAAGCGAGAGAGAGATTGGTTGAGTTTATCATTTTTTTTTGGGGGGGGGGCAATAACAATTGATTGACTCCTATCCATTTTAATGAGTATGCTGCAGTATAATTAACTGATTGCCTAATGAGGACATGTTGTCTACGCTTGAATAAGAGAGAAAGAGAGCTAATCCTGTTTTTATTAAGCAATAGAGTGTGTGGACTAGCTTCGGCAAAACCGTCGTCAATGCCTTCAGTAACCGATCCATGTCAGAAAAGTTGTAGCGCTGCTACTACCACCAGCACTCCTAGGAGTAGCAATGGCGATGATGCTGCTGCTGCAAGAGTGGAAAATACAACGAGTGTTGTTGCTACTACTAGTACAACGACAACAACAAGCGTTGAAAGTAATGCAACCACCAACAAGAAGAAGAAGGAGGAGGAGGAGGAGGAAAACAACCCTAGTGTAGCTACTAGTGTAAATCAAGACGATGATGACAAGCAAGACAACAACGATGGAGAGGAAAAGCAAGAGTTAGCTAGCAAGCAAGATGGACAAATTCAACTTCCTGATAGTGTCGTTGGCACCAAGAAAGAAAATGCTTTACGAGAACTAGTTCAACGCACTGCTTTTCCACTCAGCCAATCCAATGGCCAACGTCGATTTGGTCCACCACCCGATTGGAACGAGTTGCCACCACCTCGTGGCTGTGAAGTATTTATTGGCAAAATCCCTCGTGATTTATTCGAAGATGAATTAGTGCCAGTCTTTGAAAAAATCGGCCCAATCTATGAAGTTCGCCTCATGATGGATTTCTCCGGCAATAATCGTGGCTATGCTTTTGTCGTCTACCAAAGTAAAAGTGCAGCTCGCCAGTGTATCAAGCAATTGAATAATTATGAAATACGCCAAGGTAGAATGATTGGTGTCTGCTCGTCGGTGGATAATTGTCGTTTATTTATTGGTGGTATACCCAAGACGATTAAGCGAGAAGAAATTCGCAGTGAAATGGCCAAAATTACCGAACATGTCGTCGATGTCATTGTTTACCCATCGGCTAGTGACAAGACCAAAAATCGCGGCTTTGCTTTTGTAGAGTATACTAATCATCGAGCGGCTGCAATGGCTAGAAGGAAATTGATGAATAACAACAACGTGGAATTATGGGGGCATAAAATTGCTGTCGATTGGGCAGAGCCAGAAATTGAAGTAGATGAAGAAATTATGGATCAGGTAAGGCTATTCTTCTTTTCCTTGCCTTTATTTTTTTCCCCCCTTTTTGATTCATCATCCACTTGCAACATTTTGTACATGGAATGTACAAAATTTTCCTTCCTTGATCGACGACAGAACCAAGGCAGTTAACAACCTTCATTTCTTTCGCTTTCCAACCTAATCCATAATGACCACCCGCTTCTTCAATGATGATTCTAACCCCTAAAGAAGAATCATTACAATAAACGAATTACAACAAGTCCTCTCCACCAATATGGCGACTATAGCGTGCCGCAATAGCAGTATACTGTATAAAATGAGCACCAATCGTGTCGGCTATTTTCTATTAAGCAAAATGCTTTTGCTCCATTCTCCACTAAATTCTTCAAGCTAACATCACATACACACAGACGTAGCAAGAACAACATGCAATTCCCATTTGTCCTTTCAACATGCAATTCTCATTTGTCCTTTCAACATGCAATTCCCATTTGTCCTTTCAACATGCAATTCCCATGTGTTCTTTTAACATGCAATTCCCCATCGCTTCTTTGATCATGTAATTGGCATTTTCTGTGGGTAAAATGGATGTGGTTTTTTTAAAAACTACATCCATTCTACCATCAACTCGATACGCCAGACATTATGGCTGCAGCATGCCTTCAGAATAGCTTTTCAAGGAAGAACAAGACAAGCCATCATTTGCCCATCCTGCTGCTATTTTCTGTTAGCAAAATCCAATAGGGTTTTTTGCTCTATTAGAGACTCGTTGTAGGATAAATCAATTGCATTCTTTGCTTGACGACATTGTGAATTCATTCAAGCATAACTGACAGACGTAGTTTTACTCTCTCTTTCCCTCTTCTTCAACCACCAATGGAAATGGTTGTTTTTACCACATTCTCCATTGATAAATTAAAGTACAATTTCGATAAGTGCTTGGACTACCTTCTCTACTCTTTCAAGCACAACTTGCGAGTTTTACAATATTCTCCATTCATCAAAGCACAACGTTGATACGTGATTTGACGACCTTGTCCACTCATCCACTACAAATTACATACGTTGTTTTAGCAATCTTCTCCACTGGACGAAACCTTCAATCTTGTTGTAGTCGTCGTTGATGAAAGCACAACGTTGATACGTAGTTTGTCGACCTTTTTTCCATGAGGGAAACGCTAAACTAGATACCCTAGGCTGCAATAACAGCATGGAAATAGGGCGAGAAATGATAGTTTTCTCTTGGTAAAAGGCAATGTTTGCTAGATTGTTAACTGATGAATCAATGGACAACACTTTTGAACATAGCAATGGAATGGAGGAGGTAAAATAAATCGTCCATTGCGCCTTGAATCACTCCACTACAGTATGCTGAAAAAGATTTTCAACATCAACTCTTTTTACTATACAAGTTGTATGACAACCTTTGCATTTCTACTTGCATAACGCAATCATTCAAACTTGGCTCTCATTTTCGCTACTTCTTTGAATGTTCTTCTTGACGTACTTGTTGGAAATACGGGAGAGAGATGCTGTCGGGTATTCTCCATTCATCAATCGATATCAGAAAGGAGATCAATTCATTAGCGGTTTACCTTGTAGGAAGAACAAAATGATCTCTTCATGGATGACTACTCTACCATTCTGTAGTACTTATCCAATTGGAGAACACAAAGTAAATTACTTTAGTCAACACTACTTCATTCAAATGCTTTATTGGCTTAATTTCGTAAGCACTTTCATCTTTTATTGCTTGCTGTTCCATCATGGACAGCATTTGCAATACAGGGGGGAAATGGCGATTTTACTACACTGGGTTTTCACTTTGGAAAGACAACAAATTGAAATTGTTGTCTTGAATCAGTAAGATACAGCAATCATCAATGATGCGATCCATCCATGACGGTACTCTGCAAGCAAGGAGATTTATCTTGTAGACTTTAACCCCAGCAAAATGACTACGGTCTTGACTGTGCTAGCATTGCGACTCCATTACGCCAATAGGTTCAGTTAGTGGCCAACTATTTCAATTTCAATTGGTGTTGTTTCCATCACGACAAGAGTTTCATCGAGGGCCCTATATGCTGCTGTCGGTGAAAATACTTTGCAAGGTATACAGTACTGCATATCATCTTTTTGTGGCAAAAGCGAAGACTAGCCTTTTCTTTTTGCGCCTGCAACCAATGATCCAAGACGAGTTGCCCTCTATATTTTAAGAACACTCTTTTCTAGCATGATGAAAAGATTATTACTGACTCGGCAGTTGGCTAAGCAGATGATGGATTGCTTTCTTTCCTTCATTGGATGACCAAGTAGCGATGGATAACATCGATACGTTGGTCGTCCTTTTGATTTTTTTTCTCCGCCATTTTTTTCATATGGGGGGGGGGGGGAAAAAGGAAGAGAACGCGTTTATAAGCGACTGGCAACCTTTTTTTTTTTTTCTCCTCGATTCCATGCAATAGGATCAAGTACGCGTACTGTCTATCTCTTTTTTTTGTTTTTGGACCCTCTTGTTGACAAGAACGAGGAGAGAAGAAATGCCGTCCTAAAAGACATGCTAGGGAAAATGAGCTTGTTGTATGGGCAATGGCCCCGTTATCGCCATGATTGAATTAAGGATATCGAGGCAAACTTTCTCCGAAGAAGGAGAAGAAATGCCGTCCTAAGCGACGTGCTAAGGAAAGGAGCTTGTTGTATGGGCAATGGCCCCCTGGATATCCTTGATTCAATCAAGGCAAACTTTCTACTCGAACCGAAGAAGGAGAAGAAATGCCGTCCTAAGCGACATGCGAGGGAAAGGACCTTGTTGTACGGGCAATAAATCAAGGATATCGCGACAAACTTTGTACTCCAATCGACAGCCACCACATTGGTAGGGAAATTGCAAGAGTATTTTGCCTTTTAGGCGAGATGATTGACTACATTGTCAAGATGAAATTTAGCATTGGCTTTTCATTGTTGAATCTTTTTTGTCCTCTTTGTTGTACACTTGGCCATTTTAATTTCTTCAACAAGAAGACTTTTGTATGCTAGCGTAATGGATGGATTGATTGACTGATGACAATCATTCAAAACTCATCTAGTTCACACTTCAAAGAGAAAGGAGCTCAACATGTTAAAGAAGTGCTAATAGGATAAGAAAATAACCTATTAAGTAGTCATTGATTCTTGTCATAAAATGTCATTTCTTTTCATTTTATTCATTGGTGGTTCACCTTGATGCAGTAAGAGGGGTTAAAATAAGCCTAGTTGAAATGTGGATTTTTTTAGTCCAGGTTGAACGAATAACCTATGAGTAGTCATTGATTCTTGTCCTACCATTTCTTTTCAATCATTTTATTCACTCATGGTTCACCTTGATGCAGTAAGAGGGGGTAAAATAAGCCTAGTTCAAATGTGGATTTTTTTAGTCCAGGTTGAACGAATAACCTATGAGTAGTCATTGATTCTTGTCCTACCATTTCTTTTCAATCATTTTATTCACTGGTGGTTCACCTTGATGCAGTAAGAGGGGGTAAAATAAGCCTAGTTGAAATGCCACCAATGTGGTGGATTTTTTAGTTAAGGGTTACGACGAGCTCAACATGTTCAAGAAGTGCTTATAGGGTACAAAAATAACCTATCAAGTAGCAATTGATTCTTGTAATAAACTACCATTTCTTTTATTCACTCACGGTTAACGTTGGGGTAAGAGGGGATAAAACAAGCCTAGCTCAAATCCACCAATGTACATTTTTTAGTCAAGGATGAACGAATAACCTATGAGTAGCCATTGATTCTTGTAATAAAAGACCATTTCTTTTCAATCATTTGAAAGTGATTGGTTCACGTTGACGGAGTAAGAGGAGGTAAAATAAGCCTAATTGAAATCCACCAATGTGCATGTTGTAGTCAAGGATGAATGAATAACCTATCAAGTAGTAATTGATTGTGGTAATAAACTACCATTTCTTTTATTCACTCATGGTTAACGTTGGGGTAAGAGGGGATAAAACAAGCCTAGCTCAAATCCACCAATGTACATTTTTTAGTCAAGGACGAACGAATAACCTATCAAGTAGTCGTTGATTCTGTTCTAAAAGGCCATTTCTCTTCAATCATTTGAAAGTGATTGAAAAGACATTTTTATTCACTCATGGTTAACGTTGGATGGAGCAAGAGCCCCGGGGGTAAAACAAGCTTAGGTGAATTCCATCAATGTGAATTTTTGAACCAAGGATTACCAGAAGAAAATCGCCGCTCGTTTTTTCTTCTAGTCTTGTTAGCTTTAGCGTTAACTATTTCCCCAACGCCATCATAGAATAGCGTTGGAGAGGGATGAAGGAAAGGCATCTCTAGCAACAAAATGAACCACCAAATCAAGTAGAATACAAGTCGCCAATCACTTAGCCATGCAATAGGTTTACCCTCACTTTACCAATGGACTAGGTGGAGTTCTAGATCAAAACTGCTGTCGTTGCTTGAAATTATTATCTTTTTTTCCCCCCCTACCTTGTCCATGTCTAGCATCAACTCTACTCTGCAGTTTTCTCAACTAATGCCCCTCGATGGCTATCCCATGGGTCCAACAGGGACTACAAAGAGGCTTTCCCTTCCTTTTACTAATCCCTAACTTAAACCGCAATCTTATTTCATTTTATTGATTGTACTGTATTTATAATTCCTTTTTATGTATCCATTTTTGCTCGGTCAAGAAACGGATCATGGCGGGGGGATATTAACCCATTGATTAAGCGGGATGTTTGGTTAATCATTTTGTCCTCCATTTCAATGAATGGGCAATGGACTCCATTTAAAATCGGTAAAGCAACTCTAGGCTGCGTTCTTTCGTGTAAAATCAGGTAGCGATGGTTTTGTCGCTAGTGTTGTTTCGTCAAGGTTAAAAAAAGCTATTTTGTGCCAGTCAATGGATAGAATGCAATTAGCAACGGTCTTGTCGCTAGCGCCCTTTCGTCAAGACAAAAAGGCATTTTATGCCAGTCAAAGCTAGCAAGGTATCCTCCATCATTGCACAAATAGCGACTAGTCAAAGGATATTGAGAAAGAGGCATTTTCTACCAGTCAAAGCAGATCTACGGAAGCCTGCTCGATTCTCCTTCAATGGGGACAAAAATAAATTGGCATGTTGTGCCACTCAAAGCGTGATTACCGAAACCTACTACATTGAGCTTAACGTAGAATGCAAATATCATCATTTTACAACAGGGACGAAAACAAATTGGCATTTTGTGCCAGTCACAACGTAACTAAAGAATGGCTTAGCATTTGTTGACAACAGGGACTAGTAGAACAAGGACGGCACAAAATGGCATTTTGTGCCAGTCACAGCATAACTGTGGAATGGATTAGTATTTGGGAACAACAGGGACTAGCACAACAAGGACCAAACAAAATGGATTAGCATTTGGGAACAACAGGGACTAGTTATAACAAGGACCGCTCAAAATGGCATTATGTGCCAGTCACAGCATAACTGTGGAATGGATTAGCATTTGGGAACAACAGGGACCAAACAAAGTGGATTAGCATTTGCGGACAACAGGGACTAGCATAAAAAGGACCAAACAAAATGGATTAGCATTTGCGAAATTGTACTCGATTAGATCGCTATGAAGAAATGGATACATCACCAAAAACTACTGTACACTACGGACTGTTCGTAGATGCTTAGCCGTCCAATTTTTGCCTACATACAGTACAGCACACCATTCCAAACTTGAAATTACAAATATTCGCCCTTTTCCATGCTATCCATCGATACTAAACAGGGTATCATCAAGATCGAGAGTGCCCAATTCTCAAGACTGGAAGCGCCGGGCAATACACGTTTAGGAAGGACTACCGGGAAAATAGGTCTGTTGAGAAAGCCAATGTAATGCGGCGTCGACGAAACAGTGTGTTTTCAGTTAAATTTTATCTCCAAGTTTTGTACTCTTGTAGCTCTACTGGTAAGAACTCTTGTTGATCGCAAGGAAATGAGAGAAAAGCATTGGCCATTGAGTTATCTCGGGGTAGAAATCAACTCAATTCTTCTCTTATAACAGGAAGAAGAAGAAGAAAACATAAACGCAAGTAATCTCTCGTTCAACCAACATAGTAATGGAGTAAAGTCGCAAAGAGTTTTCCGTAACCTAACTCTTGTTGATCGCAAGGAAATGAGAGAAAAAGCATTGGCCATTGAGTTATCCCAGGGTAGAAATCAACTCAATTCTTCTCTTATAACAGGAAGAAGAAGAAGAAAACATGAACGCGAGTAATCTCTCGTTCAATCAACATAGTAATGGAGTAAGGTCGCAAAAGAGTTTGCCATAACCTACTCTACTCGTATCGAAGATCGAACTCATCCGTCATCGTCGGCAAAAACTGCTTTTAAAAAACTCAATGGCGTCCAGGTAGAACTTGTCCAGAAACAGAACTACCTCATGCATACGATGTAACCCATCAGTAAGCATGATAAAAGCTACTCAGACCATTGCCACATCGATATCAAGGTAGATGTTATACCGTATATAAAAAAAAACATGACTACCTTACCATAGGATGTAACCCATCAATAAGCGTAGTAAAAGCTGCTCAAAGCATTACTACATCGATACCAAGGTAAATCTTGTAGGAAAAAAACATGGCTACCTCAACGATAGAATGGAACCCATCAGCAACCGTAGTAAAGTTGCTTAATTAAAGCATGACCACTCTGACAATATACAAGGTAGAGTTTGTAGGAAAAAAAAGCTGACTGGATTCTGTAAGATAGCACCAGTGATAACCAGTTTACTCCAGTTACGATCATCATGGACTTTATAGATACCTATAAAGTCCATGCTATCATACAGTGTGATCAGTTATGAAAGTATTCCATCTTCCATGATTGAAGAAGATCAGAATAGTTGGAGGATAGAGTAGTGGTATGCAAGGAGACAAGTCATGACAGTAACGCTAACAAATTCTACTAAACAGTTATAGGATAGGCATGCTTACCTATGACAATTATTGGCTGCGACCCAGTTAGCCTTTCATGCT
Source organism: Trichoplax adhaerens (assembly GCF_000150275.1). Lineage (NCBI taxonomy): Eukaryota > Metazoa > Placozoa > Uniplacotomia > Trichoplacea > Trichoplacidae > Trichoplax > Trichoplax adhaerens. The sequence continues at coordinate 4,187,100 of NW_002060943.1, read as the reverse complement.
TGAGCAAAACAGGATGCCAAAGCCATAATATTCTGCTATTAGACCAAATCCCAATTTCAAGCTTTGACTTATCGACATGAGGAAAGTGGCTATCATTATAGCATATCTGTGCGGTGCTGTAAAAATCCAATAGAACGTGATAAGTACTCTCATTTATTTGAGATGTTTTCATCAAGAACAGATCGGATCGAGGAGTTCAACTACTTTATTTAGATAGTTATGATAAATGGTGATGGATAAATATGGAAAGAAGACGATAACATAAACGAGATAGGTTAATAGTGAAAAAAACGCTCTTAAAATGACTTTTTCTATCTTGAGAAAGCACTATTTAATATTGGCTATGACATGGGCAACGTATAATGACTTGGATATCCTCTATACCAATAGGTCAAGACTAGGAAAAGACAGCAAGATAACCCTTTGCTATCACTAAATAGAGTAAGTTTTCGTTGTCTTGAATGATTGGAAGACATGAAATATGAGTAAAAAAACAACCCAAACATGGACTCTTGTCATATTTAGAGCATGGATTAGTGTAATACAGAAGAGTTCTAAAAATGGAATGGAATGGCTTGTGGTGAAATGGAATCATACACATCGACTCGTATATAGTCTATATAGCAATCATAGAAACTGTAGGGAAATGGTGCCGTCTAAATGATCAGAAGCTAGCACTGTAAACTAAAAGTGCTATTCCTCGTGCTGTACACTTTCCATCAGTTAGAATTTCAAATGATCACCAGGCAGTATTCTATCGAACTTAGAATAGACTATCATACGCTTCCAATGATCCTATCTTCAAGGATTTCAATTCGTAATCAATATCAAGACATCAATGATAGCTTTTCTACGACTAGAACTACTACGAAAAGTGTTACCACTGTAGGCTAAGCGTATATCACAAGTATCGAATGCTGTAGCGCACTGAACGAATATCTTCACTACTTACCTTAGCAACCTAATTGCCTTTCAGGACTAGAGCTACTAATTATATATATCATGAAAGTGTTGTACAAACTTGAAGTAATACACGAAAATAAGCATTGCCATACGAGTATATCCAATTTAATAGCACACTGAACGAATATTATAAAAAAGATGCAAACAATTGACACTACTCTTCAACAGAATCATTTTTATACAGGATCATAGCTCATGATCTACCGACGAATGATCAAAGGCCTACAACTGGGTACCTAGACATTATCATTTGTAAATATAAATTTATGAAACAGCAGTACACAACTGGATAGACGGATATTCAAACCAATTTTAAGCCTTACCAGATGTATCAGCTTTGGCTGCTACGGCGTAACCAACTGGTTCATTGCCAACAGCCTCACCGCTAAGACTGAAAATAAACCTGTGCTTCCAGCTAACCAAACTGCAACGTATAAAATAATATGAAATTATATTGGTGCATACCTCCCTAGATACTGACATGAATCAATTGATGTCGCATTTAGTAAATATAGATCACAGTTAGTAGTGGATTCCTTTTTACTTGAAATGATTATGGTGAAGTAGACTGAATACAATGTTACTATTCTTTCAACCTATTTTTTACTACTTTCTTTCATTCCTTCTCTTTAGGTTAAAATCGTATACGTTCGAAATTTATTGTTAAGTACGACTGAAGAATCGTTAAGAGAAATCTTTCAAAGCATTGCCCGTGTTGAAAGAGTCAAAAAAATTCGAGACTATGCCTTCATCCATTTTACAAGTAAAGAAGATGCTCACATGGCTATCACCCTAAAAAACGGTAATTGTTGAGATAATGTACCACTTTTGTAATATTTCCTTCCATTTGGTCAAGTCAAACTGCAGAAGTATTCGAAAGATATCAGTTACAAATGTTAGCAGTAAACTACTTTTTTTTAATCTGTTTAAATAGACTGTATATACGAGTATGTAATCTTTTACTATCGGATAAAAATGCTTATTACAACAACCAAGCGCATATCATTGAAAGTTTCTGTAATTAAGTTTGATAAATTTCACAAAGGATTGCCCATGGACTGTTGTTCTTATACATAGGTAATATAAATCCGTATAGCATATTAATAATGAAATGGATCATAACTACTAAAAACAATTTAGGCCAAATCATTGACGGTAGTACTGTCGAAGTGACATTAGCCAAGCCGGTCGATCGTGAACATCATCGTCAACTAAAGAATACCAAAATGAACCATCAAGACAACACCTGTTCTATGCATCCCCAAGGATATCAAAACTATCATCCTAACCCCTTTCCTGGAAATGCTTATACTCCACGAATGCCTCCATATGGACAATTAAATGCTGCTGGTGTTCGGTTAGTTTTGTACCAAATTAGTCTAATATTAATGAATACTTGAGTTGCTGCATGTACAACACAGATTTCACAGTCAATAACGTGGAGAAAAGATACGTTGAACTACAACTCTATTATGACAAAGTTGCATTTTTAAAAATAGAATTACTAATCGTAATCAACCGAGTTCACCAAGAGGACGTGGCCGTGGACGCACCGCCGCTGGTCGTTTAAGTGCAGGCGCTCTAAATTCAAATTATCAACGCAATAACCCATCACGTTATTCTACCAACTCCAAAAATAATATTATCACCAACAAGAAATACTCTCAGGACGGTGTAAGTAATATTGTACTGTCGCGATGACACGATGTAAATAAATAGTACTACCAGCTACACCAAAGCCTCGTGAAGAGAGCAGTAGTACCGCTTTCTTTCACATCCGTGTATTAATGATTGTATAATAAACTTGCGTTCGTTATATCCACTCTTATATTTACTAATTCTAATGGAATGAAATACCAACTCTAGCACTATGAACAAATGCCAACTGTAGCAACAAACAACATGACCAATATGAAGCACCAAATAAAAAATCCTGTCCAGGTCCGTTAAATAAGTGTAGCATAGGAAAAATATTGCTTGCTTTCACTTCATAGCTATATTAAATAAGTTAATTATTGCACCTCTTATTAAAGTAGACAAAATTTGAATCTATTCCATTTGATTGAACAGATACTAGAAGAGTTCTGTGCTAAAAACCAATTTCCAGCCCCAACTTATCATCTGGTTCCAATTTACGGTCCAAACGATGTGCAACTATTTAGCCATAAGGTAAATTTTTTCCACACCCATAAAATATCAAATTTTAACGACCTACGTTGATTTCCATCAACTTGATACTAAATAGATCTTCGTTAATGGAGTCCTTATTGCGCAAAGCGAAAAATTTTGCCGGACACTTGAGGAATCCAAAGTGCTTACCGCTGACTTGGCTGTTCAACAAATTGGCCTTTATAATGATAATCGTATGTTGAAAAAGCAAACGAAAACTCTTTTCGCTTTATTTCTATCTACAGTAGAGCGGCATTTGTCTTCTCATACATCCAATGTCTAATAATTTACTGGGATATCAATTAGGGATATACGTAAATGCCTACGATTGTTTTATATTTGATCTTACTTCATAACTTTGATCTACATCGATGTCACCGATTCAAAAATGACGGGAGCTTAATCTAGGGTGGCAACTACTCATTGAGGCTATTTATACCTACCTGGATGTAAAAATTCGCATTTTTTAATCGTATTAGCAATCCTTTTGGGAAATTTATAATTACTAGTACAATTATTTAATCTACTGTACCCTACAGCGTGCACCATCAAAAATTGTACATTCTTCAATGCGGGATATATTATAACATTAAATGTAATCAGATAGTACTCAAGTAGCCTACTTGAATTGTATTTACCTTTCTTTAACGAACAAATTATACTGTAAGTACATGAGATAGTGAATTAGATAAATCACGCCGCTTCAAGTCGGTTAATTTTCATAGTACGTATTTTTAAATCTATGTTTGACCATTTCGCTAGATGGAAAGAAGATAGTTGTTCCCTGTATAAAATGTTAATTCGGTTGATCATTTTTGGGGGTTATTTAGTCTGTACCTGATATGTTTAGAAAACAACGCTAGCGTACCGTATCTTGGGGCATTCTAAGGGTCAGATTTAGCTGCACTAGAAAAAGCAAGTATGGTACTTTAAGTTTTGATGAACCTTTGATAGAAGATACACTAGTGCAACCTAGTTCTGTTGTAAGCTACCACTTAGTATTAAGACTAGAACAGTTTATTACAAGTCTAAAAGAATTTTTTTTGTGCTGACTAACTCTCTATTCGAGATAGAAATGAGATATTAAGGGTTAAAAAAAATTACCAAAATTTAGGCGTGTCAATTATCCAACGCTACGTTGCATAAATTTTACAATCATGGACGAAATGTGAGATTAAACGTACTTACGACGGTAACCTGAAACTGTGATATCACTGTTACATTATCTGCAGGAATATAGGATACGGTAATTAATTTGCAATGCGTAAATATTAGTGATGTAAGTAAAATTGTGTACATTAAGCCTTTTTAATAGGATATGATTGCTTTTCCTACAAACTTGTATCCCTGTAATGACAAGAAAGTAAATTTTTTGCTTACTCACCGATAACTTCACACATCTTTTAGCAGAATGTGTGAAGATGAAACATGGCGGCCATTTGCATTGTCTCTTTGTTCACCTTCTTAGTTAGAACGTTACTAGGGTAAATCACTTAAATTTGTTTTCAAGTTGACGACCTGAAGTGGATGCAAAGTTAACCCATTCCTATAAACTGGCTGTTGATCATTCTGCGCCAAGAGACTTGCGACAATCTTCCAATTTGTTCTAGGGATCGTTAATTTTCTCATCTATTTGTACGTATATATCATGCGTAATAATCGACAGTTTTTTTCTGCCCGCTCCGAACGTTCACTAGACCAATATGATTATATTACTCTGCTATGACGATTGTTTAAAGAGTCTAGATCGAGGGAGTTCCCTTTCTTATGCTAATGAACTGACATCGAAAACCATTATCATGCATTGTTTAATTGAGAGATTCGCAGTTTATAACCGTTATCATTGCGTCATGTCAAGCTAATTAGCTCTACGCTCCAGTATAGTAATTGTATGTTACAGTCAGTCACTTTGTACAATTATCATGAAAGCTTAGTCTTTAGCAAATGTCTCGGTATCCAGTTTAGTCAACTATTGACAATAAATTCAATCTGCTACTACGTAAACTAGCCAAGTAGCAAATAAATGCTTATTGCAACGGCACATCTTATACAAACCGAACCCTATAGATCTTATATAAATTTATATATTCATGTTTATGTGTTGAATTAATTCTCCAGTCCACATTTATTTCGATCTCGAACAATTGAATTCCACTAATGCTATTCTTACTTGTTGATCATGATTGAGTATTGTTTAGCTGTAATGACTAAATTTAGGTAAATACTACCGTTTTTCAGCTTATGCTATGTCTGGCAATAGACCTGCAGCACCAGAAGCAGCAAATTCATACACCAATTACGTGCCTATATCATCAACTCAAGGTACTGGCGTACCTCAAAAAGTTACTGCGCCTGCATGGACAGGTGTTGACGGCGGACCAATATACAACGGCTACGAAAGTTACCCATCGGTCCAGGTGTTTCCTCGAGAGATGTATCATTACTAGATAAAATGGAATTTCACCTTCAAAATTGCTTGTGGAATAGGCTCTCTTACTCGGCTTCAGGCGTATATCTTAATGAATTAATGCCATCACTGTGTAGTTGTGACTAATAGCATTTAGTGCAGTTTGTTTATAGTTTTAATAGGTTAGTAATAACGTAGTATCATTTTAAGTAGTAAAACATATATCTAAGAGTTTTTAGAGATACGGTGTCGTGGATTACAAATGTTCGACAGATAAAATATCAATGCCTTATCACAGGAAATTGGCTTCAATCAACTGAAAAAAATTATTTTTAATCGCAACCCATCACTAGACAGTTTAACTTGATACAGAGTTGAAAAAAGATATTTTTCCGGTTAAGGTTGCTAGGCAAATTCAAATACTCTGATCACTTCAGCAAGGATCCTTTACGAACAGGATACAAAGAATATTAAAGTATTGGGAGTCACGACTTATTGTCGTTAGAAGAAAAAGATGCATTCGACTAGCTAGCAGTTGCTAGAGTATTCTTTTACTTAGCCTTGCTTTCAACCTGGTTGTTAGACTGATTTCTTATTTTATTAAATTTGTAAAACCAACGATCAATAACACCTAGTAACAACCAGGAAATGGAGACAATTTTTATATCAATCATCATTTTTATATTTCGTAATCTCCAAATTTTGTATTTGCTCAATCTTTTATTGATTTCTCCTGATCTCAACTGATTGTAATGTCACTTCACATTCTAAAACTCTTACGATCTTGCTCACTAGTCAATTAAATGTAGTACTAAAAGTTATAAATTTTATGTTACGAAAGTATGGAAAAAGCCGTCATTATTAGTATCGCTCGTCTTAGTCTGAAGCTTGTATCAAGTATATAAAGGTGATGCAATTAAAGATACCCCTAACATACTTAGGAATCGACAATAATAGTTAATCCCTTATATCTAAATACGCATTTCAATGGCCTTGCAAATTGTTTAACATTATTAATTATGTCCCGAAAAAGTTTGATTTATTCTAACCATGTTAATATTAATTCTTTTCGACACTAACGCATATTATTACAAATTTTGTGCTATCGTATTTCGCTTGGACTGCTTTGTTGTTTATGGCTTTTAAAACTAATTCACACAGCATTCAGAACTAACAGGGTATAGCACGATTTTGTCATGGTTAACACAATGGCAGAACTGTTATGCGCTGTATGAAAGGAAACACGTCTACTATCAAGGATAACGATTGGTAGATAATTGTTTACTAATTGCAACGTTCATCATCATAATATGCAGCGCCGATATTGCGGCTTAATCTGCATCCAAAAAGTGATTTATGTTCAAAAAATCTTTAATATTAATTGACTTATGTACGAGTATACCCGCGCGTCTATGTGCGTACTCGCATTTTAATATTCAATTTATTGTTATTTAAAATATGATTGAGTTTGCTTTTGCTCGCTTTTAAAATTGTATCGCGAAAAATGATGAAACTGCTATTAAAAAGTTACATTGGCTTTGCTTATTTAATTCAAAATATTCATGGCCTAACAATATTTGTGGACATCACCAGGAAAAATGATACTTCCAATCGTACTAGAGTTAGCAATACTAACTGTCAATATGCTTTATACGTTAGTCTATACTATTTTATGCCTTAACGAGCAATGCACACGCACGTTGCTACTATAGTTAAATATTGTAGGGAATAAGTTGAGGGCTTGAATATAGTATATATCATGTCTACTTCATAAACTTACGTGTAATAAATCGTTATATAAGCGACTAGCTAATATTTATGCACGTGTACGCTATAGTATGTCTGCTATTGACTCTATTGCTGTAATACCGAAAATTAATGGTAACATCTACCATGCGTTTCAAGTGTTCAGATACTACTTGTTATTGTAAATTAACTTCAACAAACTAGCTAGTCAGTAAAATAGTATATCCTAACCATCTATGATTGAAATTTATATCATCAGGTAGATTTTGCCTATGCCGCTGCTAATAATACGGTAATATGCAACATTCAAGCGCCCTCTATATCATACCCGGGTAGTTCATTTACTCTGGATAAAAATGATACGTCTAATATATTGCTTAATATAGAGACGTAAGACATCGAAATAAACACAAATTCTACTTGTTTAGTAAGCTCGCATAGATCTACATTGAATAATTATTCAATGCATCAATACGACAGTATAGTTATTCTAACCACTATTTGGGAACCTGAAGTCTTTTCTAAAGCTGTGATGGCGTACTTGGAGTATCTCGCCAATAGGGAGGGTTTCAAGAACAAACAGTTTGAAAGTGTTACTATAGCAACGTCGCATGTTTATATCCAAAAGTATATTATACAAATCATATAGGATAAAGAATCATGTCTGGTATAGCGTAGAATATTGTGTACTGTATTTGATGTAAGCGTATCTAATATATCAATAAACTAACTTCAATACATCGTATGTATAACACTTCTAGGCAATAGCCAATAAAGTTGTAAGTGGGGTATAGCACTGTGCCATATATCCTGTATTCATATTCCTTCATTAATTATTGCAGAGCATTTAAGTAGAATATCAATTGCTTTCTTACCACTTTGATTACCGATATTAAACTATATTAATAGATAGAAATGGCTACAACAAGAATAACAGCACAACTGCCGCCAAATATCGATCCGACTAAAGCTCCGTTAGCTTATGGAGATCGAGCACTGCCAAAATTGGTAAGAAACAACTTTCATGCTATATACTAGGGTTGATAACTTATAGACCGGATAGTAAGATCTATCCGATTTTTATTAGGCCAAAGTCTATAATAGCTTCTTTATTGATAATGAAAAATTGTAATTTACGATAGTTTTTTAAACAAGTATAAATTATTTTTTAAAAAGACGTGATTGAATTTTTTGATCCAATAGAATCGTGAACTTAACAGTGCCACCTTAATCACCAGGCAAAGAGCATTAATGGCTTTATGCGATGTGATGCATAATGCTGAGCACATCTGCTCCGCTTTAAGAGTCGGTAAAAACATTTTAACTCGGTCATAATTGATAATTATAATCAAAATACGAGTATGTAACCTTCATTTCGCTTACCGTGTTCGGTTTAGTATAGTTCATGCAAGATCTAACTCTTATGTAATTAGACACAAGGAGATTGTCGACTTATAATATCGTTTCCTTGTATTTCTACCGATGTAGGCATTGTTGCTAGCCTTAGAAGATTACTTTCCGATACTAATCCGGTTGTTCGAATGAAAACGACAGAAGTTTTGTTTATTATGGCAGGTAACTAATGATTTCCTATTTGAAGCGATAACGTTGAGAGTAACAAGTAGTTCAAGTTATATGATGTTTCCTTTATAGTTTAACATTCGTATCTTTAACCGAATATTTTTATAGGTCATGCAGTTGGTCGCACAGCCTTCTTAGAAAACTACATCATTATACCTTTGGCGAAACTGGTAATCATATAGAAACAATTAATAATAACAAACCAATTATAATCTAAATATCTTAAACTACATTGCGCATTTCATTTGATTGACAATTAGTTTGATGATGAAGTCTATGACGTTCGATTAAATGCTCATAAAGCAATCCAAATGAGCACACAGTCACCACCAGGACCGGAAGGTGTGATTAATGCTCGCTTAATTGAGAGTTTGGTATCCAAACTAAAGATTGAAGAAGATGATATCCGAGTTAGTCTATAACTAATACTGATACATACACTACTTATATTGAACTTATTATATATTAATACTCATATGTATATTCTTAAATAAGATGGAGCCTATTCTATTTTATTACCATCATCTAGGAGGTTATTTTGGATACTTTGCATTCCTGCATGTTTATCGATACAGATCAAGCCTTAGAAGCATCAGCAATGAGTGCTTTTACTATGCTACTTAGTCATGATCGCCCATCTATAAGATGTAAGGCGGCTAGGGACATTATGGATTTAAGGTACCGAAATAATATAAAACACTAATTGTTACTCGCCAAGGTATCTATATATATATATATGTATTATAAAGTCATCTAATTTGATTCTGATACAATACTCTAGCTTTCCACTCGATGGTAAAAGGAAGGCATGTGAAGAAAATACAATTCCTTCTCTAGTGATCTTATTAAGAGATGATCATGCTGAAGTCAGAGCAAAGGCTGCTGGTGCACTAATGGTGTAAGTTTAATTCAAATTTATCACTGGTCTTTGCCTAATTCTATCGATCTAGAAGCCAGACAGTAAATTTTCGCTCGCCATAATTTTCTAGCATAACAATTACGACTGAGGGTAAATATAAATCAATCGAATCCAAAAGTATTCCCCCTCTGATCTCGCTTCTCAGCGATGTTCACAGCGAAGCTAGGCTAAATGCCATTAAGGTATTGATAGAATAAATGGTCAATATTATATATGCTTATTTACTTTATTTTCTATTAATGGTCCTAATTATGATAATGTAACGTAGGCAATAACAACTCTTGCTGAAGCACCATCAGGCAGGCAAGAACTTCAGCAAGTTATTGAGAAGGTAAAGCCAAAATTTTATTATAAAATGCTCACATCAGTTCTATTACTATATGCCTTGCCTTTCTCTTATTGTATAGCTACAATTTATTCAAGAAACTGACACCAGCGATGCTGTAATCAAAGCCGCAAAAGCAGCTAATAAAGTAATTACATGGAAACCATAATTCAACTGAATTATGAGAAATAATGTTCCATATCGAAATGTATCCTACTACGCGTGCCTTATCACAATAACGATTGATATGTAGGATAGAATAAGATCATTTTAATAATGATTGATTGTTACCTCTGTATTTTTTAAAAGATAATATCTATTTTAACTCACTTATAATTTACTACATTATTGACGTAAAATTTTAATATACAAAGTATAGAGTGCACTCTAGCACTATTTACAAATATAATCAAAAATTTATACTACATAATACTTACTCTGATATCTTTGCATATCAGTGTACTGTACATAACGCAGGTCTAATAAAGAATCATAATATTTAAAGAATATTGTATCACGGTAGTCGGACATGAAATTGCATATAGCATAAATAAATAGATGTGCACTTTAATCGCGAGTTTATAACGTCACATCCTCGTATAATAAATAATTTTGATCACTAATCATCGAAATTTGCAATACACGATTCAATTTGCAATTTTCTGATTAAATAATGGCTCGGGTTCTTCTTCATCTGATTCAAACTCGACGTTTTCATCTTTGAACCAATTTCCATTAGCATCCAAGCGCCATCCTAAACTGTTACACGAGTAATTAATTAATTACTTACTTAAAATATCATCAAGAAATTTTGAAGCTCGATAGTAAATAGATAAGGGTTGACATGGTCAACTACGATATAAACAAAGCCTACCTCCTCAGCTGAATATATCTTGTAGTTAGGGGATTACCAGTAGTATGACCGGTCACTATTTGACTGACTCCTTTAGGGCTAGATCGGTACATCAATTTTAATTTTATAATAAAGTATTAATATAAGTCCTCTAGTGAAAAGATACTCTACGATGACGGTATTTATTATTCTATAGACTATATTGATCCTAGACTAACTAAATCAATAAATACAAGGATATAACGGCAACTTACTTGTTTCCATCATTTTTTAATTTCGTATGTTTGGGTGGAAATACGTAGACTTTCTTTTCTTTATTTTTTTCGTTACTTTTCGAGATACATGTACCTTCATTGTTCTTAGAACTTTCATCAGTACTACACCGTGGATTTTCGTCACGTTTTCTCTTTAACGGTTGAAAAATGCTTACGGCATTTCGTGGCTTTACACATGGGTTATAAGGCGTCGCAGTCAATAATGCATGTATGGTTTTTTTCCGAGAATCCCGCAAGAGAGGGTCTACTGAGGTAGCATTAGATGCTGTTGCAAGCGTTTCCTAATACAAAATTATTGATGTAATTGGCCTCAATTAATGCGAAATATCAACGGATTTAATTAGAAAATATTCCATAAACTACTAAAGTACGAGAAATTTAGCTTTATTTCTATCACTTAGATAGAACTGGAAATACTATTAATGTACATAGTTAACGGCTACGAAAATTGACAGATCTCAACGCAAGAGTTATAAATCACCTAAACAATAAGTAAATTACTTCGACAAATATTACTAAGTTATCAATCTCAATCATCTTAACTCTATTAATAATGATGAAATGTCACGAAAAATTGAAGGATTCCATTTTTCGTCATCCTCTTCTTCAAATAAAAGTTTAAGCTTTAATGTATAGCATGTTAACCACTGGGATCTACCGTTAATCTAATGATGCCCTACATACTTACAGGTTCCACCTGCTGCCTCTTTTCTAATAATTCTAAAATCTCTTTTTTCTTATCAAGTTGCTTAGCAGACCCTATCGATAAGAAGTTTAAATAAATATTATTTATATCATGACGACACGGAAAGCAATAAGTTACAAAGCGCGCGTACAATACTGGCCTATACAGTACTACTATCACGTAATTTCAATACTTACAGTGAGCATGTTTTTTGCCTTTTCTGTGCACACAGAGCATTTCAATCGTATCAAATACTGGATGTTTGCTGCATACTAGGCAAACATAGCTAGATGATAAGAAATTATATATATATATTTATTACTTATGCGATATTCAGAGCCAATAGCACCAGAGTCATATTTTAGGATGCTCATCTATCATACGTAGTATTACTACAAATAAAAATTAATTTTTGTTTAAGATATATAAAAACACTACTACATTTTGCTAATACTTTTTATAATTCCGGTCATTTATATTTTAACATGAAATTAGGTGTATGCAATGCAAAAATGGAATACTTGGAATAGCTAGAAGTAATCATTATTGTATTACTTAAAGATATGAGAGCTTAAAGTATATATACGGTAGAGTATATCAATATATAGTATATCTGTATAAAGAAAGAGAGTGAAGTACAGTATATAACTATATACGTATATGTAATTCAAGCTGTATGCAAGATTGGAGCTGATATGTTGTATTAATAAAAAGATCTCATGAACTTGGAAGATATACAGTCTATCACATTATAAAGTATCATTATTGAATATGCTGTATGTTGCAATTCATATCATTCAAAAACTGGTATAACCATTGATTGTAGATGATGAAATAGAATTTTTCCAATTAATCATTTCTTGCCCAATTCTTATGTAAGACGCACACTATACTGGCTAATCAACAGTTAATGATCAAGATTTCCATCAACAGAACAATACCGTCCATTCTTTGTGAGTTGAGCCTCATCTTCATCTATGCTATTTGCCAGGAGTTCCGTTACTCGACGTTTCTGTATATATTGAATATATAGTGCATTGAAGTGAGAAACTTCGGATTGACAGTGTAGTAATGTGCAGTACTAGACTGTACGTTAGACTAAATAATAGACTAGGCATGACAAGTGCCTGTTTAATAATAATATTGATTGCAATCCTAGCCTTGTACCCATATCATATCGATATGCAACTATCCATGAAGAAAAAGTGAGCATCTTACTGTATAGTGAGGTATAAGTTATCCATATGATAATACTCGATTCTATATAGCTAGACTACAAAGATACCTATATATATCTATGTTGTACAACAACAACAAGTGGATGTTGGGTTTCTTGCAAGTAGCAAGCAAACGTTTATTTAGTAAAGCATTGAGGATCTTGTTTACGTATTTAACTTGAGTAAAATGTCTACCTCTTGTACTAGAGTTTAATAACATTGATTCTGTACCTTGAGAACTCTCTGTTGAGTAAAATTGTCACCAACAAGCTTGAAGGACATTCTACTTATTTATTTACTATTCTCGAGGATTACTGGCGCTTAAATTCGATGTCAATCTAGCGGCCGATGGCATCCAAGCTTTGACCGGATCGTTTCCTTGTCTACACGGTGAAATCAATGGACAAAGCGTACAGTGCATCTTACCGATGTACTGTATTTCGTACTGTAACTCACATTTTCATTGGTAGCGTCCATCCGTCTGAGAATCCGAGAGTCAATTTCAGACAAACAGCTTAGTGTACTGTACTGTACTATACAGTATAGTGGTTAGGCTTAGGGTGAAGGTGACATACTGTACTGTACTGTATAGTGTATACACTGAGATTCTCCTCAGTATTTTAATGAGATAAAGAAAATTCGAGGTTTACAGAGCGGAATATGATATAATTGAACTTCTACTACACAACAGCCGACTGTTCAAAATGCTCAAAAAGAACATGCTAGTCAAAAACCACTATAAACTTTCAAATACATCAATCACTAGATGGATAGCAGCCATATAGTGGTCTCACCATCCATGAGACCACTGCAGTGCAGTGTACTGTACAGTGCACAGTGTTCAGTACAATATTTTGTACTGTACTTTACTGTACTGTACACTGTACAACAGAACTCATTCGTACTGAGCTTGCGCAAACTAACCTCCAGCCAATTCTATGTAAACTGCATGGCATGCGGCAATTCCTCCTTTTTACCCTGGCTGGTAGTGCATCCATCTTGGTAGGGTCTGTGATTAATTGGCTCATCCACACTTCCATCCATAGCAATCCATCACATCAAAATGCCTCCAAAACTCGATCCTAACGAAGTTAAGATAGGTTAGTCATGATACAATCTTAATCTTATCTTTTTGAAGCAAAACCCTCGATAGATTGGACTTGATTCACTCTTTCATCGCCATCGGTTATGGCTGATGGTAGCGTACCCCTACATGATCGACGACATTGATATGCAGTACTTGAATTGGATCATGATCTAATCTCGATAATGACATGAAAGATAGATTGCTAATTGTCTTGCTCCACGATTGTAGGATAATGTTCATGATATATTTTATGAATAAGTTGTTAATAACCCTTGCGATGATTATTTCTATCATTAGTTCACATTCGCGTTACCGGTGGTGAAGTTGGTGCTACCTCCTCTTTGGCACCTAAATTAGGTCCACTTGGATTGGTAGGTTCTTTGATATCCGTAGGAAAAGATTAAAATTGACAATAGTGCTACTTATATTGTCGTCAACATGCTTGTTAGAATGGGATAGAATGCTATCAAAGTCAAATAAATATACAATTCAATATGGATAACCAAACAGAAACAAAGTAGTCCATGACCTAGCTACTACATTCTCCATCAATGCAATGTAGTTCTTGATTGATATCTACAATTGAGCGTTGCTACTTCTAACATTGAATTTTTCTTACCCATGATAGTCGCCCAAAAAAGTTGGTGACGATATTGCCAAATCTACCCAGGATTGGAAAGGTTTGCGTATCACTGTTCGATTAACTATCCAGAACAGACAAGCCAAAATTGATGTAGTTCCTAGTGCTTCATCACTAGTAATTAAAGCTCTGAAAGAACCACCAAGAGACAGAAAGAAGCAAAAAAATAGTTAGTATTTACTCAACATAAATAGGCACCTTTCTATGCTCTAGATAGAAACACAATCTCTCGCATGTAATACCAGTATTCAACTTACAAAATGATAAGCTAAAATCATTAACATGATGCTTTTATTCGCAGTCCTACATACTGGCAACGTACCGTTAGATCAGATAATCGATATCGCTCGTACTATGAGACCAAGATCCATGGCACGAAAACTAGAAGGTACCGTTAAGGAAATCCTTGGGACTGCTCAGTCTCTTGGTTGTACAGTTGAGCAACAACATCCTCATGATGTCATTGACGGAATTAACGATGGTTCTATAGCCATTCCTGAAGTAAGTATTGCTCTGAGTTGATTTCCTCAACTTGTATGACTACCTCCACTTTCATATATAAATGAAATTCTGTTACTTGACTACTGGTATACAGCAATTGTCGTATTAATTCGCTTTTTTATTACCTTTATCAGGAATAAACACTACGATCGAAGAATTTTAGCTTGTGTCTAATAGCTAATGTGATTATACACTATTCGGATTCCGAAATAAATGTTGTACGGCTCTTTCAATAAATCTGTTTCAATATATAGACATTGATCTAGCAGTTTATGATTGCACCCTACAAAAGATTCATCAGTAATATGGGTATGATAGGAAATGTCACTCCGTCAGACTACGCACATAGCAACAAGAATTAGAAATGATCCCATGTAACAATTAATTATCGATGATCCATGAATCAAAATTGCTATATTTCGCTCTAAACGCCATATTCATTAATCTTGCCTTGACGCAATTGGAATAATTTTAACATATCCTGCCCTATGCATGCTACAAGTTAATGTTCCAAATTATAGCTCAAAAGTAGCTTAATTTCGTCAATTCTTGTACCATTATGGACATGTCCATGCCCATCAATGCAGTCATTTATCTACTAGGTATTTATATATGCGTATCTACTTATTAGTAACGTTATTTTATCCGTATCGTATGCCAAAAGTCAATTACGATAATGAATCCGTATGTCAATTAAAGCCAGGAATCAGCGATCAGAATAGTTTGCACACAATAATACCCATGATAATATTGCAAATGCGTACAGTATATATTAATTTACGAACTGGATATTGTAACTTACAGTTCGTAGATTACATTGGTAAATAAATTATTATCAAGTAGAGTAATGTAGTAGTTTTTGCAAGTATTCCAAGTTACACAAGATATTATATATCGTTGATTTCTTAATCCTAGCTCTAGAGATTTTTGAATACTAATCTATATCAAAGTACAATCATCTAACAGTTCAATTTTTTATTTTATTTCTTGCTTATGTTGTATTTGTTTAATTAATTACTGTGAACGATTAAGAAATTCTAAATCAACAGTGGATTAATTGGTAGTTTGCATCTCAGATACTCAAAATTTTATTATATTCATAAAGACTAGCCTACAACTGTATCCTAGAATCAAAATAAGAGAGAATACAATAGGATTGTTTTAATTGGACATACTGTGTACTATCTGAACGTCCTCATATGCAAAAATATTCATAGCAAATACATAGATGAATCTAAAAATTTGGTTATGGTTAATGAATTTGCGTAACATTATTAAAGCTCTCAAAACGAACTTTTTAGGTATAAGTATATGCCAATTATGACAACGTCCCAGTAAAGTTTGTCAACTATGGTAACAACCAGAATCCAGTTAGTAATAAATGACATGGATTGCTTCATTTGTCGCACTCAGCTTTTAGATAAACAGGAAAATCTAAGACTTTTCCCCCAACAAGTTCGCTCAAATTCTGTTCAAATTACAAAGAAAGACAATTATTGAATGTCATCTGATGAATATGGCCAATAATGTACACAAGTTGATAATGTTGTTATTTAAGAGAAGGTAATACAATAGTAACTAATGACTCCATCTACTACTTTTATTAGCAACTCATCTTACTTCTCCAGCAAAAGACAGGTTGGGAGATACTTCACATTCAAAGTCTACTACATCTTTCAAGCTATATTTAAAAATATAATTTCAAATGAAACATTATAATGATAGAACTTACAGAAACGATAGCGTACGCATAGTTACTACAATGCCTAATCATCTACGATACACTTACAAAGAGGAATTCAAGTTTAATTATATTAGAGCTCTAATATTGTCAATTTCGAATTTAACGAGCAAGAGTCAAAATACTGTACCTAGAAGTATCCGAAATTTCTTTTCCATCCTTTGTAACAAATTTACCCCCAGCCTCAAGAATATAACGTCCGTGTAATTTGCCAAGAGCAGCCTTAGCAGTTTCTGGACAATCTCTTCCTGTTCCACATTTATTTTTCAATGGAGAAAATTCATCCTCTCGTTTGACTTCCATTACCGCAAAATTTCTATAAGATTAATGCAAATGATATATCGTATTCAAATGGTTAGCCCTATACTGTATATCGATTATAAATTGTAAGTATAACTTTCAAAACGTTATAGCTCCATTTTTATTTCCATAATAAATACTAACTTAGAAAATAAAAAGACGTCAAAAACAAATTTCTCCATCTTAATCCCATTCGGGGTCTCAGGTTTAACTCTATACCATGGAAGTATAATTATAATACGTGTATCAATGAAAGGAAAGTTTATCCTATTTAATATATTCCCATGGTATTATTAAATCCATTATATCCTAGTATAACATAATGAATTCATACGTTTGGCCTGATTCATTGACATAAGGAATTTTCTTTCTTGCCATATGATGTGGTAGTTCATTTTCTCTAGCGCTATAAATAAATTTAGTGATCGATAAATAGTGTGTATTATCAAGAGGATGGACAATATAATTACATTCTTGTTTGGGGGGGGGGAATTATCAATGCGTTTTGTAAATGCTCATACTAACCTAACAGTTTGAGATAAGAAATCGTAACTAAAATAATGATTACAAATATTGGCTGCATTAAACATCAATTCGCCATTCTTGTTTCGTTTTTCTGTCATTTCCTTTGAAATTTCACTGTATTCAATAACCTATATCTCAAATGAATTCTTAACGGTTAAGAAATTATAACCTTACCCCTAACAACAGTCTAGAACACTCAACTTTTTAGGTATTTAGTGTACCTGATACGTGCCGTCACATAAACATACCAAACCAACAGATTCACTGGCATCCACTTTCCTTACAACCTATGATATGATAAAAATGGAACATTTGCATGCGGTAGGATGTAAAATAAAAACATTTATGATGTCAGTTTCAGTCACGCGTACCTTGGCTCCACAATCAGCATTCTTACTAGCACAGTAGCCAGTAAAGACAGGATCCACCATTTTAATTAAAATATTATCCACGCAATAGGCTTGAATATGAGCAATTCCTCGATCCTGCATATCCTTTAAAATACCACAATTCGATAGTGCACTGTAAAGGCCTCCATTTCCATTAGGAGCGCGAGCAATCTTATCCGGAGCAGCCAAAATAATTTTGCCGTCAAAATCGAAACATGGTAAAGTACTTTGTTCAAAGAACATGATATCTTTCTCGTTTAAGCCGAAGAATTTGTGCTTTTCAAAGTAATTTCTAGTTTGTTGCTTAGTATGCTGACTAGTCATGATATACCTTGAAGAAATACGATCATGAGCATTAATATCGATAGCGTTGATATTTAAAGGACAGTTACGATAATTCATCACTATTGATACTGATCTACATACTATTTATGCTTAAAAATGCATACAACCAGTAGAATCGATAACGGTAGAATTGAATGCTTCAAGAGCAAATATTGTCTATTTTATAAAAACTCGGATGTAAGCTTTTTATCCATTTCAAGGAATTCATTAAAAGCCGACATTGAGTGCCTTCTTGACATCATAAAGTCATCGTAAGGCAAAAGATTCGTTAATCATGATCATCGAGACGATATGAACATAAAGTTATCCCAAGATCATTACTCCATCCAATTATGATGGTATGATAACATAGAGTAAACGTATCATCCATAAATTGACGATCCATTTTTCTGTACAACAACTGAATGAAACTTCCTATTTGAAATTTTAACATAAAGTATAAGGAAATTAAACTAATTGCTACAACAAAGTATGAAGTGAGCTCAATGAATAGGTTAGAAACTCCATTGTGATCGTCTGCATAGTATACACTAAAGTAAAATGAAGAATGCTCTAATTCAGTTGATTGTGTAAACAATACAAAATGTTCACCTTGGTTTCGCCAATTAACTTATTAAGATGTACAGTAGAGTAAGCTTTTGACAAACATAGAGAAACTAATCATACTATTATAGAGGCTTAGAAAGATACTAAAGTAATTCATGTTCATAAAACATACTAGCTACTACGCAATCCATTTCATTTCATTGGCCACATTATTTATCAATGGAGTTCGCTACTTCTGTACATAATTTTAAGAGATTGTGACTGTATGATCGAAATTAGCCGAATTACTGTAATGTGATAAGTTTTTATTACTTGCGATAGCAACTGGATATCAATCCGCACAAAATAAAGAAGAAATTTCCTACGCTAATGGACACTGAATGAGAATCATTTCCGCTAACAATGTCAAAATTGCGATATTAATTCTCGATACGTGTACGAGTATATATATATTATTGCTGGTGTTGAAGTATACATCAGGGTAAATCATAGGAAAGATTGGTGATGTGTGTGTGTAAGGGATAGCCTTGTTGTCTACGCACGCGAGTCAATTATTCATTGGAAAAAATGTCTAAAAATGGTGAGTCCAATAAAAGTTAGAAATGTACAAGACTGCACCAGCTGTTGCATCCCATGTTAAGAAATCGCTACGAAATTATGCTGTCTAGAATCAATGATTGATGGCAATTATCACACTTTGTAACTGGCACTCGATGACGATGACGACAGCTTTGAGACTATCCATAATGCAGTGGAGATTCAATAATTGGATGATAAAGTAGATGTCAATCCAATCTAACTCTATCGCATGACATAAGGTAGACAGTTTGAATTTGGCTACTTGAATTTTGCAACTATTCTATCGTCATATTGTACTACTAATTGAGCTGTTTATGTTACGTATTCATTCTTTAAAGCATGTACATCACTTTATGTCCATTTGTGTACTTTATCTACTGTATTTAGAAATTGACCAACACATGTGTCGATTTAATTTTCGGTCTACCAAATTGAACAAAGTGAGTAGAGATAGAAATTGAATGCATTATAGCTCTACAAGAAGTATGTTTTAAAAGCTAACAACTCCAAAGTAATATGAAGTAGGATGAGAAGTGATAAAGTTATTGACCGAGCGAAGTTGATCGATATTGTATTAGCTGATTTATCCATCTACTAGCAACTGGTAAAGAGTTACAGTAAAAAGAGTTTTACCTCACCGTCCCTGGGGATTTTATATAGTAGTCGAACTGTCCGAGAAAATTCTCTTGGAAGCCCTTGTACTAGCTGAACCCGCACAATTTAATATTATTATTTACAGAAAACACTTTTCTTCGGCTAAAATTATATCAGTAATTAATAAATTATTGAAAATAATATGAAGAAAGAGTATGTACAGTTGAAGATAAAAGAATAAATTTAATGTAGTTTGGAGTAAAATGAGAAAGAAACATTATCTGCCATCCAAAGCAAATACTTGCAAATACAGTATGATAAGCCTCGACATCTCTATCACTGCCAAGTAGCGATAACTGAAATGAAGAAGGTGTTTATATAAGCCAAGCAAATAATCACAGCAATACTGTACATATCATGAGGAGACTTGATTTTGGACAATTTGAAAATACTGTATAAAATTAATTAATCCAATTGTAATATTGAGAAAATGTCATGGACTACTAGAAGAGAATTTGGGACTAGTAGCCCATGACTCCGATTACATTGAGGGTTTGTAAACGTTCCTCTAAAAGAGTGCTGGATTTGATCTGACCATGTAGACTGTCTCATTACCAACGCAATATCTATCTTGCAAGATAGATACTGTTACTGATAATAATAGTCTATCGTGCAGATTTGAATTCTGATTGTGCCAAAAAAGATGCCATGTCTAGCCATTCATTCGATATAGAACTGTCGAACATTGGTCATCCTTTCTTGATAACATCGACCTACAGTATTGCATCAAGGTTATCCTACAATAACCTCCTATGTAGATACTGTTTGATAGTCCATTAAGAATAGATCATACATGTTAAGCGTAAGTCAATCGTCTGCAATCTTTAAATTCATTGAAAGAAAAATAGAAAAATTATTACTATCGTCCGCATAACAAGAAATGATGTGAGCTGAAGGTAGAGATGGTTTTCTATCGGTAAGAGGATGATGAAATTAATGTTATTATTCAAGTCAAGCAATCGCTTTACGCTTCATGCCATTCTTCAATGGGTTATTTAATAATATCCAAATAGTTGGTGATTCCAAGTCAATGGAGAGAGGAATAAGATAGGGTAAAATGGTTCCCCCCCCCCAAAAAAAAATGAACCAACTTACCACGGTATAGTGCCTTTTTTGCCTGTTCGCTCTTGGGCTAATTGTTGCAATCGAAACATTCTCTCGCCTTGAATCTGATATAAAGATTTGCCGGAAGGTAAGCCAACACAGTACATCCCTTTAGGGTAATCAACACCTAGTCGTGTACCTTGACCACCAGCTAATAAAATGACAGCCACTTTATTATCTGCGATTAGATTTAACCCTAATGTTTGCCAATCTTGGCGATGGCTATCGACATTAGGCAATGTACAATAAACATCTTCTGGGAGTGGCAAGATATGATCATCCTTCTTTTGCGAATGGCTTTGACCGGTTTGCATCACCTTTTCAAATGATTGCGTTACATATTGCAAATCCAAGCTATCGATATCATCAGCTAGTAATTGGCGTTGAGTTTGATCTAACTCATCCCAATATTGTAGTAAATTCTCCTGATGATAGGCTTTCAATTTATGATATAAGCGAGTCTTTAATTCGTCGGTCATGGCTGCTGCTTGAGTGATGGAAGGGAAATGATTGGCGTCGGTTTGTCCAGCCCAAGGGTGTTGCTAGGCGTATCGCTTAGGCATCACTACGACCACAGGCGATGATATCAGTCATCGATTGGATACTGTCTATAAACTGTCCCGGTTGGACTGTTTCACCAACTAGCCTATCACGCTTTCACTGTCTTGCGTCAGTATACAGTAGGGTCGTCTAGAGCAGTCTTCATCGGGCCTAGCCATCAACACTCCAACTCATGCTCACCTCGGCTACTGCCTTGTGGACTGTTATATATATGGCTGTCTTACATAATGTTCTTCTATGCAGAGGAAAAGAAGAAAGTGGCAAAATACGAATGGATGCCTAGTCTGTAGTCATAATCCCACGGCATTCTACCTCTAGGAGAAAAGGTTTGATCATAGGGGTGGCTAGGTGGTCATCTCACTCGATATGATATATTACTAGCAAAAGTAGTCAGATTGCCCATTTCCAGTATGGCAAAGGGCAGTTTGATGTCCCTCTTTCCTTTTTTGAGTAGTCGACTGCCTAGTGGACTGTATAATGTATATGGCTGTCTTACATAATGTTCTTCTATGCAGAGAGGAAAAGAAGAAAGTGGCAAAATACGAATGGATGCCTAGTCTGTAGTCATAATCCCACGGCATTCTACCTCTAGGAGAAAAGGTTTTGATCATAGGGGTGGCTAGGTGGTCATCTCACTCGATATGATATATTACTAGCAAAAGTAGTCAGATTGCCCATTTCCAGTATGGCAAAGGGCAGTTTGATGTCCCTCTTTCCTTTTTTGAGTAGTCGACTGCCTAGTGGACTGTATATTGTATATGGCTGTCTTACAAAAAGCGGCAAAACACGAATGGATACCTAGTCTGTAGTCATAATCCCACGGCATTCTACCTCTAGGAGAAAAGGTTTGATCCTGAAGGCTAGTCTTGATCTACACGCCCCATAGGGGTTGGCTAAGTGGTCATCTCACTCGATATGATATATTACTAGCAAAAGTAGTCAGATTGCCCATTTCCAGTATGGCAAAGGACAGTTTGATGTCCCTCTTTCCTTCTTTGAGTAGTCGACTGTATACTGTATATGGCTGTCTTACACACAATGCTCTTCTATGCAGAGGAAAGAAGAAAGTGGCAAAACACGAATAAACACGTAGTCATAATCCCACAGCATTTATCCTATACTGTTGGAGAAAACATCAGAGTGGCCAGGTGGTCATCTCACTCGATATGATATTACTAGTAAAAAGTACTCAGATTGCCCATTTCCAGTATAGCGAAGGACAGTTTGATGTCCCTCTTTCCTTGTTTAAGTAGTCGTTGTGCAAAGTGTACTTGATTAAGAGTGTCCTGTTGTTGTAGATGCCATGGCCGTGGATACTCCATCATTCTCGAATTCATTCATTTCCCCTTCCTAGTCCACTCTAGTGTACAGGATACAATTGTACGCTCCAGTAAGATGGACGACTGGAGGAATCTGGCAGTTATTGGCTGCAGGAAAAGCGTACATTCACTATTATAATATACAGTAAAGTATGTAAGTTCTACATTACTACACTACTGTCTATGAACAGATGCAGACATGAATCTCTATTGTAGTTTGCTGCGATAATCCTATAATGTCCACTAAGTTAACGCTAACCATCATGGATGACTAGAAGAAGACCTTACTGTCGACGGATCACTCCTTCGGACGGATAGACATTTCCCACCTCATCTCCTTCAAATATTGTATCAAACGCTTGGTTAGGCCAGTACTATTAATAGAAAGACAGTCAATTTTTGAATTTTGACTGATAGTTTGGTTATCAAGGAATATTCCATTGAATCTTATTATCTGTTATAAAATGCTGCTTGAAAACAGATCATAGACGCAATTTCAATGAGTACCAGTGATTTAGAAAACAAGCATGGAAGATCCATACCGCTGTAAGTGGTCATTTTGGGATCTTGACGGCCTGCTTGAGTAAGAACGGTCCGTCTGTCTAGTCCAGGGCGACCTACAGCAGGTCTTCTTCTAGTAGTCCATGGTGGAGTTAATAGGGTGGAATCTGGCAGTGGCTGCAGGATACCGACAGTAAAAACTCAAACTATGCACAGAATACTATAGCCTATAGTATTATCAGAAACTGCTTCATCACTCCCAATTCACCAAAAGTAGGTAGTTGCATGGATTACTAGAAGAACTTAAAAAAACATGGAGTAAGTCCTGGTAGTTGGTTAATTTTGTCTAGTGGGGTGGTTGAGGAGTCCATACTGTACAGTACTAGAGTATTGTCAATACAGTATAGTACCACGAACGACTGTCGAAGAGAAGCTTACCACCCCCACTGCTACAGTCAATCAACTGTCCCGTACCGTACCGGACCGGACCATACCGGACCCACTTTCCAAGCACTCGCGTACTCATCAATTATGTCATCCGTACAGTACGGCGCGTGTGCACGTATGCGCAGAAGAAAAAATCTCGACCCACTTCCTTCATCATAAGCAATTGCACCGCCAGCCAGCGAAGATCACTGCTAGTGGAAATGGTGAGAAATTACAACTACAATTCATTTGCAACTAGGATTACTTCATTTAAAAGTCAATTCCATGCACAGAATACCTTAGTTGACCTCTGTTTCATGAGAAATATGCCTAGAGATATCCTATTCGGCTAGTATAAGAAAATGAAGTGTAGGAAAATTGGCACTTCCAGTCGTAGGAAGTAGTCACCCACTCAGTTGCTGTAGGACTGCTGTGTACAGATGATGTTGGTCATCATCGTGCAGAAAATTACTTATTTTCACTCTTGATCAATCTTTCCTTGCCACATAGCCAAATAGACAGTATGTGTATCGAAATAGGATAGACGAACAGACATGATTGGCTTTTAGTATCCACTTGTACCGTAGGAGGTACCTCATTGTCCAAAGATAAATGTAATACGGCGATGCCTTAACTAAAATGACGGTAACCTTCATTACAGCAAAAGACAGATCGATTGATTTCAAGGGAAGCAATCTATTTTTCATGGCCTACCAAAATCCTAAAGTTATCCTCACTTTAAACTTGCCTTAAAGTCATAGGACACAACAATACCCAATGCATGCATCAATGAAATCACCTGATACTGAAGAAATACTTTACTGTGATGTAACTTAATACTTTGTACAATATTGGTTTTTTAGATTTCATTGCTTTGATCCAATTCATTACTAGTATGCAGTGGTTGGTTGCTATCGTCTTGTGTCGACTAACTAACTATACAGACGAAACAACTCTTACCTTGACAAATGTTAATTCTTTTTAACAACTTGATTATGCAACACAAAATAACTATTTTATTACCTCAATAATCTCCTCATCCATTGAATATAAATCCATAGGTACTGTACTCGTAAAGGTATAAACTTTCATATCCGGCCAACTGCGATAGCTTTTAACTACTACTAGGATATCAATTCTACAGTACTTACTGCATATTTACACCATTAGAAATCTATTTGAACAAATGATAGCTATAGTAATGAATTCAAATCAAATTGAACTCCGAAATGGATGATATTACACCAATTAGTTATGGAATTGTACTCACGTTAAATGAGTAAATTGTATGCAACGGTATAATTGATGATTGAAGAGTAATACATATCTTCCTTATATCATAAATTTATGTCATTGTCAACAGCCATTAAATAAGAAAGTGTAAACCATCTACCGCTTTATTTCCGTACTAATGTCTAATCAATTAAATCGGAAATATACCGTCATAAGTTACTTACAGCTTTGTCACATTTTTATACTGCTATCGATCCCCCCCCCCCCGCATGAGTTCATACTACGAACGAAAATGTCGTATACCTCAAACTACAGTATTCAGTATCTTTAATCGTAAAATTGTCAAGTCATGTTGCATAATATGAATTAAAAGTACAGATATACGTTACTCCTCAAACCGAGGATATATCACCACTTCACTCATACAAACCCAATGTCTCAATTACGCTATAGAGCTTCTTCAGATTTGGACAGTCAGCTGACTTAGAAATCGAACTTGACAACGCAGATGATAGGCAGCCAACTGAAATAAAAACCGAAGAAGGCAAGCTTGAGAAATTAGCTCTCTTTTATGATGGTGAAAATATTAAGGGCAAGGTGAGGCATAGTATATTCAATATTCGAAATGATTTAATCTACTATGTGTATTCAAGGTATTAATTGTACAACTTCACCTAACAATACATCATCAAATTTACATTAGCTAAAAATTCAATTAAAGAATCCTGGAAAAAAGCTAGAACACCAGGGTATTAAAATTGAATTTGTTGGTCAAATTGGTAAGTCGAACTGGAGATAAGTTCATTTGGTTATGTTTTCATCATAGAGCAGTAAATACTGACTAAGTTCGAAAACTTCCAAGCATAAAAGCAATCACTTCAAACTCTTTCGTAATGTCTATTAATAGAGCTTTATTACGTGGTTATACTTTATATACAGTTAATAAATAGATAATCCCAAAATTTAGCTCAAGCCCTTAATGTCGAAAAGCAGTATCCGTGTATACATTTTGTTATTATTTTAATATATGTATTGAGGGCCTAGATATACCTTGTTAACTTTTAATCAATCTATTAATATTTTATGAAAACAATGAAATAATTAAACTCTATTGGTCTATTTATATAGAACTGTATTATGATCGTGGCAATCACCATGAATTCATCTCACTGGTAAAAGAATTAGCTCATCCCGGCGAATTAACTCAAAATGCTGCCATCGATTTCGAATTTGTTAATGTTGAAAAACCTTTTGAGACCTATAGTGGCAACAATGTTAGGCTTAGGTTAGTCAAGCCTAAAAAACGTATGACTAAATTACATCACTCTAAAACCTTGTAAATATACCAGCATAGTTCTTGACATAAATTATACTCAACGCTAAAATGTAGGTATTTCCTGCGTGCATCCATCTGTCGTCGTATTTCTGATATCGTAAAAGAGCTGGATATTGGCGTCCATACCCTTTCCCAATATCCTGATATTAATAACAGGTAATAGCAGAGATGGCTTGCTAAATTTAATTTAATTTAATATTTTATGCTACTTTTAACTAAATTTTCAATATTGCAGTATCAAAATGGAAGTCGGAATTGAAGATTGTCTGCATATAGAATTTGAATATAATAAATCTAAGTAATATCTTATTGCAAAACTTACGAAATACTCCTAATATTAATTAATTAATTAATATCGGTAAATAATTTCGATAAGAGTAATATTTCATGGTTCGATTTATATGGCATTTCTTAGATACTCCTTGAATGACGTAATCGTTGGTAAAATATATTTTTTACTGGTCCGAATCAAGATTAAGTACATGGAATTGGCCATTATCAAGCGAGAACAGACAGGAACAGGTGCAAATGTCTACCATGAGAACGAAACCGTTGCAAAGTTTGAGATTATGGATGGCGCACCAGTTAGAGGTCTGCATTTTTTAAAGTATTTAACAATTAGAATTACTGGTGAAATAAAAGATCTTCACTCTTCTGTAGGGGAATCCATTCCAATCCGTTTGTTCCTAGCTAACTACGATTTAACGCCTACTTTAAAAGACGTAAACAAAAAATTCTCTGTCCGCTATTTTCTCAATCTTGTTCTAATCGATGAAGAAGATAGGAGATATTTTAAGCAACAGGTAAATTAATTAATTTTATTATAGTATCTCAACAAGATGTAGTGTATTTTATGCGCAGATTGATGACTACCAAGGCGGATGGTATTTACGTTACGATACCAAATAATAACTTCGTATAAGCTCCTTTCAGTAATCCAGTTACTGGTGCGATGTAGACATGTACTTATTAAAGTTATACTTGTTTTGTTGATCTAATCGAATAGGAAATTATCTTATGGCGAAAAGCTAAAGGAGCGAAAGATATTTCAGCATCTTTGAAGAAAGTTTAGGTTACACCTTAGTCTCTATTGTAAAATCTTAATAGTTTTTAATTGTCTACAGTACTGTACAACTGCATCGTTCATTCTTGATTAGCTAGTTGTAAATTTTCATGGAATTGTGAAATATTGCTATAAATCAATAACGGCAACTTTCGCCATCATAACGATTACTACTTCTATTATACTGCATCATTAAGTAGAGATAAAAATATAGAGTTTATGCAATTATTTCAAAGATGTGGCTTATCCTTCAATTTTCTTGGCATAATTTAACTATTTTAGTTATGTTGCAATTTTCATATCGTATAAGATCGGATCTATAGTCAAGACAAAGTATACATACTATCATTGCCTTGCTTGAAAAAGCTCGAGTCTGTCACAATGATTGGATAAAGTAACAGTCTAACTACGGTCCGATTGTGTGTGCATAATTATTAAACCGTTTGCAAGTCACGAAACACTAAAAGGTCTACGAATTGTAATCGATCTCCTTATCATAATGATACTTTTATCAAAATAATTTAGACTATAAGTAACTGCACTAAATGACACAAACACACATCTAAGAACTTTCAATTCCTTAGCTTCTTTGGTAATCAGGGCATTGCACGCATGATCATCTTTAGTTCAATAAACCTTTATTGTTGAACAGTCATTAACCAAAAGTACAATATTATAATATGTCGAAGGTAATAAAAGGTCAAAGGTGTAGTATCTGTTCTATCCCTTTGCGTGACATCCCTTACGAGATTGAAACGCTACGACCTATCACATGAGCCTTATGTCAGCAATCGCCTCGATAAAAAATATTACACGTACTTCCTTATCAGTGGAACCAGTGACTATGGTATCGCATATTCTAATCTTTACGAGCTCCGCTCTAATAGGTTACATTAAATTTTTAAACTTAGGTGCAAATGCCATTCTTCATTCACTGCTTCTTCACCAAAACACTCATTCTTAGCCAAATCCAATGCTAAACGTTTCGTACTATATAAAATGTTAATTTCCTAATGACTCAGCTTTGTGCAATGCTAAGTCTCTAATAATCAAATTATAATATGTAAACAAGGGCGCATAATAGGATCAAAAATTCGTAATTACTGGACAGTAAATCAATCACCGATGCAAAGTGCAATGCAAGGGACGATTCTTAAAAGTAGAACAGAAAAGGCTTTCAGCATTACCAATACTAAATACGATCATTTTTACCGCATAATGGTGGACGGTAATAACCACCATGAGCTTATTTTTTGGCAAATGCGATATTCATTTGATGAGTTGGTGTAATTTTAAAGCCATTCAATGAATTACGAGCTGTAGCTGCTTGAATCTCCGATTCAAATTCGACAAATGCAATATCATGTCTTCCTGGAACCAAACGGACTTCTTTATATCCAGGAAATCTGTCAATGAACACACCATGATCGAATTAATATACAGCTCAAAATCATACACACTCACAAAAGTAATACTGATCAAGACTTTTTCAAATTTTATGGACAAAAGGACATACTGATTGAATAACATCGAAAGCATTAATTCCGTAGTCTCTTCAGGGAGATTAGTTAAGAATAAGATCTTATTAGGAAGTTCCTCTTGGCTACCGGCAGCATGTGGCATTCCTAGAATAAAAAATTGAATTTTTAAATCAATAAATTAATAACAAATGCCACCAATTAGGTACGTAAATATCGAAGTTGTATTGACAGTCATACCGAAAGAAGCTCTACCAGTCGCAGCAGGAGCAGGTTCGCCAGCAGCAGGAGCTTGTTTCTTGGCAGGTTTCGGTTTCGGAGCTGAGCAGATTTATACCATACGCATATTTAGAAAATAAGATTGATACCATGCAAGTAAATACTAAGGTACTAATATAACGCTATATTGTATTCTTGTATTAACCTTCGTCGGGCTTTCTCTTCTCTCTAACCTTCTTCTCCCTAGGTACATATGAGCCATCTTTCTTAGCTACCGCATCTGATTTCGATTTACAATAAGTAATTCTCTAAAATTCATTGTTAAGTAAGGAAGAATAAATTTGTAAGTTATATATTTTCGAGTGCTATATACACCAAATTCTATTTGCTTAATTTGTAATATTTCACAAATGTTTTATTAATTTCTTTTAAACATTAACCAAGATCGCAAACGTTTTACTCTTATGTAACACTACCGATTAGTATTGATATCAAAAATTTATAGATCTTGCCGAAGCTACTTTCTAAATATATGATTGTCAATTCATATCAATAGCATATTAATTCACTTTAGCACGTAATAGCTACTAGGCACATACGGAAAGTACGTATAACGATATATCGACTGGTAAGTCGTGCAAATAAAGGCCTAGGGTAGTAAAATTTGTATGAGTCTACAATGACTTCTTTATTACCATAGGCTTCTCATAAAAAGGAAATCCTTGCATCGCTCGTAGTGCGTTAGTAGCACTACTAATATCCTCAAAAACTACAAACGCTTGTCCTCTCATCTTTAAAGTTTTCATGGCAATGATATCCAATATCGCGCCAAATTGAGAAAATATCGCGTATAAGGATTTCTTTAATTCTAATCCAAAGGTAATAAATTAAATTATATATAATCATTAGATAGATCCTTGGGAAATGCAAAGTTGATATACCGTAATAAAAACTTTTGTAACGTGTATATTATCCTATGTATTGCGAGTAAATTCGTGCTTATTATTATGTCTGTATCTTGGTTACTCAAGTTTTCATACCCATCGAAACATATACGTATTTTGCTTTCTCTACGGTATTTCGTTAATTTATCATTATAACTGTAAAGACGTTAGAGTATATGGGCTATGGTAGCGCTTGCATAATTACTACGATATGGGTGATCCTAATAACTAATTATATCAGCAAACGTGCAAATACTATCTAAAGATACGAAAGTCCATCATAAATTTACTTTAATACTACATGAATTTTGCAATAGCGATAGGATTTTATTGGCTGGCTAAAAGATTGCCATTTATCTGCTGTCTTGCTGTTGAACTAACCTTCTTTCTTGACCTTCTCATTTAAATTATTAACGTATAAAGTTTGATTTGGAGGGATATCGATTGACATCTTGCCTTAGGAATATCCAATGTTACGATTTCTATAGAAAGGAAACAATAATATTGTTATTGGTAAGACGATCAAGAAATCAAGTTGTAGCTCGGAGTTTATTGAGTTGGTATTGCAGTCACTAAACGTTCCATCGTTACTTCTACGATTGCAACATCGTAATTGCAGTCAAACGAAGCATTGCTAGCCAAATTCCTTTGGAGATTGAACTGAATTACAGTACTTTAGTATAATTATCATTCTCAGTCAACCTCTTTGAATTGCATTCTACGGTCATACCGTACAGTAGTGACTGCACGCGTATAGTAGTTTATACAGTTGCAACGGGATACTTCAACAAAGCTACGGCATAATCAATGGAATAGTGGACGCGAACAAAGTGCATTTTAGTCATTTTTTTGTGTTTTCAAAGCATGAAGATTACCGTTAGCCATTCCAATACTTTACACTCTCATTGCTATTACCTGATAATGGTAAAAGACCTCCATCAGCATTACAATAATATATACTGTATACTTGGAGTAGAGTCTTGTGTAAGTCCATTTACAGTTCATGCGTCCATTAATCCTTTTCTAGTCGCTAACTAAGTACTATTTCCTATCAATCTCAGCTGCACTATACAGTAGTATCCAATCAACTAGCGATAGTGATCTGATACATGTGCATTTTATACGTACAGTATATTAATTAGGTGACCTATTCCTATCGTCTTTACTGAATAACTGTCAGTGCATCATGTCGTTGGCATAGCAAAAGTCGATGAAACTATCAAGACGTGCAGTACCGTACAATGTCCGTTGACATCCTCTATTTGAGTGCAAAAAATACCGATTATCGACTATACATTCTGGTGGATATGTAAAGGCATGACAAAAATAGTCACCCATTAGCATCACCTTTTCATCATTAAGCTATCAGATGGCTTACCGAAGAGATGGCTGCGATAATCGAAGGATTCAGTCGGCAACTATGGCTAATTACTTTGGACCTGTGGGTAGAAATTTGAAAAGGGCTCGCTTACAAGTTTCTTTCTGAAAGTTGGCGTTCAGTATTGAACAGTACAGTACTATATAGTACAGTACTAGATTGACTGTAAATTCTATACTGAGAGCTGTAACTTTACAGTGCTGTACCTGCAGTGGTTGTACAATGTACAGTACAGTACAGTACTGTACTGTACAGTACAAACTCGCTAAGCTCGAGAATTTGTACTGTAAGCAAAAGATTTTGTACAGTGTACAGTACAAACTCGCTCAGCTATAGTACTGTACAGTACTGTACAGTACTAGATTGACTGTAAATTCTATACTGAGAGCTGTAACTTTACAGTGCTGTACCTGCAGTGGTTGTACAATGTACTGTACAGTACAGTACAAACTCGCTAAGCTCGAGAATTTGTACTGTAAGCAAAAGATTTTGTACAGTGTACAGTACAAACTCGCTCAGCTATAGTACAGTACTGTACTGTACTACAGTAGATTGACTGTAAATTCTATACTGAGAGCTGTAAATTTACAGTGCTGTACCTGCAGTGGTTGTACAGTACAAACTCGCTAAGCAGTACAGTACAGTAGAGTACAGTCAGAGATTGACTGTAAATTCTATACTGAGAGCTATAAATTTACAGTGCTGTACCTGCATTGGTTTTACAGTACAATGCAGTGTACAGTACATTGTACTGTACGTTAAATTCGAGAATTTCTAAGCAAAGATTTTGTACAGTGTACAGTGTACAGTGTACAGTCATAATCACTGTAATGCTCTCTGCTTGGTTTTAGCGGGAAATCAAACCGAACAAAAGAGAAGTGTTGCCACTTTGATTGACTGCAGTCAAGGTGGAGAAGAGTCTTGGAGTAGAGGATGAAATAAAGTTGCCAAAGCTCTATGGCCTACATTGAGGAAGCTACACAATTCTGATAGGAAAAGAGTGAATAGTCCTTCCATTGACTGTGATATCGATCAGCTAATTAACATATTAAACTCTGTGCTGTAGTCTCCCTCTTCGATCCAGTACAGAGCTGCTGCAAACACGATGAATGAACAACCTATGCCAATCAACGATGAAGAAACACTTTTCGATGGAAATATTCCAAGTACTGCAAATGGACTCCAAGACGAAAAAGAAATACAAGCTATTGAAAATGGCTTAAAACGTAAAGTAATTCGTCAACCGAGACCTAAATTAGACAGCGATCGCCTGACTTCTGAAAGAGGATTACGAGCCTTACATCAACAATTTAACAAGTTACACTTTAAAAAGAAGAAAGATTATCATAATAATTTAATAACTATACTAAGAATCTACGAACATTGGGCGCATCGTTTATACCCAAAGTTACCCTTCGTTGATGTAGTTCACAAGGTTGAAAATCTTGGTAGTAAGAAGGCTGTCCAGTACGCCCTTTCCCTGATACGCTTAGGTCAAAACGACCATTACTTTCAGCAAGATATTGACGACAATGATAATGGCGATTTCAATAACGATGTACAAGAATATCAACAGGATACGAGCACCCGTAAATTATCCGAAACGAATGACTTAGAATTAACACTTAGCGATGATACCAACAACAAAGAAAATGAATACTCCAATAAAAGCTAAAAATGATATCTACATTGATACCATCCAATTGATATCGTAATAATACAATCTTATTTTGACTGAGCAGAATTGGATTAGTATGCAAATCAATCTTCGCTCTACAATATCCCGCACTCACTTTGTGAATTACAATTGGAACTAATGCTAGATTTATTTTTGTTCATGGAAATTTGTCATTAAAATTAAAGTCACTATCTTCGCCTACATGCTCAGGTAGTCAAGTTGTCAGACGATGTGCACATTATCAACGGCCTGTCGTCTTACAACATTTTGTGTCAAAGCTCAATAGTTCTAACTTAGTTCACATCAATAGTATAATGAGTATTGCAAGATCTTCGAAAGTCACTATTCTACAGTACTTATTCTTGTTTAGGCAGTAGATATGTCTACTATAACTTTACCATATTATACATTTTCTCATATTCGACCTCATATGCAGTACTATATGTTTCAAGCTTACTACCCTTGTAAAAATAATAATATGCAAATTATGCAAGTAAATGCCTCGAATTTGAGCTCAAAATTCTTTTATTGTACGTCTATTAATTATGATTACTAAGATTTCAATAAATTAATTATATACGTAATGATAAAATTTCTATACGTGGCGCTCGCGTACGCAAATAGCATCAAATTTAATCTTAAAGCTAGCCTCTAGATACTGTACATTAAACCCATGCAATATTAGAATATTATTTTCGATCTACTGGAGATTAGACTCAGAGATACAGAAAACCTCTATGATTAGACTATTCTGATACCAATAACCTTTACTTAACTTCCAAGGTAAGCCATTGCCTTTCTGAACTACGGTGTGAAACTAAAAGTTAAAGATTAAAATCTTCTCTAAGGATTTCATGCACCATATCTATTGCAGCTAAACACGAGTATAAATGATACTGTATAAATTCGGCACTATTGTGCAAACGGACTTATTACTAAATACAATGCAATTTAGTGTACATTGATATGATTGGCAGCAATAAGCCTAATGTTGATGAGAAACAGCCATACGAGTCTCTAACGCGAAGTTCACTACAGTAATATTCACACTATCAAGACTAACACTTCCAAGAAGAAATTGCCATCTGTCTGCATCTTGTACGTTGACTTCTATAAAATATCTATCAAGGCAATTGAAGACGTTACTACCATAACAAATAGGTCATACATTATAAGTGAGAACTCTTTAACATTTAATAGCAAATTAACTCGGCAGATTCCATGACATTACAGTATCCTTAAAAGAAAAACAAATTATATTTTTCTGTTCGCCTTAGATAAGTATGCAATCAGTATGAACTCAATAACGCACATAAGTTAACCACACTTCAGAATTCAAGTACAAAGAAAATGTAGGACATGAACACATGACTAAGCAAACTTAAACTGTTTATGACATTCATTATTCAGACATCACTTAATATACCTAAAATCCGAACTTTTATTTTATCGCTAAATTACTTGATAATTACGTTTATTGTAACTTAACGTTTACGGTCAATAATAGCATTAATGTTACTTATGAAGTGAATAACTTCACATCTGCCGTGTCTTTTCCAAAATAAAAATAATTAAACAAGCAATAAAACAAAGTTAGTGCATTAGTAAATCGAAACACCGTTTCCTAGGCACTATGCAGTACTTGAGTTACAATTGACAGATCTAACCTGTAGTACCACATAAAATTATCTATCAAAACATGACCGATAAGACAATCAGTAAGAGCGTTGTTATCTAATTGCCTTACATAACCATAGGAAGAAAGGTCCATTGCAAAATATGACTAACATAAGGAACTGCTACTCGGAATAACCAATAGTTTGCTTCTTTTACAGCGTACACATACAGGAAACATTGTGACAGTTTGTAAATACTTTGCTTACTAAAATCAAACATGATAATTGTAATTGTATATTTCTTCAGCCTATTCAAGCTAATTCATTAACTACGATGTGCTAATATTGTATGTTGCTGAGTATTACTACATGAACAGTATATAAGCCACCAACTGGTTACTGGAATGTTTCGCAATAAAATAAGACAGTAACAAAAAATGTTTATACGGTATTATTGCAATATTATTGAATGTAACAGTACTTATGATTGCAATAATTATAGCAAGAATTGTAATATCTTGCGAAACAACGAATAGTTCACTAAATATTCTTTTTTCTGACTACTTTGTTATGATAAACGGTTACCGATTTGCAATACTCGATATCGCTTAGAAGTGCTAAAGTGGATGAACTAAAAGTATCATAATCGGTAAGATAAAAATACTGTATATCAGATACTGGCTTGATACATGATTGATTTTATAACTTAGGTGGCATTAAAGCAGTGTAACCGAAACTACCAAAATCATTCAGTTACGAGTGTAAAAATGTGTGTAGGAATGTTGATAACTGTAGCACACAATATACACCCATTTAGCTGTTAAATAATAGCGAGTCGTACACGCCTTAAGATTACAATTAAATGAAATTTCTAACATTGTACGTGCACGCTATTGTAGTAACTTTAAAGGCGAAAAATCAATACGTCACGACATCTTCTAAAAAGTAGATTATTCAATAAACAACATAACATAACGTGTTTTAAGTCGATTATTGAAAATTGCCGATAACACGTAATTTAGATTGTAAACTCTAGACAATACCATATTACGTATACCAGTAGCTATAGAAATTGTTATAGAAAAAGCACATTCAACTAACGTAATTACTGTACTGTTTAAGTATTATTTATTGACTATTTTATTCTCGCATAATTTTACAAATCTTAGATTTTACTTTGAGAGCTTCATAGAGCTCGGGATGATGCCTTCCAGACTTTCATGCAATCCAAATCCAAAATTGTCCAGTGAAATATCACTATAACAGTTTATCTTATTCAGTAGCACTTTTTTCTTCATCGTCTTTCACTCCAAGTCTATCGCAGTAATCCGATATAATCTCTTTAAACTTTGATAAGCATGACTGAGGAAGCCTTACAGCATTACGAGTTCTTCCACGGACCTACAAGGACACAATTTTAGGTAAGGTTATAGGAAATCGTTCC
Source organism: Trichoplax adhaerens (assembly GCF_000150275.1). Classification (NCBI taxonomy): domain Eukaryota; kingdom Metazoa; phylum Placozoa; class Uniplacotomia; order Trichoplacea; family Trichoplacidae; genus Trichoplax; species Trichoplax adhaerens. Next base: position 4,150,353 of record NW_002060943.1, on the reverse strand, counting down.
ATCATTTCTATGAAAATATTAAACAAAAAAGTATATCAGTGAATAGATGTACCTCCGTGATCCTTAGAAACGTTCCGCGATTATTCTTTCCAACGTCGAAGTAAATTCTCTTGCTTTCTGCGCGTAACATCTGGCTGTCTAAAGACGTTTGCTCAGTCTCAACATCTTCTACCCCAAATTCATCTAGAAGGTCACTTAAGGCATCTTTCATTTCTGCAATGCCTTGAGCAGGTAGTGCAATCTGATTACGACCCCCATAACGCAAAACTTGACTGATCTATCAAATAGAGGTACAATTTAAAATAGGGTTATTATAATTATTAAGAAAGAAGAGCAGACTACCTAAAGTTGAGATTATAAGCAGAATAACACAAATGGATAACTTACCCTTAAAAATTTTCCACGAGGATTTTCTTTCAAGTCCAAATAATACCATTTCTCTCCCTTACGGATAACCCCACTAAATTAAAGCGTAAAGGAAAGCCATTTTAAGTTGGGTACACAAGAAATTGGAAATAATGTCGCTATCTAGCTATGTTTCAACCTATGAAATAAAATTACCTCTTCAAATTTCCACTTTCACCTTCCTCATTTCGGTTGCCAGGGTCTATCATAATAACATTAAAGCTTTAATAGATAATAAAATACTCATTTTCTTACTATCAGTATCCAACTACATCATCACCTATCTTGAATATTTAACACAACCTGTGACTTCTACCGTTAGCATCAATAAGTGATAGTAAGGCAGCAATATCAATTGTACATTAGCTCACAAAATAGGTAGAAATATAGATCATATCAAATTTACCAAGTGAAGCATAGAAATCAGCAAAATCATCCAACTGATCTCGTATGTCTTTACCCAAAGTCATACCGAAAGTTATTTGACTCCTGCTTCCATTGGAAGCTACCTGTAATATCAATTATAATTCATTATTATGTAACCAATATTATATCATAAATGATAGTCAAATTTCCTCAAGTAGTAACTGATACTGCAGTAAAGTTTATCCCAATTTTTTGCACGTGGATGCTATCATCTGTATCGATGAGTCGATGTAACGTAAGCAACTAACTAATCTGTCCAATGATTAGCAATACTGTATGAAGACTTGTTATTAACTATATCTTGTGACTTGTTATTAACTATATCTTGTGACTGGATACTAACACAGCTAGCATCACATTCTATTCATGAATCATTTAACTTTACTCCACCTAGAAATCTACAGACCTATCGACTCAAAAACATTCCAATTCATTATTTACAGAACTATCGACGTCTTGTACGACCCACCCAATGATTCCTAGAATCTACCAGGATTCTAGGAATCCTTAACTGAGCAAGTTGTCGTCTGACTGAATAAAAGACGAGATCGACCCCTAGCAATACAACTAGTCAGTGAAGTATCGTTGCTTTGTCTGACTTTACCTATTGATTGCAGTTCTTCTAACGGGTTGCCCATTCAGCTGTCCCAGCTCGTTTATGTACTGTCTACTTTCATGGTGTTAAATACTGTCAGTACTGCAGTCATTTTCGCATTACTGTCCTGTATATCCCCATAAGCATAGAGATGAGTAGTTTTTTTCTGTGACCTCTACGTCCACCAGTGTCACCATGTTATGGGTGGATTGATTTTATCAAGGATGCAAGATTTTGTAGAGAAATGGCCAGGGTTCCACACTGATCCATTTCTCACGACTGATTGAGTATTTTTCAAGTCACTGCTGTTCTTTTAACTGTTGACTTAAGCTATCCACTACTCATTGCTTCAGTAATCCATGATTTCAAATTAGCAATCCTGATTGGTGAGGACAGTGTTGTACCCCTAGGGACTGCAGTAGCAAACAAGTCCAAGGTGTTGTATACCTTCTGACTTGGCGTCCAAGTAGGGTGCGTCTCACCTTGCTAATGACCTCCCCGATCAGTGACGCTTTTCGTGACACGAGCAGTGAGCGAGCGCTGACGCCTCCCCATCATTTCCCGGTACCGTACCGTACCGTGCCGTACCGTACTGTGCAGACTTTGAAGGTCTTGCTGGTCTGGCCTGCGCTGGACCCTGTTGCGCACTTGCACTCCACTCACTGTGTACTGTACTGTACTTGTAGTGTAGAGTGCAGTAAGGGGAAAAACTTCTTTTGCTACACGCTTCTATCGTACTCTATCTATAGTATGTACGGTACTTGACGATCCACTTTTCCACGAAGTTTTTTTTTCGGTTTCCTCTTGACGGTAGCGCTGAAGCATTGAATAGACAGGGACGAGGAGTAAAACCTCACGTCCAAAGTAAATAGTACGCCAAAAAATGATGAAATGACTGTGCTAATAACTGGCCCTTCAAATAGTGTACATAGGATCATAGACTACAATTGGTAACGGTGCTAAACTTGGTGTATTAGGCCGATTTCTACCAACTTCAAAGTACTCCTGATATTGAACGCGGCGGCGTTTATTGATTAGGAGACTCAAGACTGCAGTACAGTACTGTACTGTAAACTAACGGTCATACGGTATGAATGGTCAGTGGGTCGCGTCTTGTACACTCTACAGCACAGTACCACGCTACAAAGACAGTCTATGGAAAATGGGGGCAATGGCAAAAGTAGTCAAAGTAGCGCTGAGGTCGTCAAGTTCTCCTGAACTACTGTCACTTTCAAACGCGCCTTGCTCAGCCAATTTTGATGTCTCCAATAGCGTATATTAGACCGCGACAATCCAACGACCCAAATTCCCAATTCAGAACTCATACTAATGAATATAAACTCTTTGGAGATAATACGCCAATCAATTTTATTCTCCAACTTTGTGTCAGTTTACAAACTTGAAGGAGAAATCTTGCAGAAACATACCGTGCAGTGGTGTGAGTAGAGTAGAGTACTGTACTGTACATTAGTTGTGCCAATGTCCGTCTGAAAGTCAAATCAGCATCAAATAGGGCACTGTATACGTTTACTGCAGTCCTGTATCATGGTTGCGTAGACTTTGGTAGTGATGATACTGTACACTACAGTATGATCGATCAAGGAGAAACCTTAGCAGTGTAGGCTCTTCCAAAATCAGACACTATTTTGCACTTGATCCAAAAGCAGAAGTTTATATAGTAACTCTTTCCAGTGTACCTACGATGCTAGCTTACCTCAGCGACTTTAATGAAGCGCCCACCTCTATTCTGTTTGACATCCAGGTAGAAACGTTTAGCTTGGATATGCAACGTTTTGGATGCTAGATCGTCTTTACCTACAAGATGTATAGTAAGATAGCAAAGTACGTACGAACATTTTAGTTGCATAAACCGTAATCGGACATTTAAGCAACAACATATCATATCACCCATTGAACAACTATCACGCAATCATTCAATGTAATATTCAAATAAATGCAACGTACAATATTCAATGTTGTGTGGCAATTATCAATCACGAACTGCTTTACGCATACTATACCACATACAACAAAGTAGTAGAGTAGAGGAGAATACATGACAATACAGTATAGCTAAAAATGCCATCGTCATTTGAGGCGTCGAGCTGCAACTCCTGACTAAACATCCCAAAGTTCAGAAAGCAGCAATCACTTGCAAAATACATCTTTGTCCATGACTATTTCATTGTAAACATATTTCGCCTACCTTTCGCATTTCCTTCATACTCATTACCGCTGAATTCCGAAGTGGACTCAGCCTGTAAATCACTTCCAGCTCCTTGCCGCTCCGCCATCTCCCTTGACCGTAAAAAAGTACTATACCTTAGTATGCGCGTGCTCATCCAACAAACTGCCGTACTGTTGCAGGCCTGCAGCCGAAACTGTAGTACTTTACACTACTGTATACTATACGTACACCGCTGTATGTGACTCAAGCGGTCAGTCACTCTACTATACCACATGATACTACCGTACAGTGTACAGTGTACAGTACTGTAGTGTCAGCACGGTGGTGTAAAAACGTGCAGAGCGGCCATAAAAGTAAGAAGGCTTTAGCATCGTCCTGTGCAGTGTACACGGCACTCAGTGCAAGTGTTGTAGTCTAGCAGATTCGCAGGAAAGTCATTTTCATATGCGCTAAGCAGATTTCATACTGTCTGGTCTAGTAGAGTTCAGAAAAAAACATGGAGTGCTAACTTACTGTACCAAGTCCAGTACTGTACTGTACTGTACTGTACAGTACAGCAGATTCGCATACTGTACTGTACGGTACTGTACTGTACACTAGATGAAAAGGCGAGTACAGTACGTACAGTACAGTACAAGTATAGTGCTGTTCTATTGTACTGTACTGCTTACAATACACTCTGAAGAAAAAAAAAGAAAAAAATAGTCCCAAAATACAGTAGAATAAAACTCTGCGATGCTGTGTACCTCGCAAAAAAACAATCATAGTAATCTTATTAACTGACTGTACTGTTAATTAACTTTATAGGCAATTTGCCTGATTTGATCCAGTTGAAAGCACAAATACTGTACAGTACTATAAATCACATGGACGTACACTGAGTGTACAGCATAACACTGATGCACTGCAACTATTCTCCGCCCACGTTCCAGCTGTAGTGCAACTCAGGTTGAAAGCACGACACGTGTATCAAGAATGATCCGTAATATCATCATAATGGCCGTCCATGCAGTACTGTACAGCCAAATCAAAGTAACCATCAGCAAATGGTGGATACTGCACAACAGCCAAACTTACAATTACCATCTGCTGAACACATTCGCCATGCCTATCCAGTACTTGTAACGCGCGTTGCACTCTGTACAGTAACCACTACGCGAAAACCACAGACTAACATTGTGTCCATTTCAAACTTTGCAGTCAATAAATCAATTGATGGAATACAATTTTGTACAAAATGTAGAAACTTGTGGGGTACAGATATTCGACATAGCACTGTATCATGGCATAACTTCTCTTTGAACTGCAAATATTCAACGTGTGTAATGTAAAAATACGAACTACGGCAATGGGCTGACCTACGCCAGAGTTATATTGAACAAATAACTACAGAATTATACACGGAAATCAACAAGAATTTCATTATTGTCTGCTTTATTGTTGTCAGCCGTAATCTATCACCCCAGGGCGCATCATTTTGTATAAGCCGCATGTCGTCCATTACTCTCATTTGAAATAATCCATGACCAGGATACATTAGCCAAAAAATTGCCAATGCTTGTATCATATCAGAATTGAAATGTTCGATTTTGAACGCAACGCATATACTCGTATCTAATTCTAATTTACGATACACCCATACTAGTGAACACAGTATGCAAACGCAGCATGTGGATATCAAACCTTCTCTACTAAATATTTAGTCAGCAAGTTCTCATATTTAAATCATAATCTTTAAGCTTATTTCCTGAATTATTCATTGCAGTCGATAAGCCAACAGAATCATTTAGAAAATGCTCTTAATTAATTACTCAGCCCAGTATCATAATAAATGTAAAAGCGATTACCTCAGACTACTATCGACCACTAAAACATAATTAAAACGCAAAGATATTTTTATTCATGCATTCAGCTAGTCTCCAATTGAATCAACGAATAGTAGGCAATGATTAAACGCTGAGATCGTGAAAGATAGGGAAGAGCTTGCAACAAATTTCAAATACTATCCGGAAGGATTATTCGAAAAAAAGTCCAAATTTGCGATCCAATATTTCTTACGCTTTTTAGGAAGGATAGGTCCAAATTCGTCTCTCGATACTATGTACGCCTTTTCCTATCCAATCTCAGTCAACTTGTGTCATAATATATTAAAGTGATATATATAGATAGATAGATATATTAGCATATATATATAATTAAGGACAGAAAATGAATTTCAAGTTCGTGGCAAGTCGCAGTTTCAAGTACGGAATATTAGCCACACCGTATTAAAATAATTGAAAGTTGTCTGATATACGTATACGTATATTTACAAAAAACAATATCTATTCTGGGCATTATTGCCACATCTAGAACATGTCTGCATCTGAGATGAAGGAGTCTAGCGGAGATAAAGTACTTGTATAATCTACCTCCTGGAATAAATCTATGAAAGCAAGATTAATCAGTTATAAGAAATGAGCTCAAATTTCCATTCCCATAAAGTAATGCCTTATTTTATAAATATGGCATCGCTTTTATAGCAATAGTAAACCTATGGGTATACACTATACACAAAATTATAGAATTCACAGATGGAAAATTCTATATACGCGGCTATACCTTCACTCGACTGATTCTTTGTAAAGTTGTGCGTTTCAGATTTTTTGTATATTGCTCTGTTTAGAGAACTATCATATATATATAAAAATTTTTGATTAAAAGTAAAACAATCATTAATTATTACTGTTTCTAAGTTACAAAGAGTAAATGAATTAGCAACGATTTCGATTTAGTTAACGTGTTAAAAGAGAGTCAAAAAACTACTCAGCCTTTCTATAATTATTGCATCTGATTAGTATATGCTATGTATTAATGTATACCTTTTCCTTTCTTTTAATAGAGATTCCCTAACGTTGGCAAAGTATCCTAAAAGAAACCTGAAGGTGAATTTTTAAGTATTACAGACAACATTGTCGAAAATTGCCTTTTAACCTGTGCAATTCAATGTGAATTTTTTTCTAAATGTAGAGCAGACATGATTGCACGCATCCAATGCAGAGGTATCCTGTTAAATGTAATAGATAAAGTAAGCTACTAGAAGTTAAACAGGCCAAATATTCAATTCTTGAACCTCATCATCATACCTCGTCAAGCCAATCGTAACTATCGATGTTGACCTTTCTAAAATAATAATAATAAAAGTCATATATTAAAAGTATTAAGTGGTAGCTTTTAAGAATCTTAAGCGCTTTTGTATGTGAAAGTATGCAAGCATACAACTTCTCGTATACTATATTCATTGCAAATTAAACATAATCTGAATAAGTAAAAATGATTTCTTACGGTTTGCCGAAATTTTTCATTAGTGTTTCATCAGATTCTGATTTTACACTATCAACAATACTTGTTGAACTACCATCGGCCGAAAATTTGTCCCAATCATTGAAGTATTTACTACACTGAGGATTTGTCTGCAATTCCGAATTATTCTAAATATAAATAAAATTGTAATTAGTTGTATAGCCTAGATCAATCCATACACATAACTTTGCAAATTCATGCCTTACTATATAATTAATGCGACTTAGATAACTTTAGATTACTACTATATGATAAGCAGATCTTATTCCATTTACGATAACACTAAATGTGCTTATTTAAAACTCCTATTCGCTATCATTTCCTTCAAAATAAGACTACAGAAGAATCTATGATTTACAATGCATGATGGTTACTCATCAAAATCCAAAAGAGCATACGTATGCAACTGTGTCAGACTTATACTAATTCTTAGTATAAGTTGCAAAGGACTATAAAACAGTTACAATGGTGAATACCTTCACATGCGTGATAGAGGATGGTTTCGAAGTGACGACAACTTCATTTTCATTATCTACAAAGATAGTTGTAAATCTGGATTAGATCAGTTGGATATGTTCACCTTTATATTTTAGTAACAGATATCAGTTATAACAGTGTCGTATCGATTAAATATAGCTAGTCAGCTTTTGCAATATAGCATTTTATTAACCTCTTTTTATAACTTCTGACGCTTTCGCTCCCGTAGTGATTATTGGCAAAAGCTTCTGCTATTATATCAGTATTTAATATTGTCAGTATACATACAGTATGTACACAAAGAGGGTTTCTATGTACTACAATATAATTTTACATAGCAAAGATTGTAGAAACCCCAAAACGAATAACGAATTCATTTACTAACCGTCAATCTTCGCTCAGGGATTAGGGTAACATGGGTATAATTGACTGTATCTTTTATTGCACTTAGAAAAGAACTACCCTTACACTGTTTGAATAATATAGATACAGTATATCATTAGAATTCAATCTACTTTGCTTATGAATTGCTAATGTCAAGTAAGTAAATTCACATTATTCGACATAATCATTTTAAAGAAAAAGTAATCACCTTCTTATCTGTTCTATTTTTTCTCGATTCTTTCTTCTTTTTAACTTTTCCAGCTTTGGCGTGCTTCTTTATCCTTGAATCATTCTGATCGAATGGTTTAGGTGACAGCTGAACCGAATCAAGTTCACATTCCCTATCACTGAGTCTTTCTTTCTCAAATACTTCCTCGAACGGGTTTACTTTAGTATCGAAGAATTCAGATCTAGGACCTTCAAAATAATTATGAATTAATCGAATTGCCTTTTTTTATCAACTCCATTACTATTGAAACAGATTCATCATGCGACTGTAAACAGTAAAGGGCAGCCTCCACTTAGAGAACCGTCTACTCAACTTACCGTCATTTATAAAATATTTACTCCTTCGCATTTTCAATCAGCAATTTCCTCTCACGACACTTCTAGACCAACGTTAAATTGTGTGGGCATTAAAAACTATATCAATCGATTGCTAACCTTGAAGGATTTACTTTAATAATGACTAAAGAAATAAGCATATCCAAAATATTTACTATTGTTTACTTCAAGAATCATTAAACTGATTCTATGGTATCATAAAAGTTTCAACAGTATATATATATATGCTAACAACTCTATCACCATTATTATTTTTTAAAACATTCTACTTTATAAGGTATACACGTTATACAAGTTTACAAAGACGATTTCGTTATAAGGTACTTTACTACTGATATATGATTGCAACCTTCAATATACTACACGAACCGTGCTTATGAGGTAAATGGAATACTTCATTGTTTACTATTAGAAGCAATAAATTAACATGTCTGTCCTTTCTGCGACTGATCTACTCAACTGAATTTCATTACAGGTACTAGCTCATCTACATTAAAAGTTTGTTTTATACCATTAGACTGTATCCAATAATCAATAATAGCAATTATGATCCTTATTATATCAGCAAAACGACACCTATCTGATTATTTAAAAACCAAGTGCGATCAATACTAACTTAAAAGCATATTAACCAACATACGTGATAAATTATGCTCTATCTTCCACCTTTTAGTGCTACGTGATTATCACAAGCGTGCAATCCAAACGTATTTCACTGAAAGTGAAGCTGCCTATTTGTGTGTCCTAATCTAAAAATTGAAACGCTTACGTAAAATCAACCCTCTAATACCTTATATAGCTATCCTAGCTGAATTGCTTGCCACGGTAAAGTATTTTCCTGTCCATATATAAACTTAATATACAGTATTGCACAGTAATACAATGAACAGAGACGTTTCCATACATGGAATGATTCATATTAGTTGTGAGTAGGTAAAACATGGCACCAGTGCAACACTTCATTCA